>NC_089229.1:71927787-72254124 GCF_963924675.1 Phocoena phocoena | reverse complement strand
CCATGATCAAGTGGGATTCATCCCAGAGATGGCTCAATACCCACAAATCAATTAATGTGATAAACCACATTGACAAAATGAAGAATAAAAATCATATGATTATCTGAATAGATGCAGAAAAATCTTTTGATAAAATTCAACATCCATTTATGATAAAAACTCTCCACAAAGTGGGTATAGAGAACATACCTCAACATAATAAAACCAAATATGAAAAACCCACAGCTAACATCATACTCAGCAGTGAAATTTGAAAGGATTCCTATAAGATCAGGAAGAAGACAAGAATACCCTCTCTCACCACTTTTATTCAGCATAGAATTGGAAGTCCCAGTCACAGCAGACAAGAAAAAAGAAATAAAAGGAATCCAAATTTGAAAGGAACAAGTAAAATTGTCACTGTTTGCAGATGACATGGTACTATACATAGAAAATCCTAAAGCCACCACTGAAAAAGTACTAGAGCTCATCAATTAATACAGTGAAGTTTAAATACAGCAGGATACAAATTTAATATATAGAAATATGTTGCATTTCTATACACTAAAAATAAAATATCAGAAAGAGAAATGTTTTAAAAATCCCATTTACCATCACATCAAAAATTATAAAATACCTAGGGAATAAATTTAACTACAGAAATAAAATACCTGTACTCAGAAAACTATAAACTGCTGTGAAAGAAATGGAAGAGGACACAAACTGATGCAAAGATATACCATGTTGATGGATAGGAAGAATTAATATTGTTAAAATGACCATACTACCCAAGGCAATCTACCGAGTCAATGCAATCCCTATCAAACTACTAGTGGCATACTTCACAGAAATAAAAGAAGTAATTCTAAAATTTGTATGGAAACACGAAGACCCTGAAAAGCCACAACAATCTCGAGAAAAATAACAGAGCTGGAGGTATCATGTTTCCTGACTTCAGACTATATTACAAAGTCATCAAAACAGTATGGTACTGGCCCCCAAACCAACACATAGATCAATGGAACAAAATAGAGAGAAATAAACGCACACATTTATGGTCAGTCAATCTATGACACAGGAGGCAAGAATACACAATGAGGAAAAGACAGTCTCTTCAATAAGTGGTGCTGGGAAAACTGGACAGCTACATGTAAAAGAATAAAATTAGAACATTTTCTCAAAGCATATACAAAAATAAACTCAAAATGGATTAAAGACTTAAATGTAAGACTGAAAATCATAAGACTTCTACAAGAAAGCATAGAACACTCTTTGACATAAATCAAAGCAATGTTTTTTGGATCTGTCACCTTAGGCAAATAGGACCTATTTAAAAGCTTTTGCACAGCAAAGGAAACCATCGAAAAATGAAAAGACAACATACAGAATGAGAGAAAATATTTGCAAATGATATGACCAATAAGGGATTAATATCCAAAATATAAATAGCTCATACAACTCAATAGCAAAAAACAAACAACCCAATTAAAACATGGGTCAAAGACATGAATAGACGCTTTTCCAAAGAAGACACAGAGATGACCAACAGGCACGTGAAAAGATGCTCAACATCACTAATCATCAGAAAAATGGAAAGCAAAACCACAACGAGGTATCACCTCACACCTATCAGAACGTCTATCATCAAAAAGACCACAAATAACAAATGTTGGCGAAGATCTGGAAAAAAATGTAACACTTCTACACTGTTGGTAGGCATGTAAATTGGTGCAGCCACTGTGGAAAACAGTATGGAGGTTCCTTAAAAACCTAAAAATAGAACTACCATATGATCCAGCAATTTCACTTCCGGATATTTACCCGAAGAAAACCAAAACACTAATTCAAAAAGATAAATGCACCCCTGTGTTCACTGTAGCATTATTAACAATAGCCTAGACTTGGAAGCAGCCTAAGTGCGCATGTACATACAAGTCATGACTCTATTCCACATCTATGCAACATGAAATAAACTAGCAAGATAAACCATAAGAGATAAGCAACAAAATGTTAGAAATGGTATATTATTTTGTACTCAAATGTGCTTTTAATTCTTAAAGTAGTAATTGTGTCTCTACTAATTCCAAGCTTTGGCTTGGCAACCTGGGATAAATAAAGATGTATAGTTAGTTATTACTGAAATGTCTTTAAACTCTGGTACATGTACATGTATATATATAATCAAAATGTTCCAAGAAAATTAATCTGGTAACTTAACGATACATATAATTTTGCATTTGTTGTTCCGTCTGCCTAGAACCATCTTCCCTTTAGTTCTCTACATTGCTGATTCTTTATCACCATTCAAACTCACCTCTTCAGAGAAGCGTTTCCTAATCATCCCACCTAAAGTAGCCCCTCTTCAGTCCCTCTATAAATATGTTATTATCCTGTTTGTTTCCTTCAAAGCAATTACCACAATCTGTAGTTATCTGGTAATTATTTACTCTTTTATTTATCAGTTGTGTACCCCTTCCCAGTGGGCCAGAACCTTGTCTATCTACTTACTGCACATCCCCACATTTATTGAGTGTCACTCAATAAGTATTTCAGAATGAAAGACTCTTGTATAGTATTTAGAATTTTTATTTTATTATTTTTAATTTTTTTTTATTTTTGGCTGCGTCAGGTCTTAGTTGCACGCAGGATCTTCATTGCGGCATGTGGGATTCTCTCTAGTTGTGGCGTGCAGCCTCCAGAGCACATGGGCTCTGTAGTTTGCAGCACACGGGGGGCTCTCTAGGTGAGGTACATGGGCTCAGTAGTTGTGTCGTGCGGGCTTAGGTGCCCTGCGGCATGTGGGATCTTAGTTCCCCGACCAGGGATCAAACCTGCGTCCCCTGCATTGGAAAGCGTATTCTTTACCACTGGACCACCTGGGAAGTTCCAGTATTTAGAAATTTTAAAACAGGCATTTCTCACAGACTTTTAAAACTAAAAAATCAGACTGTGGAGCTGTTATAATCTGGTTCTCTTTTCTTAAAAACCTAACAGAAAACTGAGGTTCAGTGCTCCCCCCAAAATCCTTTTAGGATTACAAGTTTGGAATGGAGCCAGGACAAGTCTTTCATTTCCCTGTCTCCCAATTCTGAGAGCTTTCCCAACCAAGCTGTCATTTCTTCTAGTCTCACTTTATTAGTCCTACAGGATGTATAAACAGTGTTGAACACAAACGAAAATTGTTTGCTTCTTTTCCCATAAACTGCCTTTTTTCCCCTATAGTGGAGAAATCACATGCTAAAGAGGTCGACTTTTATGTCATGTGCAGAAGAAGAGATGAAATCCCATTATAACCCAATCCTGTTCCACAGCATGGCCTATGAGCCTCACTTCTCCTGCAGACCTGGTCAGAGAAGCCACCATATTCACTACATAAAGTCATAAAGTATGTTTTGAAACAGGAAGTAAATAAGTCCCATATACACTGACATTTCACACATCAAAAAAATTAATACATAGTTCAGCAGCTATGCCTATTTTCCTCAAAGAGGTCAAATTTAAACTCAAGTGACCAAGGAAAAAAATCCTACAAATAGAGGAGGGTCACATAACCAAGTACCATTATAGTCACAAGTCACAAATCCACTGGAAACTGAGAGACGGACATCGTTTACTGATCTGGAATCAGACCTATTTGGCTCACAGGTAGCAGGTAACTAAGCCACCACGTCTGATGATAAAACATTTCTGCCAAAAGGAAAGGTGGTCGTATTAAACAACCATTTTCTACCCTCCTGGAACAGCTGAGTATTTTATGGTGCCTAGGACAAGGTTCGTCCCTCCAAGCAACTACCCTCCACTACTCAGAGTTCCTGGGCTTGAAGTCATGGCTCAAAATTCATCAGAATCCATGGACAGATTAACACAAGTCACTCTCTAACCCTCCAACACAATGGCTGACTGTTCTCTGAGCCAGAACATTTTTGTTATTTCAAAGTTAGCTGTTTCTTCATGTGTAGTTGTCCATCTAGCCTATCTTTTCAAATGTAAAGTGACTGAGGGCAGGACCTTCTGGTTTGTAACACAAGTCCTAGCACTACTCTCTATTTTCCAACTGAACTGAGATGAAAATGATGCAATAAAATTCATACTGTGCAGAATACGTTTTACTGTGGTCAAATTTATCAGTCACAAAAATGAAGCCCCAAATTATTGGTGCTTGTGTAACCCCAGCAAAACTGTCTGTGTGCATTCATGCCATAATGCTATTAATTCTTTACCTTTATAAAAGAACATGAGATTAGTTTTAAAATTAAGCAAGATGACAGTACTCAAATAATACAAATCCAGAAATGGAAAAATTATTAATCCTATTAGTTACAAAGTTTACAATATTTACCCAAGCATAAGACACATTAGGATTCAGTGGATAATATTATGGTATTAAGATTTGTGCCACTTTGTCTTTGAAGTGATATCTGCCTTTAAGTTTTCTATCAATATGTAATGCATAACGAATAAATTTTATGTATATAATTTTTTTAAAAAGATTTGTGCCAAATGTGCACATAAAGCAATATGAGGAATAGGTAAATAGCTAACTATTTTATCCATATCCAATAGGTACACATAAAATAGTGTCCTACTTAGTTCCCAAAGACGTCTAATAAAAACTAAAGCAGACACAGATAACTGCAATCCTATCTACCTCAAGTTTCTAAAAACCCATTTGGTTACACATTCCAAATAGTCATGAGACTCAAACAGCATGCATCGTCAACAACTGCATGGCTAGACCAGTCAGACAACTTTTTAAGTAGTCAAAGTGAAGCTACATGTTCAATGCTTTGTAGTAAAGTCAGTGGTATCCCTACTCCTAAACAAGAAGTGTTTTTTATTAAGTTGTTGTTTCTATCCTTAACATAAATTAATAAAAACTTATGTTCTAAGTAGTATTTAATATATCCTAATACTCTGAAAAGATTTCCACTCACACATTATTAGCACATGGGTTTCAAGTATACTGATTACATGTAATTACATTACGTTATTGATTACAATATGAAACAACCTCATATTTCATTCAAGCAGCTGCTGAGAAGAATTTAGACGGAAGCATGAAAGAAGTTATTTGTAATTTAAATAGACACTTAAAATTGTATTTTAAAAATTAACACAATCTTGAACTCACTAAGTGAATTAATTTTGTTAAAACAAAATTCTCTTTAATACTTGCACTAATGTGCAGAGTATAGGAAATGCTGACAATGCCAGGCACATGGTATATACTCAGAAACTTTTTGCTAAAAATGACCTTCACCTAGAGTGGGCTCACAATTATCTAGGGGCTTTTGTCTGAGGGGCTTTCGTCTGAGCAAGGAGGTAATAAGATCACACTCTGTATGTATCATGTACTGTGTATATGTAAGCCAAACCATGTGTGGCTACCACAGTGACCAGTTTCTGCAGTGTTCATTCTATTGCTTCTTCAGCTCTACCAAAAGATAGTAAGAGTGAGTGAACAAACCTTCCAAGACTTGTGTATGATATATATCAATAAAGGGTTGTGTGTGTGTTTGGCATTTCCTCAGGTATGAAAAATAATTTGACTAATATAAGTAAGCATCTCCATTGAACAACCAATTAATGTAGAGGCAGAAGGAAGGTTGAGAGAAAATGAAACAATTTTGGGGAATGTGAATCCAGCAGGGAATTGTAAAATGTCTACCTTTTCCCATCATTCCCATCTGGCAAATCGCTTACCCAAATCAGACTATCAAGATTACAGATCTTGCCACTGGATTTTTAAATCCCTACGTGATTTTTAAATCCCTACGTGATTTCTTCTCTGAAAATAAATTCATCAACATAAATTAACCAGAACCATGCTTTTTTTGGTTTCTGACATGGTTAAATTGTGATTAGACAATTAAACATTTTAATGAAAACAGGGAAATGCAAAATTATTCCATAACAAGTATATGAAGGTATTCTTAGTCTTTATAAAAATTAGTATGGAAATTAATGTAACACATGTAAACAAGGTATTTAATTTTACTAAAGTGATTTATTTTGACAATAGTTCAAACTGAACTTTTATTTAATATAGAAGGTCAATAATACATACTTATAAGTATAATACATACTTATATTTATATATTAAATATTTATATGTAGAATATACATATTTATATGTAAAATATACATATACTCAAAAAATGTCCCCACTCAAAATGACAACTATGTCAAGTATATCTGACTTAAAATAAAAGAAATTACAAAAATAAAAATAGTAATTATTTAAGGACAGTGGCATTATGGCAGTGTTTTCTTCATTCTTTTATAACATTATTATATTGCTTTTAAAATTAAAATGTTTATTTTGGTTTAGTTATACATATTAACCCACTTCATCATTTAGAAACATTAAATAATACTAAAAGAATATAATTTATAAGTAAAACTATTATGTAGTTTTAAAATTCATATATGTATAAAATCCACATACCTGAGCCAACCTCTTTTTCTTCTTCTTCAATGTTGTTTTTGATGCTATCATACTCCTCATCAATGGTCTGGTTACCACGCATCTGAGATAAAATTCTACGGGCCTTCTGAGTCTGTCCTTTCTGAATAAGCCATCGAGGGCTTTCAGGTAAAAAGAGAAAGCCAAAAAACTGTATAACTGCTGGAATTGCTGCAAGTCCCAGCATGTACCTGTAATAAGAAATCAATACATGGTTGTAAAATGTGGTCTTATTAGCATTGAGTATGAATAAAAGGTTTGTGTTTACCACATTAGGAATAACATATAATGGTAAAAATTAGAGTGATTTTCTTTTCATCATATGTGCATGTGTGTGTCACCAGAAAAGATATTTTTATATTGTAGTGAAAAATTGAAAAATGAGAAAAATCTGATTCTTCTTTATCTCTCGCACAAATTACAATGAAAAAGAATGGACAAAAGTCACAATAATTTTGGATAGGCATTCTGAACCAAACACAACATGCAAAACACCAAAATCACCATCCTATCTAATACTAATAAAATATAATTCTGTAATTTACAATATAAAAATGGGGCTAAGACAAAACTCTCTGATATCTGTTTAAAAGATATACTTTTCATTAAAATAAATGCCCAGATGTATTGCTTTACAGTTATTTCTTCTCTGTAAATGATTAGTTATGATTTCATTTTGCCATCAAGCATCATTTTTTTTAGATAAAAAAGCACTTTACTTAAAAAATGGGGAGGTGGAGGGAGAGTTAGGAAAGCACATAGCAGCCGATAGCAGAAAAAAGATGAAGTCAGATGCTAATAATCATTATTAAAATGACTAGAAATATGAAAAAGCTGCTAATGTTTTAAGTTGTCATCTTCTTCAAATGTCTATTCTTAATGACTGACAAAATTCTAAATAACAAATAAGCATAGCACTTTAAATCTACCAGAGAAATAACAAAAATAGCAATATGAATATATCAATATCAAAGATCTTCCCAAATTATTCTGACCACTGGACTAATCTCCTAATACCTCTAGGCCTCAATCTTTTTAAACTAAGTTAGATTACATAAACTTCAAGGTCTCTTTAAATTGGTGGCTTCTATGACTCTAGGACACCTGAATGTTTTCTATTGATCCAAGTTCCCAGAATATTTTCCATGGTAGATTTATGGTGGTAGAGCTCAGGCCAGTCCTGATTGCATAACAACCCATACTCACTGGCATTCATAAATCAAGACTCAATACACTTTTCAAAGCTGTTCTAACTTTTAAGCCATGCTAAACCAAAAGTATAGCAGTCCTGAAGACACATATCTTGTGAATAAGTCTATTATTTTCCAGGCAATTTCATTTTACTTCCAAAAAGAGTAGAAAAACAAAACACAATTGCTACATGGATGTTAAGAGTACCTCCTACTCAAACAGTAGCTATAAATACACTCAGCAAAATTAACTAAGATTTAGAAAGTGAACAAAGTGTTTATGAATGACTAAATAAATCACTTGGCCTACAATATTAAAGGAAATCTTATTAGACATGTTTTATACTTTAATTCATAAGTATTGATAATTACACCAATACTTAATCACTCCTTCCTCTGCTCACCTAGAAAACATTTTTGTTTTTTGTTTTTGACCTCTATTTATGTATACCTCTATTTATAATACCTTGTATTATAATAAATTATTTACCTATTTCACTTGACTGCATATTTAACTTTATATTCAGCATAGCACCTTATAAAGTATCTTGCACAATAGGCATTCAGTAAATGTTTTATGAAATGATACAAAAACAGCTATATATATCGAAACTGTCTATATAAACTAAACAGAAAACTGTTTCACACTCATAGTAAAATTTTCTGCAGCAACTCTACTGGATCATTTAGCTCTGCAAAGTTACTTACACAGAAATTCTTTCCAATGAAACTATTTGTTACTCTAGATATAACCAGACCTTTCCTTCTGTTTGTTACTCTAGATATGACCAGACCTTTTCTTCTGAAGACTCATCTGATGAGAACTAGAGAGATCAGCTCACACAAATGCATATTTCTGGCCTCTTTCCCTTAAGATGATAACTTGTATAACCAAATCTTAATGTGTGTTTTAATGCTGTAAATGAATGAAATTTCTATTCAGTGTGTTCTCTCTTAAAAAATTTAAGAAAAAAGGTTATCCTACATTGCCAATTATTTAAAAGAAAAGCAATAAAAAGGTAGAAACCAAATATATTGGATTAGGAAATAAATAAGAAAAGTACTAAAGATGAAAGCCTTTACTTTTCATTTCTCTATACCTTTCTTGATCTTTCCTTCCGTTTTCCAAACCCCCTTAGTGATGAATTAAGATTAAAGGGGTGCACTGAATACTTCAAAGAAGCACTGAAATGAATACAGAAACTGAATCATTTTTAGACCCGAAGATGCTCACATAATACTTTGCACTTTACTACTCACTATTTAATCCCAGAACATAATATTTTTTAAAAATTAAAAGAAAAGGGAAGAAAAGGGAAAATACAAAAAGAAAAATATAAAGATACATATTAGCCTGCTTTTTTAAGCGAGCTGTAGAAGACAGACTACTTTAGCCCTCCAGCCTTCTGAAATCTCTAAGTCCCAAGAGTCTAGGTCTGACATTTACAATTCAGTGCCTTAATACTAGGGTAGGAAAAAGGAACTCACACTCTATTGCCAAACTTTAAGGATATATTAAAGCCTGTTTTCAGAGACTAGTCAAGATAAAACATGTTTTATACATTTACTAAGATTTCTAAAAGTAAAACAAAGGAGCTTATTTTACTATATTTTAATTATCTTTCATGATAAAAATATTTTGATAGAAATAAATTACCATGGCTTTGTAGAGACCAAATACACAAGAGATCAGGTAACTGTGGTTTATGATGGAGAGAGGGTAGGAGCAGACCTGGGTCATACTTCACCTCTGGACACATTAACCACAAAACCCTGATCAAGTTACGTAACATTTTAATGCACAGATGACAGTGTCCATTTCATTGAGCTGTTGGGAGAATTAAGTGAAATAATTCTTTTGGTACCTAAGCACAAAGAGAAAGCTCAGCAAAAAATGTTTTTACCTCCCTGACCTTCTCCCCTCTCAACTAATTCAATGCAACTTTTCTATTCCAGCTATATCATCCACCCAAACTTTTAGTAGGCAGCAGTAACCAGTTTCTTTCTTGAGGAAAAACTGTTCCTCCAATGATATGCATACTGGAGAGTAAGAAGAATAAGTAAGAGTTTGCTTTGCTGTGATACTGATGAAAATTTTAACATGAAACTAACAGAGGAGGAACTCTATACTAGTTAAGGCACTATCAGACTTACCAAGAGTCCTCTAAATCCAAGGAAACCAGGAACCAGATGAATGACAAGAGTACACTGATAAACCAGGCAGGCAATCCCCAAACAGACAAGCAGCCCCCTATTGACATGGGTTATCTCATAATTATAAGCCAAATCAAGGGTTCTAAACCCTGGCTGCACATTAGAATCACCCAGGAGGCTTTTAAAACACACCAGTGTCCAGGGCCCACCTACCCCAGGGATTTTGACTAATTGCTCTGGGCTTCAAGCTCAGGGAATTCTATTTTCTTAAAAGCTCCCCAGGTGCCATCAAGGCTGAGAACCACTGATCTAAGTGTTTTAAAACTCCAGGGGGTGAAAGTGAACAATAAGCACCCAAGGTCCACCTTAGAGCAAACATCATTTACCTTCTGGAGGCCAGATAGCACATCAAGCTGACAGAAGGGGAAATGAGGTTGACTCAATCAAAAATGCCAAGCCTTCATGAGTTCTAAAAATTTTTAGAATATTCTTTAGCATCATGATCACTCACAGAAAGATACCTTTTAAAACTTTCTAAACTGAAGTTAACAAATGAGCTATTTTCTGGTACAACTAGCAGTACCAGCACCTGCCTACCAGAAAACTAAGGAGGGGACCTCAAATAGTAAGCAATACTTCCAAATTGTGTGTTTGGGCCACCTATCAACAAAGGAGACAAGCCGGGCTTCTTCACCTCAGATTAGGCCTTCCCAGTGTCAGGAACTGAAACTCTGTAAACCAAACATCCCTCATTCCTGGGTGCCTGCCCTCCCTACTGTGGCTGAGCAGACCTGCTGGGCTGCTGCCATCAGATGGCCTGTGCCTCACACAAAACCAAACAAGTCCTTCACTGAACTGAACAATTTACAATCATTCTTGTTTTAAAGGAATCATATTGCTCTAACCTATGAAACAAAAGACAAGTATCTTTGAATAGATGGCCATTTAAGACACAGAATTTTGCAGTTCATAATTGCCCCTCTCTGAACTGATGATAAAATGGTTATCTGAAAACAAAGTCAACAGATAAACATGTTTCTTATTTCTAGTAGTTCCACAGCAGTGATGATTATGTTCCAAATACATGAAAATCTACTTGAAGGTCAAACTCAGCTTGAACAGCAAAAGTAGTAGCTAACACATAGCACTAATTACTATGTGCCAAGTACTGTTCAAAAGAATTAAAATACTTTAACTCATTAATCTTCGCAACATCCCTATGAGGTAGGTACCATTATTATTACCATTTTAAAGACAAAGAAATGAGGCACAAAGAAGATACAGAACTAACATGCGGTGGAACTAGGATTAAAACCCAGGCTCCCTATAATAAATGTTTATTGTACGTCAAGCTATAATAAATGTTTCATGATTACTTGATAATTATTCTGCAGAACTCATAAAAGGGGGCATAAATTTACCTCAGCCTCATGTTTAAGGATCGCTTTACAAGTCTGCTGTTCACACATCTCTGTGAAATGCAGGGAAGCCCTGTGGCAATAGCAGGGGAAAGGGCTGCCGGGTGCAGTCCCTCCCAATCTTGCCAAACCCTGCATAGCACCTGACACTTAGCACCCACTGGGCTAGGGAACTGCAAACTGGATTTAACAACACGGACCCACTCGTGGCAAACGGGATATTCTCTTACCCTCAACACCAGAGTGCTTTTATGAAAACAGCTGACTATTAGTTAAAAGAAAATATATCATTTGTAAAGGTAAACTTGTGGTGCTCACTTTGAACACTATGCCAAAATTAATTTTGATTTCATTTTTCTTTTACACTGGTAAACTTTTCATATAGGAAAAATTTAGATAATAACACAATAGATAGTTTAAAAGATGTTTGAGGGCAAAAAATTTTGACTTGGAATTTGATCCTTTTAAAATGTTTTATATAACAGATGTGATAGAGCTAAAGTAGCTTTTGTCTACACTTTGTTTTCCAATGTCTGCCTTCCAGGGCTTCCCTGGTGGCGCAGTGGTTGAGAGTCCACCTGCCGATGCAGGAGACACACGTTCGTGCCCCGGTCCGGGAAGATCCCACATGCTGCGGAGCGGCTGGGCCCGTGAGCCATGGCCGCTGAGCCTGCGCATCCGGAGCCTGTGCTCCGCAACGGGAGAGGCCACAAGAGTGAGAGGCCCGCGTACCGCAAAAACAAAACAAAACAAAATGTCTGCCTTCCAGAGGCCGCCCCAAAAGGAATTGTGCTGGATTGAGGAATTGTATCCTGCGTCACGTTCTGTTTACTTCTCTTCTCCCCTCTATTCTTTTTCCTCCTTAAATTCTCAAATGATGGGAAAAGGTTGCCAATGCCTTATAATGCAAGAGCTATACGATTTATGGTTTTACTTGAAAGTCAAGCTGTAACAGAAAAACTATCATAGCTAAGGGAACTGTATTACAAAATATTATATTTAAAACAAATTGTATAAAATTATTTTTATGGCTCTTGAGGTGCTGAATTCTACTAAGGGAAGACATTTTCACTCTGAGGAGCACAGTGAAGATTTTTTGGACACTGCAGTCATTTAGCCAAATATCCTCCTAATAGGCCATGATAGTATTAATGTGCAATTCAATAATCACTTCCTTACCTGTCTCTAGACCTCGTGTTGTTAAAAGTATACATTTTTAAACCAAATCCTCATGTTACATTTTCCTAGTCCTAGAGAATCTTGATATTTTTCAAAACAGTAAGATGAGCTCAGTCACCATCTCTGAAACTGTCCTGGGTACAGGGAGGATTTTTAGCAATATTCTCTAATAATATCTCATACTGTCTTATAATAAACTGAAAAAAATCAAATGACAAATCTGTATTTGTTATTCCAATAGTTTTACCTCCATCCTCTATCTTCTAGCTTGTATTCTGTTTATATCTATTTGCTATTAATTTGGAAATCAAGAATGGTTAGCCCATTCTAAGAGCACAAATCAATTAGAGGAATACTATATCATAAATACTAAGCATAATGCTATGCTTTATTCTTTAAAACTCTACAGTTTCAAATTGGCATTCTTTCACATATAACTACAAAATAAACTTTAAACCTTGTTTTCCTGAAACATTTCATTGAAAATAGAAAGGGTTAACAGAGTAAGTAAATTCTTTGAAAATGTTACTTTTTGAAGATTTACTGTGTTTGCTTTGAAAGCTAAGGCTGAACTTGCCATCTGAGATGTTATTCAGCTGTTTACCCAGCAAACATCTGAATGTGAGTTAAGTACCAAACTCTAAGCCAATCATTAAGCAATTAAGCATCATGAATGAACTTAACCAGAGAGAGTGCATTACTGTGTAAATCCAAAAACATCTCCCCAAGCTCAACTTTCCAATGATCTCTATCATTATACACTTTTTAAGTTTCCCCTTAAAAAGGCATAACCCCATACCTTCAAACCACATCCAAGACTGTCCTTCAGCCCTATATCTAGAGCTACCCAACTTCGTTGTTCAAGAGTCCTACGGATTTTGAGTTTTTTCATAAACTTTAAGTAATAATCACATGAGTAATGCATTTACTCCAAGATCCCTATTCTTGGATTTACAAAAGAAACAGCCACCTTTAAATATCAATGATAAAATAATTACTCGATAGTCATCAAACATGAATTGTGATTTATATATGTTCTTAATGCAAGTTTTAAATGTAAGAAGATAACACTGAATTTAACTACCTGCTATGGTTACAACAACTTACTTGATAATATATTTAAAAATTTTTCTTCATCACTCACAAATCCATTTCAAAAGATAAGAAATTAAAATAAGAAAATACGGCCTAAGAAAGGCTACAAATGAACTTACCTACAAAACCGAAATAGAGTTACAGATGCAGAAAATAAACTTATGCTTACCAGGGGTTAAGGGGTGGGGGAGGGATGAATTGGAAGACTGGGATTGACACATACACACTATGATATATAAAATAGATAACTAATAAGGACCTACTGTATAGCACTGGGAACTCTACTCAATACTCTGTAATGGGTTATATGGGAAAAGAATATAAAAAAGAGCAGATATATGTATTTGTACAACAGATTCCCTTTGCTGTACATCTGAAACTAATACACATTGTAAATGAATTATACCCCAATAAAAATTTTAAAAAAAAAGAAAATACTGCCTAATTGAGACCTCAGGCTAATAAGTTAATTTTCCTCTGCCATTAAGGGCCATGTAGAATATTAACATCAATGATTGATACACTTGAAAATCTGATGGCAGTTAGAGAGCAAACAGGAGACACAAAGCTGGGGGTACATAATAAAAAAAAAAAAAATCAATGTGTCAAGTTGGATTCTTTCAAGTAAAAAGGTGATGTGATACATCACCAGCAAATGAGCAATTTTTATGTTACCTAGTAAACGAGTCTATGTAAACTGTTAAAAAATTCATAGCCATAGATGTAAACATATATATAAGCCAAAGAAAATATTAACTCTATCTATCTACATAATAAGGGGAAAATCTCTCAAAGTAATTTGATATCAGTACATAAGGCAAATGGCTTGGCCGAGGTTATTTAGTGCTGTGGTCATAGCAGAAGCAGCAAGATATACTTGCTTTAACAGAATAAGATTAGATGCTATTTAAATAAATAATGTGGTATTTTGCAGAGATATTAAACATGGCAAAATGCATTAAGATGTACAAAATTGACAGTACGAGTGCTGAAAATAATGCACGCACAACCATACCTATATACATACCCTTTTTTTTCCAACTCTGAATATCTTCCATATGCAAAGCTCTATGTTTGGGATTTTGGAGATACAGAAATGACTAAGAGATACTCCCTTGCTTCAAGGAGCTCATACCTAGTAATCATGGAACAAAATTGGATTATGTAATTGCTATGACTGAGATTTAGGCACAGTGTAAGAGTAAGGAGAAAAGTTATTTCAACAGAGGATATTAGAAAAAGTGTCATGGCAGAAAAAACATTTAAACTATCACTGACCATTGCAGAAAAGGAATATAATGGAGAGAGCCAACATAAGGTTGAAATTAACTTTTTTTAGGCAAAATTTGCATATAATAAAATGAGATCCAAGGTGTACCATTCTGTATATGTATATGTGTGTGTGTGTGTGTGTGTGTGTGTGTGTGTATGTGTATATCCTTGTAACTACCATCCCAATCAAGAAACAGAACATTTCCATCATCCCAGAAAGTTCCCTCATACCTTACCCGCTTCCAGTCAATCCCCATTGCCTTAGACAATCACTGATGGAATTTCTGTCCCCATAGCTAATTTTGCAAATTGATGAACTTCATACGGAATGTTAGAGACCATACTTCTTTGTATCTAGCTTCTTTCAATCTTGTTTTTGAGATACATCCATTCTTTCTGATCTACCGATTTATCAATCCTTACCAGTCTCATTGTTTTAGCTTTATAGTAAGTCTTGAAATCAGATAGTGAATCATCCAACTTGTTCTTCAAGATGGCTTCGGCAATTCTAGGTCCTTTACTTTTCTGTAAAAATTTTAGAATCTACTTGTCCTTTTCAGTGAATTTGAATGAATGTAAGTGGTGATAGCGGACATCTTTGTCTTGAATTCCATCAGAAGGGAAAGCATTCAGGCTTTCCCCATTGAGTATAAAGCTGGCTGCAGGTTTTTTTGTAGATGCCCTTTATTAAATTCAAGAAGTGCTCTTCCATTCTAGTTTGCAGAAAGGTTTTATCATATATAAAGGTTATTCTGTCAAATGTATTCCTGCATATATTGAGATAGATCCTTTAGGTTTTCCTCCTTTAAATAATTTCAACATGGTGACTTGCGCAAATTAATTTTCATATGGTAAACAAACTGACTTTTCTGAGAAAACTGCCTTGGTCGGTTTATATAAAAGGATTTATTATTCTTTTATATATTATTGGGTTTGATTTTACAATATTTTAAGGATACTCTCAATCTGTGTCTAGAGTTTTCTTTGCTTGTAACAACTTAGGCCACTTCCAGAACTAACAAGCCATGAATCCGAACCACTGCCTTTCCCAGTGTACTGGAATCTCCATTACTACCAAAAGTGCAGCCCATCCAGGTCACTGCTGGTCTTTAACAGTCTCAGAAGGACAGAAACAAAATTAAGTAAAGTGTATTCAGCGGCAATTTCAAGAAGAAGAGCCTCATTCAATTTGTTATAGGAATGGGTAGCCCTTAGGTATAATATCTAATATAAAATGTATTGGAGTCTGTTATGATATACTTTAGTATTTAAAATGTACTTATGAATTATTGAGAATCTATGTCACTATTGAATGTACTAAAAAAAACTGGACAATTAAATGAAGCATGACTAATTTCAGAAAAAAACAAGCCACAGTATTAGTTATGCTGGCCTCAAAACTTAGCCGGGAAGTACTCCTTCTACCTCTATTTTCTTAAAGCTTTTGTTTAAGCTTGGAGCTATTTATTCTCTAATGTTTTACTTAATTCACCAGTGAAACCATCTGGGCCTGAAGTTAGCTTTTCAGGTAGGTTACTAGCAATGATTCGACTTAATAAATATAGGAATATTCAGATTTTCCATTTTACCTTGTGCTGGTTTTTAGTAGAGTTGCGATTTTCAAGCAATGTGTCCATTCCATCTAAGTTGTTGACTTTATTGGCACAAAGTCGTTCAAAGTATTCCCTCCCTATCCTTATTATGTCCATAGAAATGATGTGCTTTTACTCCTGATATTGATAATTTGTGCTTTATCTTTTCAAATCAGTCATAATCAGTTTACCAATTTTATTAGTAATTCCAAAGAACCAACATTATTTTTCTATTGTTTGTCTGCTTTGTATTACATTGACTTCTATTCCTTATTAACACCTTTTGTTTCATTTGGTTTTAATATGCTCATATTTTTCTAGCTTAACATGACACTTAGATCACTTGACTTCTCTAATAAAATCACTTTAGCTATATATTATGCTCTAAGCACAGTTGAAACTGCATTCTACAAATTTTGATATATTTTATTTTCTTTTAACTCAAAACTGTTTTCTAATTTTCCTTCTGACGTCTCCTTAAATCCATGAGTTATTTAGAACATGCTGCTTTTTTTTTTTTTTTTTTTTTTTGCGGTACGCAGGCCTCTCACTGATGTGGCCTCTCCCGTTGCGGAGCACAGACTCCGGACACACAGGCCCAGCGGCCATGGCTCACGGGCCTATCCGCTCCACGGCATGTGGGATCTTCCCAGACCGGGGCACGAACCCATGGTCCCCTGAATCGGCAGGCGGACTCTCAACCACTGCGCCACCAGGGAAGCCCCTAGAACATGCTGCTTTAATTTCCAAATATTTGAAGCTTTTCTGGCTATTTTATTGATGTCTAATTTAATTCTGCTATGGTCAGAGGACATATTCTATAAGAGTCATTTTTTAAATTTATTAACATTTATTTTATGATTCAGGATATGGCCAATTTTACAGAATGTCTGATGTGAATTTGAAAAAGAATGTGTACGATGCAGCTGTTGGGTATAGCTATCCACAAATGTCAGTTATGCCTAGGCAATTAAGAGTGTTTTCCAGTTTTTCTACAAACATTTTTTGTCTAGTTGTCCTATCAGTTGCTAAGAAAAGAGTTAAAAAATTTCCCAATATGAGCCTGAATTTGTCTATTTATTCCTTTAGTTCTGTAATTTTCAAATTGTGATAAAGTACACAAAATAAAATTTCCCATTTTAATCATATTTAAGTGTATAGATCTGTGGCATTAAGCACATTCACAATGTTGTACAACCACCATCTGTTAATTTTTGTTTATGCATTTTGAAGTAAACTATACATTCTTTTATCATTTTTAATTCTGATGAATCGACTCTTTTATCATTAGGAAATGTCCTCTTCATCTCTGGTAATACCACTTGTCTTAAGGTCTACTTTGTGTGATTATTAATATAGCACACAAACTTTCTTATACTTACTGTTTGCATAGTCTATCTTTTGCCATCCTTTCACTTTTAACCTATCTATTGCATTTTACTTAAAGTGTATCTCTTTTACACAATATAAATCTGTGCCATGCTTTTTGTACACAATGATAATTTTTTTTATTTAATGTTACTGTTGCTGTAGCTGGATTTTTTTTTTTTTTTTTTTTTTTATGGTACGCGGGCCTCTCATTGTTGTGGCCTCTCCCGTTGCAGAGCACAGGCTCCGGATGCTCAGGCTCAGCGGCCATGGCTCACGGGCCCAGCTGCTCCGCACCATGTGGGATCTTCCCAGACCAGGGTACGAATGCATGTCCCCTGCATTGGCAGGCGGACTCGCAACCATTGCGCCACCAGGGAAGCCCAACTGTAACTGGATTTTAAGTCTACCATTTTGCTATCTGCTTTCTATTTGTCCCATCTGCTATTTATTTTTTTCTTTCTTCTTTTTTTTAATATTTATTATTTATTTTTGGCTGTGTTGGGTCTTTATTGCTGCATGCGGGCTTTCTCTAACTGCGGCAAGCAGGAGCTACTAATCGTTGCAGTGTGCAGGCTTCTCGTTGCCGCGGCTTCTCTTGTTGTGGAGCATGGGCTCTAGTCCCGCGTGCTTCAGTAGTTGTGGCACGTGGGCTCAGTAGCTGTGGCACAGAGCACAGGCTCAGTAGTTGTGGCACACGGGCTTAGTTGCTCCACGGCATGTGGGATCTTCCTGGACCAGGGTTTGAACCTGTGTCCCCTGCATTGGCAGGCGGATTCTTAACCACTGCACCATCAGGGAAGTCCCTATTTATTTTTTTCTTGCCTTTGTTCAGATTATCCAAATATCTTAAGTATTTCATTTTAATTCTTATAATGGCTTCTTAGCTGTATCCTTTTGTAATCTATTCTAGTGATTGTTCTCAGGATAAGACATGCATCTTAACTTATCAGTCTACCTAGAGATAACATTGTAACTCTTCACAAACATGTATAATTCTAGTTACTGACCCCAATTTTTCTGCTATTGTCATCATATATTTTATAACTTATATACATTATAAATTGCACAATAAATTTAAATGTAAACAGTCATATGTCTTTCAAAAAACGGAGAGAAGAAAAAAACAAATTCCTTTATATTTGGTCTCTTATTGATAGCCACTACTTTTCCTCCCTACTGTAGATGGATAAGCTTTCATCTAGTGTCATTTCCCTTCAGTCTGAAAATTTTCCTTAGCATTTCTTATTATGCAGGAGGTCTAGTGGTGACAATTTGTCCTAACTTTATTTGAAAATGTCTTTATAAGCATAATCTTGAGGTTTGCCTATACTGACCAATTTTTCTTTCAATTATGGGTCACATTTTCTGTTTATTTGCATATCTAATAATTTTTAATGTGTTTTGTGGATAAACTCTGGAGACTCTAGATTTTGTTCTCTTCTGAAGAACACTCACTTTTTTATTAGGCACCTTACATCTGTGGAAGCTTGGTTTTACACTTGGCTAGTGTAAATCTGTTTTCAGTTTTGGCTTGGTCTTAGGGGAAATTCCTTAATCACGCAACAAGTCTTTACTCCTAAGGCTGGTGTTTCTTTGATTTCCGTGGAAGCTCAAGCTTTTGGCCCCTCTAACCTGGCAGGTTTCAAATTCCAAATATGTCCTTCCTCCTATGGGCAGGAAATAAAATCTGTCTCATCTTTCACCGTCTTCTAACTGTTGCTTTCTGCAGGCTCCATGGAATCTCCCCTGTAATATTCACAGTTCAGGGATCTGTAAAACATTTGTAGCAAATTAATATTCAGATTTGGTGGCTTCCTCCTCTCTGGGTCATTCTTTTCCTGGATTTTATCCCTTAAATTTCAGTTGCTCTGGCCATCCCAAACTCTAGCCACTTATACCACAAGCCAATAAAACTCTAGTTTTCTTCTTAAGTTCTCGCTGCCCAGCATCATGGATTGAGGGCTGCCCTCAGAGAAAAAGTCATAGGTGTATATCTCACCATGAACTGTTCCCTTCAAGGATCAAATCCCCCTTTAGTTTCTTGGTACTGGAGCTCTCCAATGTTTTAAACATTTTTTTTTATTCTGTCTATGACATAATGGTTACCTTCAGGGGACGTTAGTCTTAACGCCAATCAGTCTCATTAGCAAACTATATTAACTTTTCACCTGGAAAATTCAGACAGTTGAACGTGGGGGCGATTGTTATTACCAGCTTTATGCAGGATAGAGACCCAACCTAAGATTTTTCTGGAGATAACAGCAAACAATACCTAGGAACACTTAAGAGTCTATAAGTATGTTCACAGCTACTAAAACTCATTTGATCCTCACAATAACACTGTACAATTGCTGAAGCATTAGCTAATGAGGATGTCAGTGCTTAGATAAAGCAACGTACGTGTTGTTAAAGCAAGTTTCAACTCTCTTCTGTCCACTATACCTTTACGATAAACAGTCATATATATATCTTGTATCTTAATTCTGTCAATAATAAAATTACAAATATCTTCAGTAGTAATATATTTACTTGTTAACCAAATCCATCTATCTTAAAATGGCCAATGTCATAAATAATAAGAGTACTTTCCCTGGCATAAATTTGTTTATAAATATCACCCTCTTTTGAATATGATTCTGAAAATCATCTTATTGGCATGGTTTTTAAATCGTAAAATATTATGGGGGAGAGAAGCTCATAAATTTTTTAATCTAAAGTAATGTTGATTTTTTAAAATTATTTTCTAAGACTGTCAATAAACAAATCTGAACTCAATGTACTGTTAGAGAGTGCAATGGATTTAAAGTTCTATTCATACCTGTTAAGACTAGCCTTCCCACTTCACTCTCAAACTCCCAAATAGTAATCACCGCCCTCCCAGTAGCCGCTCTAAACTTCTCGCCATTGCCCAAACGTGACTGGCTCTTTTACACTATAGGGCCTTTGAAAATTATACTTCACCTAGAGTTTCCCTCTCCCTCACTCTGCCTCGAACTCTTTTATTCATAAAAGACTCAGCTCAAATATCATTCCATTTTTGAAGCTAAGTTATTTATTCCCCGAGAGCTCCCATAACACTATCATTTACTTAACATGCTGACGAAAAGCCTCTCCTTCATTAGTCTGTGAGGTGCTTGATTGCTTAAGGACAGGAACGTTTCTTATTGATCTTTCTATCTCTAGTATCAAGTACAACAGGAGTATGTAGTAGGTGCCAAAAATTTTTTTTGAATGACTGAATGATTTCCATACTAACTGATGTCTCCAAGAGTACCATGTCAGTACCTCACACCAATATTCTGGCAGTATTCTCACAATAGGTTCCCTGAACCCACCCAAGAGCCAAGAGTTCCAATAAATTCTGGACCTCGCTGCCATGTTAATCACTGGCTAACATTATGGCATGAACTGCTTAAAAAGTAGTAGCTTCCCTTTGTCTGTAGATAAAATTTCAAAACCTCCAGAGTAGCTTCCCTTTGTCTGTAGATAAAATTTCAAAACCTCCAGCCTAGAATTCATAGACCTCTACAATCTGCCTCCAATCTACCATGTACCTCTAACTTCAGTTTCAAGCCTCCTGATCCTGCCCTCATCCATCCTACTCCTCTGTCCTCATTTTCACCTCAGTCCACATGAAGCCTGCCAATTCTCAAAGCTCAGCACAAGTCTCACATTGTAGATGTAACTAGCACTAATACCTTGTGCTTTTCATTCAACACCTGTATTACCTCAAATTTTCCTTCTTCAGCTGAAAAAAGAAAAACAAAAGAACATCATGTGAATGTTGAAACATGCAAAAATACCCAGTATACTTTGCAAATAGCTGTATACAGTCTAGTGAGGTGGAATAAGATAACTGTAATTTAAAAAAAATTAAACCTGAGAATCAGTAAAAGTCAATATAAAGGAGAATTCAGCCCTTCTATAGATATACCATTCTTTTTAATATAAATCGCATGATGATTTATGTAATTATAAATAAAGTAACACTCATTTGAAAATCAGCTCTATCCGAGAGAGAAAAGCAAAGAACGTCCTGGGGCCCAGAGAGGTACATTATTTTAAGAGATGTAAATTTTCATAGGCTCAGAAACTAGTTTTCTTTCTCTGATTTTTATGCTCAGTAAGAAATATTTAGGATTAATAATTTAGTTTTTCAGCTACCTGCAAAGATATCTATTCCCCAGCATAAATTAAAGAATTGGTATTTTGGTTTATAATCAATATCTTTTTACTTTGGTTAAGAGTCTCTTCCCTGGAGCCCAGTCAATTTCAGCTAACTTCAATAAACATTTAGTAAGCCTTTACTATGTTCTAGACCCTTTCCTAGACCTAAAAATGAGTACAAGGTCAAAACTGGTTCAAAAAAATGGTGAGTATAAAAGTGAAGCCACGTACAAAGTATTATGAAAAGGCAAAGGAACAAAGACAGTTTCACATGAGAACTGAACCAGTAAAGCAGGACAGAGTAGAAAGACATTATAGGCAAAGTGAGCAGAAGGAAAAAAACAAACATGAAAAAGCAAGATGTGACTAGTGTATACAGTTTATAGGCGTAAACCTATGTTGTATAAAGAAGGAAGGAAGGAAGTAATAATGAATTTAAAAATCTAGGAAAGCAGGCATGGATTGGATAATGAAAGGCACTACAAGCCATGAAGAGACTGATTTTTTTCCTGTAGGAAATGGGGAGCCTTGGAAGCATTTTAGCAGTGGCATGTCCAGGTAAGTGTTTTAGACCGATAATGGTGGTGGCGAAGTTCACTTTACTATAATGTTTATAGAGTGCCAGGCTTTAACTCGGCAATTAAAGAAAGAAAACCATGTGCCATATTGTGAAGCAATTATACTCCAATAAAAATGTTAAAAAAAAAAAAAAAAGAAAGAAAACCTTTCTTTGCCTGAGGTGTAGTGAGTAAATCTCACTATGTTCAATAAGCACAATTCAAAAATATTAGCACAGAAAAGTGATAAAATGTCATGTCATTTAGTTTTAACTACCAAAGTAACTGTCATCTTTGTAAGCACTATAATATATTAGACAAAAATAAAATCTTTCTCAATATTATTAGTCATCAGGGAAATGGAAATCAAAATCACAACAAGATGCCACTTCATAACCACTGAGATGACTGTAATTGAAAAAGAGAGATAATAATTGTTTACTAGGATATGGAAAAACTGGAACTCATACATTGCTAAATGGGAATGTGAAATAGTGCAGCCAGTTTGGAGAACAATCTTGCAGTTCCTCCAAAGGTAAACATAGTTACCATATGACCTAGCAATTCTACGCCTAGGTATACACCCAAGGGAACTGAAAATATATGCCCACCCTAAAACTTGTACACAAATGTTCAGAGTAGCATTATTTTTAATAGCCAAAAAAGTGGAAACCACTCAAATGTCCATCAACAGACGAATGGCTAAACAAAATGTGGTATATCCACATTACTTGCCAATAAAAAGAAATGAAGTACTGACACATGCTACAACATGGATGAACCTTAAAAACATGCTAAGTGAAAGAAGCCAGTCACAATGGACCACATATTGATACATGAAATACCCAGAATAGGCAACTCTATAAGGAAAAAAAGTAGATTAATAGTTGCCTAGAGCTGGGAGGAGCTGGGAAGTTGGATGATGACAGCTATGGGGTACAAGTTTTCTTTTTGGGGTAATAAAAATGTTCAAAATTTGATTGTAGTGATAACTGCACAACTCTGTAAACATACTGAAAGCCACTGAATTGTACATTCTAAATGGGTGAATTGAATGGTGTATTAATTATATTTCAATAAAGTTATTTTTAAAAAATTAATCTTTACTGATATTTTCAAAATCCTTATTTCCTCTTTCTTATGGAGCCCAATGATATTCTTCCCAGTATAGTAGTAATATGACACTACAGTGCTACAAAAGTATCAGCAGGCAATCTTCTACTGGCAATTTTTTCTAGAAAAGCTTATCTTTCAACAGTTCAGCAAAACACAATTTATTTCTATGACATCCAAACAATAAGAGAACAGAAGCTTTGACCCATCTGACACAAAGGGTGATTTAGTCTTTCAACAACCTCAACATCTAAGAAGTTTTTCTGTCAGTTTTATCTAATGTATATCTTAATCTTATCACTATCATAAAAATTATCAGTAATCATATTTTAGACTTTAAACACTTAGAAGCAGAATGAGGAAAAAGGTGGCTACATTTCAACTAAAAAGAACTGGCTCTAATCTACACCATGTAATAACCATGTGGTCTCAGGCAAATATTTAACTTCTCTGAGCATTTTTTAAATCTACAAATAGGGAATAATACTAGTTCCTGGTGCCTCTCAAGGTTTTGGTGAAGATCAAATGATATTCACTAACAGACTCTAAAACTGTTCATCAGTGTAAAGTGAACTAGTTAATCTGGGACACTAGGTATATAGTATGACATCAAATGTTAGTAACTTAAAGTAGAGTTTCAAAGAAATAAAAGTCAAAAAGGCAAATGAAAAAGAAACAGGGTTTCCCTGGTGGTGCACCTGCCGATGCAGGGGACGCGGGTTCGTGCCCCCGGTCCGGGAGGGTCCCACATGCCGCGGAGCGGCTGGGCCCGTGAGCCATGGCCGCTGAGCCTGCGCGTCCGGAGCCTGCTGCTCCGCAACGGGAGAGGCCACAGCAGTGAGAGGCCCGCGTACCGCAAAAAAAAAAAAAAAAAACAAAATGTTAACATATTCAAACTCTTGGAATGTAGGGAACATTTTACTTTATGATACATGAAAATATGAGTATGAGAAAGAAATTTTTTTTTTTTTTTTTTTTTTTTTGCGGTACGCGGGCCTCTCACTGCTGTGGCCTCTCCCGTTGCGGAGCAGCAGGCTCCGGACGCGCAGGCTCAGCGGCCATGGCTCACGGGCCCAGCCGCTCCGCGGCATGTGGGACCCTCCCGGACCGGGGGCACGAACCCGCGTCCCCTGCATCGGCAGGCGGACTCTCAATCACTAGGCCACCAGGGAAGCCCGAGAAAGAAATTTTATATGAAATATTTAAAACCACATTTCCTTAGAACTTTTGGAATACATGGCCACAAAATGATGAATTATCTTGTTATAATCATGAGTAAGTTATAATTGCTGATAATTCTAATGTTGATGCTTAGGTAATACTCCAATTTTCACTTGCTTGTAACCACATTCCTATGAGTCCAGGAATCAGATGAGGTAAACACATAGCTAAGGATGCTGAAAAATAGAAGAAAATAGTACACAGAAAATTCACTTGTAAGAAGAAAAGTAGATATATTTGCATGTATACACAAATAAACATGTATTTTTACAAAAACTAAGTGGATTCAAAGTGATCTGATATGTTAATGCACTGGTCTGAATACTAGCCCAAGTCTGTTTTCCATCCTCTTATTTTATTTTTTCACCCCTGGGTTCTCCAATATTATGGGAAAAATTCACACAGGTGTGCTACTTCACTTTACTGCAACTTTCTGCCTCCAACATCAGCTGGGATCTCATGGTTATTTAGAAAATCATTTTTGTCTTTAGTCTTTTCCTTCTTGTACTTTCTATGGTAGATATAAGCATTTAACATTTTTTTTCTCTAGGCCTCTGCCCTAGCACCTCCAAGCCACAACTTTACTGGTTAAGAAACCAGAGGTCTTAGAATGTGTTTCCTTCAACCTCCCTTACAATTTACCTCTAGTAGTACCCATCTTCTATGCATTCATCAGAATAGTAAATAATAACGTGATTCATCATTTATTGAGTATTTGCCATGTGCCAAACACTGTGCTGAGTACTTTATATACAATAATTAATTTAGATCCCACAATAACCTTACAAGATAAGCATCTTTGGTCGCATTTTTTACAATGACAAAAGTGAATTTCAGGGGAACTAAGTAACTTGTCCAAAGCTTGTAGCTAATTACTCACTGAAAACAGATTTAAATCCAGCTCTGTCTATCACTACGTCACCCTGCCTCTCAAAAGTGTTCTAATGCCTATCCTAAGACCTCCACTTCTGCACAGGGATACTACAGTCATAAATTATTTTCACTACTGTATCTTTCTTTCTTTCTTAACCCAGTACTGAGAAAAAGTACCTAAATTGCTATATTTAAGTGGTGTTGGGAAAACTGGACAGCCACAAGCAAAAGAATAAATCTTACACCATACACAAAATTAACTCAAAATGGATTAAAAACTTGAACAGAAGACCTGAAATCATAACACTCCTAGAAGAAAACATAGGCAGTAAACTCCTTGAGATAGGTCTTGGAGATAAATTTTGAATCTGAGAACAAAAGTAAAAGCAACAAAAGCAAAAATAAATAAGTGGGACTATATCATACTAAAAACTTTTGCACAACAAAGGAAACCATCAACAAAATGAAAAGGCAACCTACTGAATGGGAGAAAATATTTGCAAATCACATATTTGATAAGGGGTTAATATCCAAAGTATATAAAGATTTCATATAAACTCAATAGCAAAAACGCAAACAATCTGATTAAAAAATGAGCAGAGCATCTGAATAGACATTTTTTCCAAAGAAGACATTCTGATGGCCAACAGGTACATGAAAAGATGCTCAAAATCACTAATCATCAAGAAAATGCAAATCAAAACCACAATGAGCTATCACCTCACACCTGTTAGGATGGCTGTCATCAAAAAGACAAGAGATAACAAATGTTGGTGAGGATGTAGAGAAAAGGGAACCCTTGTGCATTGTTGGTGGGATTGTAAAATGGTGCAGCCACTGTGGAAAACAGTATGGAGGTTGCTCAAAAAATTAAAAATAGAACTACCGTAAGATCCAGCAATTTTACTTCTACATATTTATCTGAAGAAAATGAAAACACTAATTCAAAAAGATACGTATATCTGTATTCCCATGTTCATTGCAGCATTATTTACAATAGCCAAGATTTGGAAACAACCTAATTGTCCAACATTGATGGATGAATTGATAAAGGAAATGTGGTATATATACACACAATGGAATATTATTCAGTCATAAAAAAGAGTGAGATCTTGCCATTTGCAACATGGATGGACCTTGAGGGCACTATGCTACATGAAATAAGACAGATAAAGACAAACACTGTATGAGCTTTCTTATATGTGGAATCTAAGGAAAAAAAGCAAAATAAAAAAGCAAATAAACAAAAACCCAAGCTCATATATACAGAGAACAGACTAGGGGTTTCCAGACGTGGTGGGTGGGGGATGGGGGAAATGGGTAAACTCTCTTTTTAGTTTAAATAAATTGCTTAATTTTTACAATTAATAAAATAAATACATAAAAATAAATTGTGATACTTGGATTAAAAACATGACTCATGTAATTTATATGTTTTCATTTAAAAACAGATTTTTAATAAAAGCAGATATATATTTCTATAGTGGTTACATTAATAAAATTCCTTAACAAAATGTAAATAGATAATTTAGATCTTAAAGCTATGTGGGGCTGAAAGATTAACTGACTTCCATTGAGCTTCCAGTAAAAACTCAAAATACCAGGTCACGCTGGTAACAAGCTATCATCTCCCACTTTCTGTTCTTCTACAGAGTGGAAAAGAAAGATGAAGTTCTTGCCTCTTCAATTTTTCAGTAATTTCTCACTTTTTCGGAGATTCATTCCTTCAGAGGTAGAAAGTGGTTTAGCAACATGTGCAGACACAGCTAATATTTTAAAGAAATGTGTCCTCTCTTTAATGGTCCGGACAAACATACACCCTAACTGCCTTCAGTGAGTTTTCTCACATGACTTAACAAAACTTCATCAGCCTAAGTCTTCAATAGCTTTGATTAATTGTGCTGCTTACATATGTAAGTTTAATTCCCTACATCCACATAGCAGCAGACCCTTTTTCTTCAGCTGTTAAGAATTAACTTCAATAGTTTAAGCACCATGCTAACACACCAGAAGTCTGTCTTGTGGAATATTTTCTCTCCAGCACCTATACAGAGTATAGGGAAATTTTATTAAAATTTAAAACCCTGGAAGGGTTACATGAATCTGTTGTTTTGAATACCATGAAGTATATCAAAATCCAGAGGCCATAATATCTTTAAGCTTTAATATAAGATCAGCTTGTTTTACAATATTAGGTTTGAAAATATTTTAAAGCAGTTTTTAAAACATTTTTCTCATCTCTTTTGATTCAAAGTAAGCCAAATAATGATCATAAATAATTTGTGTATTTTAAGTTTTACATATATAACATCTTTTTATATAACTAAACCTGTACCTTTAAAGACTGAGTTTTCTTTCATTCAGATTAGAATGTAGCTACCTAAATCCCAAAAGGATGTTAGTTATATCTGCAGTTTATAAACAGCTTGTCAATCACTGATACAATTCAAAAACTCCATGCATATTTATTGCTGCATTCATTTTTAAACAAATATTGCAAAATATATCACACATTGTGAGTAACGTCACCTAAATGCTAAAACATCCTGTAAATATCAATTCTTAATGGTAGTTTCCTTGTCTATCATTAAAAATAAATATCAGCTTCTTGTCCACTTTCAATTTTGCTGAACGCCATCATATAAACTAGCTATAATGATTCAAAATACCCTATATTTTTTCTATCATTTCTCAATTTTTCTTCCATACCCTAAATACTCATAATCTATTTGAAAATTAAATGTAAGAACTATTTACAGACCTCCATCCATCTTTCTGGAGATAACTGAAGGCTCCATCGACAACACTTGCAAAGAACTGCCCTCCCGTGATGAAGAGGGTATTAATGGTGACTAATCGACCTCTTAAATTGGGGGGTGAGACCTCAGCGATGTACACTGGCACTGTCATAGAAGCAATGCCTATAAAGGAACAATAAAAAGTAAACATTAGACATTTATCCAAGATTTCTGTTGTCATAGATATTAAGACAGATTAAGACATACACACACATATACGGGCTTAGTTTTCTACTTTAAACAAAGGTTTACCACATATTTAAAGATTTTGTTTATAAGTAGTGACTACTGCAGATAAGATGTGAGATACCAATCTCTGAGTATCATTTTTCATATTATCACTTGAAAGCCTACAAACGAAAGTACCCCTAGAGATCTCAGATAACTTTAGAATGTATGTCAGTATGCTTTATAACTTTTTGAAAACTAAAAATAGGAAAATGCTCTCTAGATAGAATATAATTATTGAAATATTGTTGGTCCATATGGAAATGTAATCAGACAATGGCAAGAATAAAAAATTATCCCAAAATACATATTTAACTATTCAAAGTCATCATTTCCAGTAGACATGCCAAAACTCTTAATTGGTTTACTAATTAGATGTCTATACATTAAATCACCTTACTCAACTGGCTAGATGTACATTTCAGAAACAGCTTACAATGAATAGTAACTTGGGAATTTACAGTCTTCAAAAACAGATGATCTTAATCATAAAACAGATGGTTTTGTGGATAACGTGTATTTGGTTATATACGCTTTAAACTTTTTTCTATATAAAATTAATACAGCATAATCTATGGTGGCAATTCTCAAACTTCACGGATCACTAGAATCACTTGTGTGTCTTTTTTTAAAAATGAAGATGCTACAGATTCAATGCAATCCCTATCAAACTACCAATGGCATTTTTCACAGAACTAGAACAAAAAAAATTCACAATTTGTATGGAAACACAAAACAGCCCAAATGGCCAAAGCAATCTTGCGAAAGAAAAACGGAGCTGGTGGATTCAGGCTCCCTGACTTCAGACTATATTAAAAAGCTACAGTAATCAAGACAGTATGGTACTGGCACAAAAAAAGAAATATAGATCAATGGAACAAGATAGAAAGCCCAGAGACAAAACCCACACACATATGGACATCTTATCTTTGATAAAGGAGGCAAGAGTATACAATGGAGAAAAGACAGCCTCTTCAATAAGTGGTGCTGGGAAAACTGGACAGCTACATGTAAAAGAATGAAATTAGAACACTCCTTAACACCATTCACAAAAGTAAACTCAAAATGGATTAAAGACCTAAATGTAAGACCAGACACTATAAAACTCTTAGAGGAAAACATAGACAGAACACTCTATGACATAAATCATAGCAAGATCCTTTTTGACCCACCTCCTAGAGAAATGGAAATAAAAACAAAAATAAACAAATGGGACCTAATGAAACTTAAAAGCTTTTGCACAGCAAAGGAAACTGTAAACAAGATGAAAAGACAACCCTCAGAATGGGAGAAAATATTTGCAAATGAAGCAAGTAACAAAGGGTTAATCTCCAAAATATACAAGCAGCTCATGCAGCTCAATATCAAAAAAACAAACAACCCAATCCAAAAATGGGTGGAAGACCTAAATAGACATTTCTCCAAAGAAGATATACAGATTGCCAACAAACACATGAAAGGATGCTCAACATCACTAATCATTAGAGAAATGCCAATCAAAACTACAATGAGGTATCACCTCACACCAGTCAGAATGGCCATCATCAAAAAAATCTACAAACAATAAATGCTGGAGAGGGTGTGGCGAAAAGGGAATCCTTTTGCACTGTTGGTGGGAATGTAAATTGATACAGCCACTATGGAGAACAGTATGCAGGTTCCTTAAGAAATGAAAAATAGAACTAGCATACGACCCAGCAATCGCACTACCGGGCATATGCCCTGAGAAAATCATAACTGAAAAAGAGTCATTTACCATAATGTTCATTGCAGCACTATTTACAATAGCCAGGACATGGAAGCAACCTAAGTGTCCATCGACAGATGAATGGATAAAGAAGATGTGGCACATATATAAAATGGAATATTACTCAGCAATAAAAGGAAATGAAATTGAGTTATTTGTAGTGAGGTGGATAGACCTAGAGACTGTTATACAGAATGAAGTAAGTCAGAAATAGAAAAACAAATACCATATGCTAATACATATATATGGAATCTAAAAAAAAAAAATCGTTCTGAAGAAGCTAGGGGCATGACAGGAATAAAGACATAGACGTAGAGAATGGACTTGAGGACCCGGGGAGAGGGAAGGGTAAGCTGGGAGGAAGAGAGAGAGTGGCATGGACATATATGCACTACAAATTATATAGAAATGTAAAATAGATCGTTAGCGGGAAGCAGCTGAATAGCACAGGGAGATCAACTCGGTGCTTTGTGTCCACCTAGATGGGTGGGATAGGGAGGGTGGGAGGGAGGGAGACACAAGAGGGAGGAGATATGGGGATATATGTATACGGATAGTTGATTCACTTTGTTATGCAGCAGAAAGTAACACACCATTGTAAAGCAATTATACTCCAATAAAGATGTTTTAAAATAAATAAATAAATAAATAAAAATAAAATGCAGATGCATTCACCTCACCCACCCAAATATATTAAGTAGAAAACTACAGAGGTGGGAGATGAGCCTGTCTTTTAAAAATCCTACAAGTGATCCTGATGCTCACCACATATTTAAAAAATTACAGTTCTATGGTATACAACTTTGAGCCAATTCTAAATTATTTCTTAAGAGAAAATCTTTGCCCTGCTGGCCATATCTAGCTCACTTCCCAGTGGCACTTCCAGTTTCCAGATATGTCTGGTTATTTAACATAAATCTAACATCTAATCAACAGTCAGCAAAAGCATAGTGAAAAAAAGGATTATCTAAAGTAATTAAATCTTTTTATATTTGTAGATACTATAAACAGATACCCAGTTTAAGCAAGAACATCAATGGGTTGCATAATAGACCCATGTAGAATTGTTTTTAATGAATTGATCTTTACGATGTCAAAAAATAGCCTGCTGCTGGGCTTCCCCGGTGGCGCAGTGGTTGAGAGTCCGCCTGCCAATGCAGGGGACACGGGTTCGTGCCCCGGTCCGGAAAGATCCCACATGCCATGGAGCGGCTGGGTCCATGAGCCATGGCCGCTGAGCCTGCGCGTCCGGAGCCTGTGCTCCACAATGCGAGAGGCCACAACAGTGAGAGGCCCGCGTACCGCAAAAAGAAATAATAATAAAATAAAATAAAATAAATAGCCTGCTGCTATTGAAGGTATCAGCACTAAGAAATCCTGTGGCTGTGTTTTCTGTACAAGGGCTGAAAAGTTGCCATTTACCACATTCCGACAAAGGAGAAACTCCTCTCTAGTCTCAGCAGCTGCAATAGTTGTGTTTCTCAATAACTGACTTCTGTTTGTTTATGGGCACTATAAATCACACAGCCATCTTTTATCTCCCTTTTTATGTAGAAGTCAGAGAGGCACACCTCTACCAAGTGTTTTGGACTTCATGGTACTTATTCTGTGAACTAAACTCCTTCCTGATGCCACAATCATCTCCAATTTCATCTATTTTAGATATTTTTTTGCTATGTATTTGTTTGCTTTGTTCAAAGGTAGAACAAATAAACAGATCAAGAAGATTTATTTAAATAGTACATATATCTACTTCTGGAATATTCACTGTATTGTTGTAAAACTACTGGTAAGCATTTATTGAGTTTGTACACAAGTCAGACCATTAAGTCTCAGAACTATATACTCTGTATTTTCTACCAATGTTATTTGCTACTGTAGTGCTTGTCGGTATATGGTGATGGTGAAAAAAATCATATGATTTTATGAGTTTCATAAAATAATAAGCAAATATTAGTAGACAAACTATGAATAGTCGTTATAAATGAATCATCACCTAAACTGCTGAAAGTTTCCATCTGACTGCTAATCAATTTAATAGCACAGACTACTCTAAATCGACTTTTATTTAACTTGGAAAGAGGAAACATTAGCTGCAAATGTTGACCTGTTAACTGTATATTCTTTTTAGTTCTTTTATGATTAGAACATCTCAATAAACTTTCAAAATCAGGTAACAGTAACTGATTAGATTTCTTTTTCTGCTTTGGTCTGGCTGTAATTCAGCTGCTCTCTTTAGCCAGAGATTTTTACTCAGCCACCTAGCAGGGGACTTGAGCATGGGAAATCAGCACTGTAGTTTTAGGCAGCACAAGCTTTTCACAAAGCCCTTAGATTTCACTTGATAGCAAACGCAGAGATGTCCTCAGGCTCTTATAAATGTTGATTATTAAGAATAAATACCAGAACATTGAAAAGTAAATGGCAAATGGAAGACTAAAATACTATAAAAACTCACTGGATTTAGAGTTGGAAAGAATCCCAAAAGATCTGTCCAAGTGCTCACACTGACTTAATGCTGTTACAACTGCCTACATCCCATTAGATATTACAGATGGACTGATTATTTTATTTAATCGTCAGAACATCCCTATAAAGGACATATAATTATCCCCACTTTACAGAGAAGGACCTTACCCCAGGTCATACAGGTAAGTAGAAACAGAATTTGAATCAAAGATTCCAGAACTCAATTTTGAAAGCACTATGACTACAGTGACTGTCCCACAGAGGTGGGTAGGCTCCGCAAACAGTGGGTTTAAATTCCAGCCTTGCCACTTACAAGCTGGCTAAGTCTGGACAACTTATTTAACCTTTCTGGGTCTCTAGTTCATTTATAAATTTGAAGAATAAAAGTAACTCCTTCATAGGAGTTGAGATGATTCAATAAGTTAGTAGTGTGAAAGAACTTAAAATTGTGCCTAGCACACAGAAAATAATCAATAATGTCAGCAGTTATTTTTATTATTACAATACCTCTACTTATGAGTATGCCAACTTTTTTGATTCAGTGTGACCTTGTTAGGTGCTGGGATTATCAAGATGAGAAGTAAACAAAAATACTGCCCCTGCTATAAAGGAAGCCACATACAGCCCTACTCACAAAAACATGCAATCAAATAATTTCAAAATACCATGGTAAGGGACACAGTGCAGCTACACATTGGTTTCTATTTTGAGGTGCTGACAATGATTAAGTGGTAGCTAGGAAGGACTGGGAAGACAATTCTGCAAAGAAGAGCACGGGCTTAAAAAATATGAAATCAATTTTCTCAGGGGTAAATAGAGTGTGAAGCAGAATATATATGGAGATGAGAGACAGACAAAGCCCAAATCATGGAAGAAGTATCCTTTAATCAGCAAGTGCTCAACTAATACTTGATCTGAGCTGGGCACTGTGCTAACCACGAGGGATGAAGTGCTACAGGAGAGAGCACTTCATCCCTCGTGGAGCTTAGGATCTACTGTGCAAAATGTGTGGGAACAAGTAATTCGATTTCAAGAGCAATGGGTCTCATCAAAGGGACGGGCCCAGCCTGAGGAGCCAGAGAAACCTTGGATGAGGAGGTTGGGGGGCAGGGTGGAGGGTGAGGAGGGTGAAAGATACTTTAGACAACCAGACCAGCTTAAACAAAGGCCTTGAGGCAGGAAGAAATGCATCCTGTTGAGGAAGGGACTATTTTTAGAGACATAAGCAGAGACCAACCCGAGTATACAGGATTTTAGAGGCCATTATTAAGGGCTTAGTACTCAGAAACCTTTGAACAGTGTAAAGGAGGAAAAGGCATGATCAGATTCATGTTTTTAAAGGATCATTCTGGTTGGAGTACGGAAAACGGATTGCTGGGGAACAAGGAGTTCAGTGGCAGCAGCAGATATGGAGTAAAATGGAGAGACTCTAGAAGTATGTATTCAGTATCGAGGCTGAAGAGAACGTGAATGGAACTGTGAAGGAGAGGAAAAATTTGAGGATGACGTTCAGATGTCCGGAATAAGCAACGAGAAGCACGATAGATACTTTGCATGAAGATATTAGAGGAGAAGCAAATTTGTATGGAAGATAGTAAGGTCAAGTTTTAGACAGGCTGAGTCAGAGGTGCTCTGTGAAATATACAAGTAGAGAACAAGTAGAACACTCCACAAGTACGCTGGGAATATAGATTATTTACATGTAAATATTCCCAGCCTCCTCTTTTCTCCTACCCAAATAGGAGCCTTTGCCAAACTAACTAACCTTTCCTTCCTCTCTCATCCTCAAGCGAGAATCTGGTGTTTGTCACCTAGTTCTTGGGCTGTTATAATGCTAGGCAAAAAAGGATGAAGAAAACATGGGCCAAAGATCTGGTTTGTGAGAAGTTCAAATGAAAACAGACTGCAGGGAGTTGTGAGTGAGAGTCTCAGGCTCAGTATGGAAAAATGAGAGCCCATAACTCAGGGACTGACTGAGGTTGGAGTGCGGGTGGGAGTGGATAAAAGATTTTTTGAAATATTGCTGAATTATAACCTCCATGCTATTATATTCTTTGAGACTCAAGTAAGGAGTAGTATTACTATTTAATTACTTTTAGTTGCTGGACTGTATTTCTTTAAATGCAATTCCAAACTGAGACTGGACTGGGCCCAGTGGAGTCTGGGAGTTATACAAATACCTGGAGCTCAAAAGATGGTTCTGTGTGGATGGTACATATAACGGAAACCATGGGAAGGATGAGATTTCCCAGAAATGGAACCCAAGAAGAATGCCTAGAACTGAGTCCTGAAAAATTCCAATATTTAAGAAGGAAGAAAGAAAAGAAGTGACCAGCAAGCATCTACCTTACCCTTGAATACTATATTATTTTCTACAATCTTTTTATGTTACCATTTTGTATTTCATGTAAGGTCATCCTTTCAATAGGTAGGTGGGACAGGTATCATTCACTATCCCCTTAGAAAAGGTAAAGAACCCCAGCCTCAGAGGCAGACAATAAGAAGTTTTCATAAAGTCCCATAGCAAGTTAACATCAAAGTGGATCTCATAGACTCACATCCCCTAATCTTTGTAATGTGTCACTGGAAGACAGACTGCCATGCCTCTGTTTCAAATGTGACCCTTTGGAAATTTCTCAGGAACATTTTACTTTTGGCCCTATTACCTTAGTGAGCACGTATGAACTTCGAAAGGCAGAAGAGTCTGATCTCTTCCCTGCTCCTACTACCTGCTATGTGACTTACTGCCAGCAGGTGTCATGTTAAAGAGCTCAGATGAATTAGTAAGAAAAATGAGAACTGAATGTGATTACTGTATAATTTCAAGCTAGACGAGTTTAAAGTCTCCTTTCATAAAACTGCCTTGTGAAAATGGAGAACTATAAAAGAATGCCAATGATCAGGAAGAGTAGTAGTAGGCTTCATGTTCACTACTCACATTTGTCCAATATGCAAATGTTAAGCACAGGCCTTGTTAACTCACTTTGCTGTCAATAAAACAACCTGGCGAGCCATCATTTGTGGATTTCTAAACATGATGTCTACTCTGGAAAAACCTTCAACATTAAGGCTATGTCACCCCAAAATCTCCTTTCCACTTTGGGGAAACAACAACTGTCCTTCTTATGAAGGACAGTTAAGTAATATTGTATGAGATCCTGCAAATTAAGAACTAAATGCTTCACAAATGGATGTAATTAATGATATTTAAAGTTTAGGAGTATTCTATAAAGAGCTTTTGATTTCTGCCCTATTCAAATCACTAATTAAATAAAATAAATATCTCATAAAGAAAGAACAAATTCTTAATTATCCATACTAAACTCATGAATTGAAATTAACATAAAGAATGTAGTGGTACAAGTTCTTGTTAATAGCTTATTAGAGTAAATACAACCACAAAAACCTGTGTTGGTATTGTTTCTGAATATTTTTTAAAAGTTTGATTTCTAAGAAAATAAAGAGGTCTACATCAATGAAAACTCATTATCATGTTTAGCTTGAGGAGCCTCACCAGAACACTGTCCCTCAGGTACTACAGCGCAACCCAATTCAACCATTCTTATACTGCCAAGCTGATTCGCCATAAATGGCACAAAATGCTCTTGAGCTCAAAAGTTGGCTTTCAGAATCTGCTGGAAGCCTTTTTAAAGCCCTGAGTCAGAAGTATAAATAATTTCATAACCAAATAGCATTAGAAAATCCTGTTGTGATGGGTAAATTCCCATGAATCACAGCAGCCTCTCAGCATGATAAGCCAGGCAGCAACTAATTAGCTTCTTAGAAGCACATGAAGCTACCTTTTAATAATAATGCTTCTTGAACAAGAATGATTATGAGGTCCTAATTTCATTTTGTAAATTACTGCTCTATGATCTCTAAAGAAAAATTTTAAATAAAAATAATCTGTCCAAACAAACAGTATCCCTCACTGTAGTTGTTTCAGTTCGGCTGTCCTGCCCAGGACTGGTATGTCTGCACTCTTCTAAAATCAAGTATCTATATTTACCAGACTATGTAGATACTACATAGTCTGGTAAATGTAGATCTACATTTACCACTTTAGAATCCAGTTTTTATTTTTGTTTCTTTTCTGAAAAATAAGGCTTAAGGCACATAAAAACTGCTGGGCAACTTCAAAGAGCAGTAGGCCGCAAAGTGATGAAAATATATACAACACCAAGTGCCTGTAACAGAAGCGTCAGGTTATGAGAAAGATTCTATCTATGGGGATAACTACCAAAGTTCACGTTCTACAGCGTTAAAAACCTCCTAACGAGGCATTACAAACATATCACCATCATTTCAACTCAGTAAAGTCTCTCACAACCTAAATGCCCCCTTCCGTTTTTATTACTTGAGAATATTCTATTGATCTGCCAATGTCCTTTTTTACTGGTAACATCTCAGTAGAGCCTGTATCACATTGTTTCTCAAAGCAGGACTACAAGCCCTTTGATGGAATGTTCATATCTCATGTACCTTCTGAACTATAATTGGTCTACGTGTCAAGCACAGACCTGGGCTTAACGGTTGTCGCTTAATACTATAGGATGCATACACAAAACCATATCCTTTTAAGTTAGTCTTAATAGATTGGTTTTATACTAAATATATTATTTATTAGGGAAAATTTGGAACTACAAGTAAGAAGTAAGGTAATTAAAAATCCCCTTTAAGCACACCATCCGTAGATAACCACTATTAAAATTTGGTTATAACTTGCAGTGTTTTTTCCATAAGTCTTTAAAGGTAACTTTAACTCATTATACTGCAAATATTTTCATTCTAACTATTCTTTTCCATTAAGGAGTTTCAAACTTCTTACATAAGCTAGGCAGGTACCATAAATATAGAAGCTGACTGAGCATAAGATATAAGGTAGAAAGCTGCTTACATAACAACTAAGGTACAATACACTATAGGCCAATGAAAACAGCCAAACAAAACACATCCCTATGTAGCCATATACAACACTCTTGATACTGGTTTAGCACCCTTATAGTACAAAATCATTTTAAGTAACAGTATAACATTCCAGCATTCAGATAAGGTGAAAAAAGAAGTGTTCCTGGAACACACAGATGTAACCAAGGAAGGAAAATAACAGAGAAGGAAAAAATTTCTTTATGGAGAGAGCAAATATAGAAATTACTAGATATGTAAGAAATTTCTTACAATAGAGTTTCAAGGTTATAAGAGAAAGACAGCTGTATGAAATGCTACAAAAGCAGAAGCAGTATGCTTTTACACCTGACAAATGGAAGCACAAAGGTTAATAAGAAATCAATACCTTTTCATCAAGGCAGTGAATTTAGCAGACAGCAACGTAAGTGGTGCTTTGTCATATTTAGCTCTAAGTGACATCTAAGGACAACAACAGTGTGGACCTAAACGGGAGCTAAAATCTGTGAATTGCTGTAGGAACAGATAAAATACTTAAGAAATATATACAGAGTAAGATAAGCTCAGGGCTAGAAGTTACCTATAGAAATATTCATCCAATAGATATAATGAGTTGAGGAGTAAAATAGAAGGAACTATTAAAGAAAATATTAAAGTAGCAAAATAATAAATGAACACACCCTTCAAAAACTGTTTAAGCTGTTCTTCAATATGGGGTTGGGCCTTACCTAAAATGCAAGAAGAGAGCAAGGTGGAGGGAATTGGTTTAAGTAAAAAGACAACAGAATAGAATTAAACAGCGAAATACGTAGGGTACAGAAGGATTGCAAGAATGCTAAAAATTTAATAGCAGAATATATAAATAATTACATAAGTAAACACCATATTGGAGGCAGTAAATAATAGAGATAAGTATGTGTGAAATTTGAACCAGTGTGGAACATCAATTTGAGATGTTCTCCAAGAACGGAAAGCAGAAGTTCCAGTTCAAGATGGCAACCTAAGAAGACTCTGAACTCACCTCTTCTCACAGACACACCAAATCTACAGCTATTTATGGAACAATTTCCTCTGAAAAAAAACCTAAACACTGGCAGAGCAACTGCTTCACATCAGGCAAATGAGAGGCAAACAACATCCAGCACCCCAACTTTTAATATGGGCACCTGAGAGATGAGCCCCCAAAACATCTAGCTTTGAAGACCAGCAGGACTCACACCCATGAGACCAACGAGGCTGGGATGAACTGAGGAATGGCTCCTAAAGGGCCAGTGCACAGACGCATCCACCCAGGTCCCAGTGGAGAAGCGGCCCTTTGAAAAGTGACCAGACTTTTTACGAAAGAGACTCATTTTCAACTTTTAAATAAAGTGTTGGTCTGAGGGGCAGGGGCCTCCTGGGATACTCTATGGATATGCGGGCTGGTGGGAGCCATTGTCCTGCTCTCTCTCTGCCTTGCTAAACCTGGCAGGCACCATCTCCCCACCACAACACTTTATTTTCCCTTTCCCCCGGGGGCCATCTTTATGCTCCAGCCAGTGGGTGCCATCTTGCACACTCTCATCTGCCTTGCTAAAGCCAGTGGGTACCATCTTTTTATTTTGTTTCTTTTATTTTCCATTCTTTTCCTTTCCTCAGCAGGTGCCATCTTTGTACTCACCCTCTGCCATGCTCCAGAGCTCCAGTATTTCCCAGAGGGAAACTTCTACACGTATCTGGAGCCTGTTTTCACCCATGACCTGTTTTTTGCAGCTGCCACCCAGGGGATGCCCCTTGATTTCCTGAAGCTCCTGGCTCTGGAGGACAGTGGGCTTTTGTCCCTTGGTCCCCTGGGATTGTAACAATTGGAGAGACAGTTCTTGGCAGACGGCCACTCTCAGTGCCCTGCACAGATAGCAGGCTAAAACACACCCTAATCTTTCTCACAAATAAGCCTATCTGCCTGTCCAGAAGCTTTGGCCTGAGGGGCTGGTTTCTGGTTTGGCACACTTACAGGGCCTACAGAGGGGCTGTCAGTGAACAAAGGCTGATGAATGCAATCTTTGCACTCTCCTTCTCTCTCACTCCAGCTCATCAGCATCTTACAGAAAGGAGCTTATGCACTAGTCCGACACACTGATTTTTGTGGCTGCAGCCAGGGAACAAACACATCTATGACACCTGGCTCTGGTGGCCAGTGGGGCTTAGCTCACAGGTCCCACAGGACTGTAACCAACATAGAAAGAGTTCTTAAACAGCTACCACCCCCAGGGCACAGGAAGAGGCAACAGACTCAAGAGCTCATCTTTCTGTGAAAGAGGACTATTACCGTGCCACCACAGCAGCAACATGAGGGGTAGGCTTCTAATTAAACACACATCTAAGGTCTGACTGTAAACCTTTCCTGAGACCTTGGAGGGAGGTTACTAACTTTACATTCTCCCTCTGCAGCACTCCAGAGCACCAGAATCTCTCCAAGGGGAGCTCTTATACATACCTGGTTCCCCTGTTTTTATGACTGGTGCCTTGGTTTTTATGGCTGCTGCCTACGAGATACCCCTTGATCACCTGGTTCTGGTGGCCAGGAGGGCTTATGTTCCTAGGTCCCACAGGACTGAAACAATCAGAAAGACAGGACTTGGCAGGCTACCACCCCAGAGCACAACACAGATAGCAGACTAAAACACACCGCTAGTCTTTCTGTGAAAGAAGCCTCCTTGCTAGTCATGGAGGTTCAGCCATAGGGGCAGGCTTCAGCCTTGGCACACAACTAGAAGCTATGGCGGTATGCTCAGGGATAGCAGAATGGGGAACAACATTTTTGTACTCTACCTCTGCCTCGCTAAGCTCATCAATATCTCCCAGAAAGGAGTTAGTACACTTGTCTGAAGCCCTGATTTTTGTGACTGCTACCCAGGTGACACTACCAGATCACCCTCAGAGAGCCCTCAGAGCTTACACTTGCAGACCCACATGACTATATATTTGCACTCTTTAAAAGCCATGGCCTGAGCATCTGCCTCCCAATCAACCTGAATCTACATGCTGACTGAGATCTTCCCCTTTGGGACACTGACTGGTCTTGGCACACCCTCAATTACCAGGAGCTACTAAAAATAAAATAGGCTGCTTGGACAATCACAAAGGTTTGAAAAACAACCAAGAGCTACAGCAGGGATGAATGATAAATAAGGTTCATCTCCTATACAAGGACAAATACTGTATTCGAGACTGAGAGAGGTAGTTGCTTCATTTATTTATTTATTTATTTTGTGGTACGCGGGCCTCTCACTGTTGTGGCCTCTCCCGTTGCAGAGCACAGGCTCCAGACGTGCAGGCTTAGCAGCCATGGCTCACGGGCCCAGCCACTCCTTGGCATGTGGGATCTTCCCGGACCGGGGCACGAACCCATGTCCCCTGCATCGGCAGGTGGACTCTCAACCACTGCACCACCAGGGAAGCCCTAGTTGCTTCATTTAATACACAGAAACCAACACAGAGGGTGAAGAAAAAAAAAAAAAGAAAGAAAGAAAGAAATGAAAGAAACTGAGTAATATGTTTCCAGACAGAGAATAACATAAAACCTCATAAAAAAGAAATAAAAAACCATAATGAAACGGACATAAATAATTGACCTGATAAAGAGTTAAAAAGTAATGATCACAAAATTGCTCACCTAACTTGGGAAAACAATGGATGAACACAGTGAGAATTTCAACAAAGACAGAAAACATCAGAAAGTATCTAACAGAGATGAGGAAAACAATAGCTGAACTGAAAAATACACTAGAGGGGTTCAATAGCAGACTGGATGAAGTAGAAGAATGAATCAGCGAGTTGGAAGACAGAGCAATGGAACTCACCCAGACAGAGCAGAAAAACGAGGAAAGAATTTTTTTAAATGAAATTAAAGGACTTACAAGACAACAGCAAGTGAACTAACATTCACATTATAGGAGTCCCAGAAGGAGAGGAGAGAAAGGAGCAGAAAACTTCATTGAACAAATAATGCCTGAAAACCTCCCTAACTTCACGAAAAAAAGACAACCAGATTCAGAAAGCTCAGAGACTACCAAGTAAGATGAACCAAAAGAGACACAAAACACAGCATGTTATAATTAAAAAAGTTAAAGACAAGAAGAGGATCTTAAAAGCAGTAAGAGAAAAACAATTTGTTACATGTAAGAGAAACTGCATAAGACTCTCAGCAGATTTTTCAGCAGAAACTTTGCAGGCCAGAAGGGAGTGGCATGATATATCCAAAGTGATGAAAGAGAAAAACTTCCAACCAAGAATTCTCAAACTGCCAAAGTTATCATTCATAATTGAAGGAGAGATAGTTTCCCAGATAAGCAAAAGCTAAAAGAAGTTCATCACCAATAAATTGGCCTTACAAGAAATGTTAAAAAGGCCTTTTTAAGCTGAAAAGAAAGGGTGCTAATTAGTTAACAAGAAACATATGAAAGTATGAGTCTCACTAGTAAACGTAACTATACAGTAAAGGTAGCATATTTATCATCTATGAAATGAATATAAAGGTTAAAAAACAAAAGTAGTAAAATAACTGTAACTACAATAATTAGTAAGGAATACAAAATATAAAGAGATGTAAAATGTGACATCAAAAATAAAATGTGTGAGGGAGAGTAAAAATGCAGAGCTTTAGAATGCATTAAAAGTTAAGTTGTCATCCACATAAAATAGACTGTTCTAAATATAAATTGTTATATGTAAGGCTCATGGTAACCACCAAGCAAAAACCTGTAGCTGATACACAAAAGATAATGAGAAAGGAATCTAAGCATCCCCCTAAGGAAAGTCATCAAACCACAAAGAAAGAGAACAAAAGAAGAAAAAAGAAACAGGAAGTACAAAACAGCCAAAACAATTTAGAAAATGGAAATAAGTACACCTATCAATAATTACTTTAAATGGAAATGGACTACAGTTTCCAATGAAAAGACACAGAGTGACTGAATGGATTAAAAAAAAAAAAAGCAAGATTCATACGTATACTGCCTATAAGAGATTCACTTCAGATGTAAGGACAGACATAGATTAGAATTGAAAGGATGGTAAAAGATATTCCATGAAAATGGAAACCAAAAGAAATCTGGGGTAACTATACTTATATCACACAAAAAATATTTTAAAACAAAGACTGTAAGAAAAGACAAAGAAGGACATTAAATATTGATAAAGTGGTCATTTCAACAAGAGAATATCACATTTGTAAATATTTATGCACCCAAAAAAGGAGCAACTAAATATATAAAGTGATATTCACACACCTAAAGGAAGTAATAGACAGTAACACAATACTGGGGGAATTTAATAACCCACTTACATCCAGAAAGAAAATCATTAAGACTATATTGGCCTTAAAGGATACCTTGGACTACATGGCCTAGTCCAAGGTATACAGATACATACAGAACATTCCATAAAAAGGCAACAAAATTCACATTTTTCTCAAGTGCAAATGAAACATTCTCCATGACATATCATATGTAAGGCCACAAACAAATCTAAACAAATTTAAGGAGACTGAAATCATATCAAGTACTTTTACAACCAAAGTGGTATGAAACTACTAATCAAATACAAAAGGAAAATGAAAGAGTCACAAATATGTAGAGACTGAACAACATACTACTAAACAACCAACGGGTTAACAAAGAAATCGAAAGTGAACTAAAAAAATACCTGTAACAAAGAAAAATAAAAATATAACATACCAAAACTTATGGGATTCAGCAAAAGCATTTCTAAGAGGGAATTTCAGAGTAATAAATGCCTACTTCAAAAAACAAGAAAAATTTTAAATAAACAACCTAGCCTTACACCTAATGGAACTAGGAAAAGAATAAACACAGCCCAAAGAGAGTAGATGGAAGGAAATAACAAAGATCAGAGATCAGAAATAGAAGACAACAGAAAAAAATCAATCAAACCAACAGCTGATTCTTTAAAAAGATAAACAAAATTGACAAACCTTTAGCTAGACTAAGCAAGAAAAAAATATTTTTTTAATTTTTTATTCAAATAAATAAAATCAGAAATAAAAGAAAAAACCTTTCAACTGATACCACAGAAATGAAACAGATCATAAGAAACCACACAAAATTATATGCCAATAAACTGTACAACACAGAAGAATTTGGTAAATTCCTAAAAACATACAATCTTCTAAGACTGGATCATGCAGAAATAGAAAATGTGAAGAGACAGATTACTGGTAATGAGATTGAATCAGTAATTTAAAAACTCCCTACAAAGACCATAGCCAGATGGCTTCACTGGTGAATTCTACCAAACATGAAAGAATTAATACCTGTCCTTCTCAAACTCTTACAAAAACAGAAGAGGAAGGAACACTTCAAATTCATTTTACAAGCCCAGTATTACCCTGATACCAAAACAATGTAAAAATACTACAAAAAGTATATACATATAATAAGTATATATATGTAATAAGTACATAAAATAAACATGTATTAGTAAAATACACAGGTACACTGAAATCAGAGGCTAATATCCCTGAAAAACATAGAGGCAAAAAACCTCCACAAAACATTAGCAAGCCAAATTCAACAATACATTAAAAGGATCAGGGACTTCCCTGGTGGCGCAGTGGTTAAGAATCCACCTGCCAATGCAGGGGACATGGGTTTGAGCCCTGGTTTAGGAAAATCCCACATGCCGCGGAGCAACTAAGCCCATGTGCCACAACTGCTGAGCCTGTGCTCTGGAGCCCGTGAGCCACAACTACTGAAGCCCGCGTGTCACACTACTGAAGCCTGTGCGCCTAGAGCCTGTGCTCTGCACAAGAGAAGCCACTGCAATGAGAAGCCCGTGCACTGCAACGAAGAGTAGCCCCTGCTCGTCACAACTAGAGAAAGCCCGCACACAGCAATGAAGACCCAATGCAACCAAAAATAAATAAATAAATAAATTTATATATTTTAAAAAAAGGATCATACATCATGATCAAGTGGGATTTATCCCAGGGATGCAAAGATGGTTCAATATCCACAAATCAACATGATACACCATATTAACAAAATGAAGGATACAAATCATATTATCATCTCAAAACGTGCAGAAAGCCTTTGATAAAATTCAAGAGCCATTAAGGATAAAAATTCCCTCCAAACTGAATATAGAGGAAACGTACCTCAACATAATAAAGACCACATATGACAAGCCCACAAAATACATACTTAATAATAAAAGGCTGACAGCTTTTAATCTAAGATCAGGGGGAGTTCCCTGGTGGCCTATTGGTTAGGATTCCAGGCTTTCATTGCTGTGGCCTGGGTTCAATCCCTGGTTGAGGAACTGAGATCCCATAAGCTGCACAGCACAGCGAAAAAAAAAAAAAAATCTAAGATCAGGAACAAGACAAGGATGCTCCCTCTCTCCACTTTCATTCAAAATAGTATTGGAATTCCTAGCCACAGCAATTAGGTAAAAGAAGTAAAAAATTAAAAATAAAATAAAAAATAAAAGGCATCCAAATTGGAAAGCAACAAGTGAAGCAGTCACTATTTGTAAATGAGACAGTACGATATATAAAAAATCCTTAAAGACTCCACCAAGAAAACTGTGAACTAATAAATGAATTCAGTAAAACTGCAGGATACAAAATCAATATACAGAAATCCGCTGCATTTCTATAGATTAATAATGAATTATCAGAAAGACAATTAAGAAAACAATCTCATTTAAAATTGCATCAAAAAGAATAAAATACCTAAGAATAAATTTACCCTGGGAGGTGAAAGAGCTCTACTCTGATAAATATAAAGTACTGATGAAATAAAATGAAGATGATGCAAATAAATGGAAAGATATTCTGTGCTCATGGACTGGAAGGATGAATATGTTTTTAGAGAATTATAGTTGATTTACAATATTGTGTAAGTTTCAGGTGTACAGCAAAGTGATTCACTTATATATGTATATATTCAGATTATTTTCCATTATATATTATCACAAGAAATTCAATATAGTTCCCTATGCTACACAGTAAATCATTGCTGCTTATCTATTTTAAGTATACTAGTTTAATATCTGTTAACCCCATACTGCTAATTTATCTGCCTCCCTCCCTTACCTCTTTGATAACCATAAGTTTGTTTTCTATGTCTGTGAGTCAGTTTTTGTTTTCTACATAGATTCATTTGTATTATTCTTTATATCCCACATATAAGTTATAATCATATATTATTTGTTTTCTCTAACAACTACACTTAGTATGATATTTGTTAAGTCTATCCACGTTGCTGCAGATGGCAATATTCCAGTCTTTTTATGGCTGAGTAACATTCTACTACATATATGTGTGTGTATATTTGTGTGTGTATACATATATATCCATTTATCACTTCTTCTTAAACCAACTGTCTGTTGATGGGCACTTGGGTTGTTTCCATGTACTGGCTATTGTAAATAGTGCTGCTATGAACATTGGAGTGCATCTACCTTTTAGAATTATAGATTTCTCCAATATATGCCCAGGAGTGGGATTACAGGACCATGTGGTAACTCTATTTTTAGGTTTTTAAGGAATCTCCATACTGTTCTCCATAGTGGCTGTACCAATTTACATCCCCACTAACAGTGCACGAGGGGTTCCATTTTTTCAGCGTCATCTCCACCATTTATTATTTGTAGACATTTTGATGATAGCCTTCTGGTTCCACAGTGATACCTCACTGTGGTTTTGACTTGAATTTCTCTAATAATTAGTAATGTTGACATATTTTCATGTGCCTGTTGGCCATCTGTATGTCATCTTTGGAAAAAATTACTACTGAGATCCTCTGCCTATATTTTAATAGGATTGATTCTTTTTTTGATATTGAGTTGTATGAGTTTATTTTGAATATTAACCCTTTGTCAGTTGAATCATTTGCAAATATTTTCTCCCATTTCATACTTTGTCTTTTTTTGTTTTGTTGATTGTTTCCTTCACTGTGCAAAAGCTTTTCATTTAATTAGTTCCCATTTGTTTATTTTTGTTTTTATTTCTTTTGCCTTGGGAGAGTTATCCAAGAAAATACTGCTATGATTTATGTGCCAGGATTTTCTGTCTCTGTTCTCTTCTAGGAGTTTTATGGTGTCATGTCTTATATTTAGGTCTTTGAAACTTTTTCAGTTTATTTTTGTATATGGTGTGAGTGAGTGTTCTAATTTCATTAAAGCACTCATAGCTGTCCAGGTTTCCCAACACCACTTGCTGAAGATACTGTCTTTTCTCCATTGTATATTCTTGCCTTCTTTGTTGTAGATTAACTGACTGTAGGTGTGTGGGTTTATTTCTGGGATCTATATTCTGTTTCACCCATCTATATGTCTGTTTTTGTGCCAATACCATGCTGTTTTGATTATTGTAGCCTTGTAGTATTGTCTGAAGTCTGGAAGAGTTATGCCTCCTGCTTTGTGCTTTTTCCTAAGGATTGCTTTGGCAATTCTGGATCTTTTGTGGTTCCACACAAATTTTAAGATTACTTGTTTAGTTCTGTGAAAAATGTAATGTGTATTTTCACAGGGATCACATAAAACTGTAGATTGCTTTGGGTAGTATGTCCATTTTAACAATATTAATTCTTCCAATCAAAAATATCTTTCCATTTCTTTGAATCATCTTCAATTTCCTTTAACAATGTTTTAGGGACTTCCCTGGTAGTGCAGTGGTCAGGAGTCCACCTGCCAATGCAGGGTACATGGGTTCAATCCCTGCTTTGGGAAGATCCCACATGCCACAGAGCAACTAAGCCTGTGCACCACAACTACTGGGCCTGCGCTCTAGAGCCCTTGAGCCACAACTAATGAGCCGAAGCACCACAACTACTGAGTCCACGTGCTGCAACTACTGAAGCCCACACATCTATAACCCATGCTCTGCAACAAGAGAAGCCACCACAATGAGAAGCCTGTGCACCACAACGAAGAGTAGCCCCCACACACTGCAACTACAGAAAGCCTGTGTGCAGCAATGAAGACCCAAGGCAGCCAAAAAAATAAATAAAATTTCAAAAAAAAGAAGAATGTTTTATAGTTTTCAGCATATAGGTCTTTTACCTCCTTGATTAAGTATATTCCTAAATTTTTTTTTTGTTTGCTAATATTTTGTTGAGGATTTTTGCATCTATATTGATCAAAGATATTGGTCTATAATTTTCTTTTTTTGTAGTGTTATTTGTCTGGTTTTGGTATCAGGATGATGGTGAATTCATAGAATGAATTTGGGACTGTTCTCTCTTCAATTTTTTTGAATAGTTTGATAGGATAGTTATAAGGTTTTCTTTATATGTTTTGTAGAATTCCCCAGTGAAGCCGTCTGGTCCTGGACTTTTGTTTGCAGGGAGTGTTTGTTACAGATTCTATTTCACTTCTAGTGATTGGTCTATTCCAATTATCTGTTTCTTCTTTTCTTCAGTTTTGGCAGGCTGTATGTTTCTAGAAACTTGTCTGTTTCTTCTAGGTTTTCCATATTGTTGGCATATAACTGTTCACAATATTTTCTTCTGGTATTTTGTATTTCACAGCATTGGTTGTAATTCTCCTCTTTCATTACTTATTTTGTTTATTTGGGTGCTCTCTCTTTTCTTCTTGGTGAGCCTGGCCAGAGGTTTGTCAATTTTGTTTATCCTTTCAAAAAAACGGCTCTTAGTCTTATTGATTTTTTTCTATTTATTTTAATCTCTATTTTACTTATTTCCTCTCTGATCTTTATTATTTCCTTCCTTCTGCTGATTTTGGGTTTTTTGTTCTTGTTCTAAATCTTTTAGGCGGTAGGTTAGGATTTTTTATTGGAGATTTTTCTTGTTTCTTAAGGAAGGCCTGTATTGCTATAAACATCCCTCTTAGAAGAACTTTTGCTACATCCCATAGATTTTGAGATTGTGTTTTTATTGTTGTTTGTCTCAAGGTATTTTCTGATTTCCACTTTGATTTCATCATTGACCCACTGGTTTTTTTAGGAGCATGTTGTTTGGTCTCCATGTGATAGCTCTTGTTTCCCATTTTTCTTTCTGTGGTTGATTTCTAGTTTCATACCGTTGTGGTCAGAAAAGATGCTTGAAGTAATTTCTATCCTCTTAAATATTAATACGTTGAGGTTGTTTTGTGGCCTAGTATACAGTCTAACCTAGAGAATTTTCCATGCGAGCTTGAAAATATGTGTATTCTGTTTTTCTTGGATGTAGTGTCCTGTAGATGTTAAGCAAGTCCAAATGGTCTATTGTGTCACTTAGGATCTCTGTTGCCTTATTGATTTTCTGTCTGGAAGATCTTTCCATTGATGAGAGTGGGGTGCAAAAAGTTTCCTACTATTAAAGTATTCCTGTCAATTTCTCCTTTAATGTCTGTTCGTATTTCTTATATTTAGGTGCTCTTTCATTGGGTGCATATATGTTAACAAGTGTAATATCCTCTTCTTGTATTGATCCCTTTATCATTGTATAATGCCATTGTCTTTTGTTACAGACTTTATTTGAAAGTCTATTTTCTCTGATATGAGTATTGCTACCCTCACTTTCTTGTCATTTCCATTTGCATAAAAATGTTTTTCCATCCCTTCACTTTCAATCACTTTGTGTCTTTAGCCCTGAAGTGAGTCTCTTTTAGGCTCTTGTATTCTATCTTGTATTGTAGGTTCTTTTTTCTTATCCAGTCTGCAACTCTATGTCTTTTGATAGGAGCACTTACTACATTAACATTTAAAGTAATTATTGATAGGTATGTACTTACTGCCACTTTAAACCTTGTTTTCCAGTTGATTTTGTAGTTCTTTGTTCATTTCTTCTTTTTGCTTTTCCTTTTGTGGTTTGAAGGTTTTCTTTTGTATTACGGTGGAGTTCCTTTCTTTTCGGTTTTTGTGTATCTATTGTATGTTTTTGATTTGTGGTTATCCTGGTTTTCAATTATGTTAACCCAAACTACATCTATTTGCTTTAGACTTACAGTCGTATAAGTTCAAACACATTCTAAAAGATCTATACTTTTTACTCCCCTCCCCTACATTTTGTGATTTTGATGTCCTACTTACATCTTCATGTTTACCCTTTTGCTGTTAATTTTAGTCATAATCACTTTCACAAAATTTTTGGATTGTTTTTTGTAATGTACAGATTATGTACTGGCTTATTTAAGTGATCTTCAATCCTTTTATGTATTTTCCTTTCCTATTGTGATTTTCCCTTTCCTATAGATTCTTGCTTCTTTTCTATTTAGAGAAGACCTTTCAATAATTCTTTAGGTTAGGTTAAGTATTTCTGTATTCTTGTAGTTTTTTCTTCTCTGTGAAATTCTTTCTCTCTCCTATTCTAAATGATAATCTTGCTGGGTAGAGAATCCTAGGTTGCAGGTTCCTCCCTTTCGGGACTTTGAATGTATCACGACATTCCCTTCTGGCCTGCAAATTTTCTGTAGAGAAATCAGCTGATAGTCTTATGGGGGTTCCCTTGTAACTGGGTTGCTGCTTTTAGAATCCTCTCTTAACCTTTAACTTTTTCCATTTTATTGATGATATTTCTTAGTGTGGGTCTGTTTGGGTTCATCTTGTTTGGGACCCTCTGCGCTTCTTGTACCTGGATATCTGTTTCCTTCTTTAGGTTTGGGAAATTTTTGGCCATAATTTCCTCAAATACATTTTCAATCCCTTTCTCTCTCTTCTCCCTCTGGAACCCCTATTATGTGTAAGTTGGCACACTTTATATTATTGCATAGATCTCGTATGTTGCTTTTTTTTTTTTTTTATTTGTCTTTCTGTCTGTTCTGATTGGGCGATTTCCATTATTCTATCTTACAGATCACTTAGTCATTCTTCTGCATTACTTAGTCCGCTATTCATTGCTTCTAGATTGGTTTTTGTTTGACAATTTAGTTGTCTATTTTTGATTGGTTCATCTTTACAGTTTCTACTTCCTTGTACAGTGATCCCCATTTCTATCAATAAACTTTCTTAATTCCTTTAGCACTTTTATTACCTCCTTTGTGAACTTGGGGTCTAGTAGACTAGTGAGATCTGTTTCACTATTCTTTCACGGAATTTCTCTCATTCTCTTAATTAGGAGTAGTTCCTCTGCTTTTTCACTTTACTTAATTTTCATAGTTATCCACTATGGTCTTAAAGTGTTGTTTTTATGTGGGAGCATCCCTGTGTAGACTGTGTAGTCCAATATTTTTGGTGCAGGGCTTTTTTTGGCATGGATGCCAGGCATACCTTTCCTCAGAATGTGTTGGCCATTATCCCCTTGAGCGTGGGTGTGATTGATGTTGTGGTGTCCAGAGTCTGCACTGGATTTTAGGTGCAGCTTCCTTTTTGTTCCTTGGCTGTCCCAGCCCTGTCAGGGGTGAGATCTGCTCTCGAGTTGTTGGAGTAGAAGCCCTGAGGGTTGGGGTTGATATGGCTCCCTTGCCCTTAAGTGCATGCTGTCTCCCAAAGGAGGTGAGCACTGAAGCAAGTGAGGCCACCTGTGTGGTCACAGCAAACCTATGCGCTACCCTTGCAGGCATCCATGGTTCTGCCCAGAAGCAGCCCAAGTTCATGTTCCTTTCTCAGCTGTGTTCATCTCAGACCTAGTGCTAGACTGTGCTGGGGCCTGAGGTGCCGTGACTGCAGGAATTGAGATGGCTGTGCTACAACATGGGACCTGGGCTGTCTCTGTGGGAGAACTCTTCCAGGATCTGTCCACTCCTGATGTGGCTTTAAGCCTCAGTCTTAGGTGAGTGGAACCACAGCATTCCCACAGGGAAAGAAACCGCTACATACTTCTCCCCAGGGGCTGTCCACCAGAAATATGTGATTCTGTGACACCACCTAGTGGGCATGCAAACAAAGTTCACCATTGCCAGACCCACCTCCAACCCACCCACCATGCACAGGCTTACAATGGGCTCCAATGGCAGACCCAGACCCCACTAAGCACATGCTGAGCATGGGCTCTGAGGTTAAGCCCAGACCCCACCTTAGGTCCCTCAGGGTTGTCTCTGGGCAGCTAGACTGATTCCTCTCCCAGGGCCTGTCCACCTGAGACTCAGCACTTAGCCACTGTGCATACTAGCAGCCCCGCCTGGTGACCATTTTGGGCTGGGAAGTGCTGTGAGGTGGCGGCCATCAGCGCTGGTCGCTCTCCACCCTGACTGCTAGCAAGCCAGCATGTATGCACTCCTCATAAGCAGAGTCCAGGCCCCTCTAGCCCCTATATCTGTCTTGGCAGACCTCCTAGGAGGAAGGGGGGGGGGGGTTCCAAGGGTGAGGCCTTGCATGGGTGGACCCTGCCTCCTTCACAGATTCCTCCCAGAGGTGCAGGTCTTGTCCTCTTCATTTTCTTTCTATCCTACCAATTCTTGCAGCTCTGACTATATGGGATCTTCTGCCAGTTTCCAATTGGTTTTCTGTGAGAGTTTTTCCACATGTAAGTGTATTTTTTATCTGTTTGTGGGGTATTGGGGAGGGGGGTAAACTCCATATCCTCCTACTCTGCCATCTTGATCCACCTTTTAAAGAATTAATATTTTTAAAATGCCCATAAATACTCAAAGCACTCTACAGATTCACTGCAATTCCCATTAAAATTCAATTGGCATTTTTCACAGAACTAAAACAAATAACTTTTTAGTTTGTATGGAAGCACTGAAGACCTCAAATACGAAAAGCAATCTTGAGAAAGAAGAACAAAGCTGGAGGCATCAGGTTCCCTGATTTCAAACTCTATTACAAAGCTACAGTAACCAAAACAGTAGAGTACTGGTATAAAAAGAGACACGTGGAAACCAAGTGAATAGAACAGAGAATCCAAAAATAAACCCACTCATATATGGTCAATTAATTTATGAGAATGGAGTCAAGAATATACAATGGGGAAAGGCTAAATTCATTCAGTAAATGGTGTTGGGAAAACCGGAAAGGAACATGCAAAAAAACAGAACTAGACCACTATCTTACAATACACAAAACTTAACTCAAAATAGATTAAAGACTTGAATATAAGACCTGAAACCATAAAACTCCGAAAAGAAAACATAGGTGGTATGAACCTTCACATTGGCCTTAGCGATAATTTTTGGGATTTGACACCAAAAGCAAAGGCAATAAGAGTAAAAATTAACAAATGGAAGTTCATCAAACTAAAAAGCTTCTGCACAGCAAAGGAAACCATCAACAAAAATGAAAAGGCAACCTACTGAATGGGAGAAGGGATTTGCAAATCATATATCTGATGAAGGGTTAATATCCAAAATATATAAAGAACTCATACAGCTCACTAGCAAAAATAGTAAACAATCCAATTTAAAAATGGACAGAGGACCTGAATAGTAATATTTTCCAAAGACATACAGATGGCCAACAGGAACATGAAAAGAAATCAGGGAAATACAAATCAAAACCACAATGAGATATCACCTCACACCAGTCAGAATGGCAATTATGAAAAAGACAAGAGACAACAACTGCTGGTGAGGATGTGGATAAAAAGGAACCCTTGTGCACTGTTGGTAGGAATGTAAATTGGTGCAGCTACTATGGAATACAGTTTATATGTTCTTCAAACAATTAAAATAGAACCAGAACATAATCTGGTAATTCCACTTCTGGGTATTTATCCAAAAACACTAACTGGAGAAGATATATGCATCCCTATGTTCACTGCAGGATTATTTACAATAGCCAAGAAATGGAAACAACCTAAATGTTCATGGATGAATGAATAAAGAAAATGTGGTATGTTTATACAATGAAATATTATTCAGCCATAAAAAGAATGAAATCTTGCCATTTGTGACAAGATGGATGGACTTGAGAGTATTATATTAAGTAAAATAACTCAGACATTAAGACAAATACTACATAATCTCACCTGTATGTAGAATCTTAAAAAAAAAAAATCCGCCAAGTTCATAGATGCAGAGAATAGATTAGTGGTTGCCAGGGTCAATGGCTGGGAGTGGGAGAAATGGGTGAAAGCAATCAAAAGGTACAAACTTTCAGTTATAAAAATAAATAAGTCATGGGGGACGTAATGTACATGTAATGTGCATGCTATAGTTACATGTAATGTTAACTATAGCATAGCATGTTGACTATAGTTAATACTTTATCACATACTTGAAAGTTGCTTAAACACTAAATCTTAAAAGTTATCATCAGAAGGAAAAAAAATTTTGTGTGTATGTATGGTCATGGATTTCAACTAGAGTTATTGTGGTGGTCATTTTGCAGTATGTATAAATATCAAATAATTATATTGTATTCTTGATACTAATTATACCTCAGTTATAATGTCAATTATACTTCAATTTAAAAATGGAGGGACTTCCCTGGTGGCACAGTGGTTAGGAATCTGCCTGCCAATGCAGAGGACATGGGTTTGATCTCCGGTCCAGCAAGATCCCACATGCCACAGAGCAGCTGAGTCCGTGTGCCACAACTACTGAGCCTGCACTCTAGGGCCCGTGAGCCACAACTACTGAGCCTGCATGCCACAACTACTGAAGCCCACACGCCTGGAGTCAGTGCTCCACAACAAGAGAAGCCCCCGCAATGAGAAGCCTGCACACCGCAATGAAGAGTAGCCCCAGCTTACCGCAACTAGAGAAAAGCCCATGTGCAGCAACGAAGACCCAACGCAGCCAAAAATAAATAATTAATAAATAAAATTTAATTGAAAAAAATAAAAATGGAAATCAAAGGAAATTAAAATGATAGAAGATATTTTTGAAAAAGAAACCATTATAAAAAAAGTAAATGGGCCCAGGGATAGGTAGTAACAGCTAGAGACATCCTGGGCAATGTTCTGATTTGCAAGGTTAACAAAAATTGATCAGTTTTCTTATGGATAGGGCAGAAAGAAAAAAAAAAAAACTTACACACAAAGTAATAAACACCAGGCAATACGAAACGCCATACAGCAACAACTGCAACATTTAAGGGGAAAAATGTTGTGATCCAAGCATTTTATGCCTTGCCAAGTTGTCTTTCAGGAGTGAGCGTGTGAAAGCCAGTCTCAAGTAGGAAAAATCTCAGAAAATAAATCACCACTTTACTACTTTTGAAACAACATCTAAACTAACCCGAAGATTAACAACAACAAAAACTTTACAAATAGGAAAGTTTTAGTATAAGCAGCTCAGAGGATCTGCCCTTCACTTAGTTTGGACTACAGAAATCGAGCTGAATAAGTATACCACTGAGTGCTCACTCAACTATTCTTCCTATGGCTCATCTCTTCCCCCAGTTCTAGTAACACACTTCTTCAACTACATAGAAAGAATTTTTGGTTTGTCTGATAACTATTGATACTTCAAAGCATTAACTGCCCTTTTCCTGTTCCAACACTTGGTAACAATCGCTAAACATTTTACCTGGTGAGAACGCTAAGCGTGAGTAATTATTAAACTAAAATTTCTGCTTTTTTTTTTTTAATGTTCATGAGACATAGATTCATAGAGCAACATAATGTCCATCTTCATTACCAAAGATCTCTATTAATGATTTCCTGTGTCTCTAAAAAGTAGACTGAATGACCCTGGCTTTTGAGGTTTTTTCAAGTGGTAAAAATCATACAAGCCACCCACCAAAAGATATTATCTTCCCTAATCTCTTCTAATATTATCTTTCTACCTGGGCCATATGAATATCGCTGTGCTGCTTATACTAAAAAAATCAATATAAATAGTAAATTCTTAACCAAGTAAAAATGCATAGGAAAAAGGTACATTTTTTTAACATCTACAATGATACACACTTACTTCTCCAGACTCCTCAATGATAATCCATGGTAATCATGGGAGTCTATTATAAATTTTTTGATGAGGAACATAGCCAACTCTGCTTTCACTTCCTCTTACTGCAGTACTATAAAATAGGGAATTATTTTCTACATGTACACATTTTGTGTTATTGTCCAAGACACTTTTGAAATAGAAAATGGAAGTTTGTTAAAGAGCAATGGTAAGAATTAGAGTTACGCTAAAATTAAAGAGTCTGCTTCTAGGAGCTCTAGTTCTGTATCATCTAGCTTTAAGGAAGCTATATCTCACTAATGATATAAGGGAATGGAGTGAAGGATAGGGAAGATCTTTATGTTCTCTTTAACACAGAGTCAAGATTATTTTAAAAGATATAACCAACTTCATAATTTGTTCTTTAGTATATCAGGAATGTACACATAATGCTAATATCATTTGGTTGATTCTTTGAAATTGTAGGAACCAATCACAGTGAAATATGTATCAATGCTTTACAATACTTTTCTCTTGGAGGGTCTAAAGAGAGTATACGGTTCCTTAACATTTATAAAAGGCAATAAGCAAGATACCACAACTAACACTGTTAGAAATAGACTCCAAGTGTTCCAATAGACAAATAATGAACAAGCCAGATGACTATGAAAAGAGCTGGCTTTAAAAAGAGGTGATTAAAATGAACCCCTTATTACTCTCCATGGCTTATAAACATCTTTTCACTCTACTTGTACATCTAATGGCAGCTCTAAGTCAACAGAGCCTAGCTCTGGCACAAATTATGTGGCATTAACTCTGAAATTGTCTCTTATTTCTGTTCCAGTAGCCTTGTGACACTGACAAGCCAGAACAGAAGCAGTGATTTCCAATTCTTTGACAAATGATGAGGTAAGATGACTTTTACCACTGCTGCTACCCACATTTTACTTTAACGATTTAATTGTAAAAATACCCAGCTCATTGTCTTAATCTTTTTAAATTATATTTTGCAAAATCTCTTATCTATAAGTATGTCAATGGCATATTTCAATGGGTTCTTATTTATGTAAAGTCAATCCCCTATTCAAGAGAAGGCAGAGTAGGTACAAAGACCTATGATAGATAGATACAGAGGACAGACAGATGTGGAAGGATGATGAGTAGGTGACAAAGAAAAAGATATATAACTAAATATCATTTAAATCCATTTTCAAAGGACTAATTTCAACTTGATGAAAACTTTTAAACGGGTAACTTTAAATGCAAAAAATTAAAAACTCCTTTTATTAACATTTGCCTTGGAAAAGTTGGAAAAGATCCCCTAAGTGCTGAGGTTTCTTTTCTTCAGGTATGTCCCAACTTTAAGCCTGTGTTTTTCTTAATATTTATGGGAGCGGATCAGAAACATAAGAAGGGAAATTCCCATGTATAACTAGTTTCTTCGGAAATACAAAGTTGAAAGCAAGAAATACCAAAGTATTTGGCCATCTCCAATGTTCTAATTAACATCAGAAATTCTCTGTTAAATGACAGCTAACATCTTGCAGCAACAATGGAGCCCAAAAGACAGTAAAATGGTATTTTCATTTTCATTGTGCTGAGAGAATATAACTATCAATCTAGGTTTCTACTCCAACAGAAAAAAATCCCTTTTCAGAACAAAGGCAGGGCTTGGATGAAGGTAGTCAAAAGGTACAAACTTCCAGTTATGACATAATTAAGCATAATATATATAACCTAAGCATAAATATAATGAACATTGCTGTGTGTTATATATAAAAGTTGTTAAGAGAGTAAACCCTAAGATTTCTCATCACAAGGAAAACATTTTTTCTATTTCTTTAATTTTTTATCTATACGAGATGATGGATGTTCACTAAACTTACTCTGATAATCGTTTCATGATATACATCAAATCATTATGCTGTACATCTTAAACATATACAGAAATGTATGAAGAAAAAAAAAGAAAAATGATAACTTAAAAAAATAAACTACCTGAGGAGAGCCTCAGAGTGATTATTCACATCCACTTCTCCTCTCCAATCTAGCACGAGGGAGGATTTCCCTGCTCTGTGCATGACAGACTGTCAAGCAGTGAGGTGAAGTGATATGCATTTATTTAACTCCTGGTACAAACCCTCCAGCATCTTCTTCCAATACAACAGTACCAGGAAGCCTATGTGTCTCGGATGATACAGCTCTATGACAGTGGAGCCTCCACCAGCCCGAATCCATGACAGACTGTGAGAAACAGTTTGACACATTACACATGTAGAGTGAGAGATAAATAAAAGTTTATTATGTTAATTTAAAAAAAAGAATAAAAGCAAAATTCCTAAATAAGGAAATTCCAAAAGTGTATTTCTCTGGGGACCCAATCACAGTGGGAGGGTGTGTGTGGCGGGGCGGGGGGGTTCTCCACACTAAAAAACAATTCTTGGACACCAACAGGATGTCTCAGAATTCAACTCAGTTCAACTCAATTCTAACACCATCTGCCCATAGACAGCACCAGATTCCACAGGTTGAGGGCTCAGTCCTACAAGACCGCCCCCTGCACACACCCCCAATTTCAAATGCCAGTTGCAAGTCCAGGCTGTGCTTCTGATCAACTGGCTACGAACTGGAGGTTCCAGGGACACCCCCCACTCCAACTCAGGATGCCAATTGCAAGTCCAGGTTGTTACCTGTACCTCTGACTGACTGGCTATAAATCAGCGATTCCCACAACTTCCTCCTAGGGTTCGATTCATTTGCTACAGCAGCACACAGAGCTCAAAGAAAATTTTTTACTTATTAGATCACCAGTTTATTATAAAAGGTTATAACACAGGAACAGCCAGATGGAGATGCACAGGTCAAGGAATGGGGAAAGGATACAGAGCTTCCAAGCCCTCTTCAGGAGCCACTCTCCCAGCACCTCCACATGTTAACCTAACCTGGAAGCTCTGAACCCTGTCCTTTTGGGTTTTTAATGGAAGCTTCATTCCACAGGCATGATTGATTAAATCATTGGCCATTGGTGACTTTATCACCCTCCTCCCCAGAGGTCAGGGAGTGGAAATGAAAGTTCCAACCCTCTAATCACAAGGTTGGCTCCACTGGCAACCAGCCCCATCCTTACGTGCTTTCCAAACATCACCTCCTTAACATAACAAATGACACATTTATTACTCTCAACATTTAGGAAATTCCAATGGTTTTCAAGCTGTGTGATCCAAGAACTGTGGATGAAGACCAAATATACAAGAGAAATATATCCTGGTCACCTGAATGACCAAATATATATTTCCTATAAATCATAGTATCACAGTATTTCAGACAGAAAGTGATCTCAAATAGATGGTGCAAGAAAAATGCAAGAAGGAATGAAGAGCATAGAAAGTGGTAAATACATATGAAAATCTAAAGAAGAAAACAAAACAAAAAAACATTAGCAATATCTTATATAAATATATATGTATATATATATTTGTATATATATACACATATATTGTATATAAATGCAACCTCAGGAAGGAAATCAAAATACATGAAAAAATGGAATTAAAGTTGGGAGGAGGTTAAAAGGAGTAAATGTGCAGTTAAGTTGTTTATGTTATTCAGGAGGAAGATAAAGATACTGTGTAACTTCAGACTTTGTTACGTTAAATATGCATAAGTAAAATTTCAATGGCAACTACTAAAAAATACATGCAAACAAAATATAACTTCCAAACTAGTTGAGAGAAAGTTACATGAGAAAGAAATATACATACGGGGCAATTCAAAGAGGAGAGAAAAAGAAGCACAAATAAGTCGGGGGGGGGGCAAACACAGATATAAATACAATTACATCAATAATCATAATATGGGGGCTTCCCTGGTGGCACAGTGGTTGAGAGTCCACCTGCTGATGCAGGGGACACGGGTTCATGCCCCAGTCCAGGAAGATCCCACATGCCGTGGAGCGGCTGGGCCTGTAAGCCATGGCCGCTGAGCCTACGCGTCCGGAGCCTGTGCTCCGCAACGGGAGAGGCCACAATGGTGAGAGGCCCGCGTACCGCAAAAAAAAAAAAAATCATATTATATGTAAATGGATCAAATGTACCAAGTAAAAAGAAGACCAATCAGCCTGGATTTAAAGCAATCTGCCTGGATTTAAAATTTATACTTTATTTTTGTACTGAAAAAATGTAAGTTAAAAGGATAGGATTAAGACTGAAAGCAAAAGAATAGAAAAGATAAATGAGGAAAAGTCTAAACAAAAAAAAGCTGAAGTAGCCATATTCATCCAGACAAAATAAACATTAAAACAAAAACATTTCTAAAGACCAAACAGGTCATTTGCTAATGATAAAGGGCTCAATTCACCTGTTAAACTGTATATGGGAGATGCAAGAGGGAGGCGATATGGGGATATATGTATATGTATAGCTGATTCACTTTGTTATAAAGCAGAAACTAACACACCATTGTAAAGCAATTATACTCCAATAAAGATGTTTAAAAAAAAACTGTATATGACCTTATAATATGGTTTCAAAACACAGAGATCAAAAGATGACAGAAATATATGAAGAAACAGACATCCACAAAAATCATAGTGGGTGACAGTAACTCATCTAAAATCAGTAATTGATAGATGTAGGAAATAAATGTTCAGTGAAAAATACAGACGAGGTGAACAATACAATTAAAGTGGACCTACATCCACTTTATGAACTTTACATTCAACAAGTGAAGATATCAATACATATTATTGTTACAAGCACAAAAGAAGCATTTACAAAAACTATCTTCTAGTCCATGAAGCAGTCCTCACCATGTATCACAGGGTCAAAATGATATAGATCATGATTTCCATCCTCAAAGCAATTACACAGGAAACTTAAAAAAAAAATGCTTAGATGAATGGACACACTCCTAAAAAAAATTATTCAGGAATAATTAGAAAACGTGTATAGTCCTGTAACCATTAAAGAAACAAGATCAATGGTCAAAAAAAATTTCCATAAGGAAAGCATCAAGTCTAGATGGTTTTATTTAAGTAGTTCTACCAAACTTTCAAGAAACAAATTGTGTTGGGAGACTCTTCTCTGTGGATCTCTTGGGTTTTGCATGCCTTACAAATAGGCACTGACTGCTTTGTTCCATACTGTCTTTTCAAAGATGTTTAGTATAGCAAACAGTCTTGTAAGACAGAGTATCTCTCTTCAGAGCCAAGGGGCGTTTTGAATACAGCGTTAAAGATATAGATAGTATCTCCCACCAAAGTAGAAGGCAGGCATGCTTACTGCCCATTACAAAGTTTGAATTTCTTAAGCTCAGGGATCCTGTCCTGCAACACAACCCCACTATGTGTGCAAGTGTTATCCGGTTCTCTTCACATCACCATGCAGGAATTGGGGCTCAGGGAATAGGTGCAAAAATGCTGATTCTCTGGGTATTGCTGTGCACAAAAAACTGCCCTTCATCTCTGACTCAGGAAACTTGTGTCTTCTACCAGAATCCATAAACTATAGCAGGTTAACTTTTACCTTACAAGAAGAATAAAATCTCACACCCTTCACAGCTCCTGACATGCTTAAACCTAAAAAGGTCAGCATAAGTCCTATAGCACAAATGAGCAGATGAAAAAAGAAAAATCCTAAGAATGTAAAACAAACCATATCTAGCAGTCCACCACTGTATAAAAATGTATCATGCTATCCCAGGAACCACGATTAGCCTCCAAATACTATATCAATTAATGTATGTGCTTTAGTAAGCCATCAAAGAAGTGTAATATGCTTCTAGCAACAGATATAGAAAATGTGCTAGATAAAATTTAACATCCATTAATAATTAAAAATAAAAATGAAGAGCAAAGAATTAAATCAGGACTACATTAATTTGATAAAGGGTATCCACAAAAAAATCTGTAACAAACAGCACACTTAACAAGAAATGATTAAAGCATTTCACCTGAAATTGGAAAGAAAACTTCTAGTCAATGTTAGAGGTTCTAACCAGTGGAATAAGACAAGAAAATATGTATAAGATTTGAAAAGGGAAAAAGTCATTATTCACAAGTAATATAATTGTGTATTTTTTTTAATCCCCAAAATACTTCAGATACATTATTGGAATTTAATAAAAGGGTTTAACAATATCACTGGATTTTAAAAAGTACTTAAAAATCTATTATATATCTACACACTAGCAATGGCTGAAAATAAAATTTTAAAATATACCATTAACAACAGCATCAACAAATATAAAACATCTAGCTTCAAGGACAGATCCTCAACTTACAATGAGGTTACGTCCCAATAAACCCATTGTAGGTTGAAAACATCTTAGGTCAAAAATGCATTTAAGGGCTTCCCTGGTGGCGCAGTGGTTGAGAGTCCGCCTGCCAATGCAGGGGACACGGGTTTGTGCCTCGGTCCGGGAAGATCCCACATGCCGCAGAGCAGCTAAGCCGGTGAGCCATGGCCACTGAGCCTGCGCGTCCGGAGCCTGTGCTCCGCAACGGGAGAGGCCACAACAGTGAGAGGCCCGCGTACCACAAAAAAAAATAAATAAATAAAGGCATTTAATATGCCTAACCTACCAAAGGTCGTATTTTAAACGTGCCCAGAACACTTATATTAGCCTATGTTGGGCAAAATCATCTAACACAAAGCCTATTTTATAATAAAGTATTGAATAGCTCATGTAATTTTTTTAATACTGTACTGAAAATAAAAACAGAATGGTTGTATAGGTACAGAATGGTTGTAAGTATATCAGTTGTTTCCCCTCGTGATTGCATGGTTGACTGGGAGCTGTGGCTTGCCACCCTGCCCAACATCAGAAGACTATCATACCACATACTGCTAGCCTGGGAAAAGATCAAAATTCAAAGCAGTTTTCTACTGAATGCCATTGCTTTCACACTATTGTAAATTCAAAAAATAAAAGAAAAAAGACTTTTAAGGAGGAAATTATATGACTTTATTTTTACAACATTAAAGAATATCTCAATATTGATGCATAAACCATGTTCATGGATTAGAAAACTCAGTATTATAAAGATGCTGATTCTTTCCAAATTGATATATAGATTCAGAACATTCTAAATCAAAATTCCAACAAGCTTGCGGGCCTTTTTTTAACTTCATAAGCTGAAAATAAAAATGGAAATTTGCAAGTTGACACTTTGATGGAAATCAAGAAACCAAGAATAGTCACTATACTCTTGAGAACAAATAAAGAACTTGTCCCCCCGTGTGTCAAGATTTACTATAATGCTATTATAACCACATAGTACATACAGACCAACAGAACAGAAGAGAACACTCAGAATGAGACACAATCATACATCAACACTTGATATATAGCAGAGGACATATTGTAGGTCAAGAGGAAAAGATGGGCCTTTTAACAAATCATGGTGAGATAACTGGCCATCAACATGTTAAAAAATGAAATTGAACCCCTACCTCTATTATCAATGCAAGCTGAGTTAAAGAAATGCATTCCAAAATCAAACCTATAAAGTTTGTAACGAGGCTACTATTTTGTAATGAGAAGATTTGCAAATCTTCAGGATAACCTACGCTAGCTGATGATAGAAGGTAGCACACACCCTGACCAGAAATTGAGATTACTATAGTACAGATTCACAAAAAAAAACTAAATTTCTTGTTTTCTTACTTTTGTAGCATCAGAAAGAGAAAGCAAAAGATCCACAGCTTGTAAATATGGAGATGGTATAAAAAAGAAAATATTGCATATTGATAACACAAAACAGAAAGAAAAAAAGCATATCTGATTTTATATATTTGAGGATTTTCAGAAAAAATGAGAAAAGGATGTTTGTAATTAAAAACAAAATTAAGAAGTCAACTCTAAACTATCTTAGGAGTAAGTTCAGAATAAAAACTAATGGCTAAACTAAACTTTACTGCAATCTTTTATATTCCTAGAAAAAAATTACACTGGGTTGGCATGTTTTTAAAAAGTACTACGCTGTTAGAAAAAAAAAAAACTTAAGAGTTTAAGATAAACGTTCAAATTCATCTTGAATAGGAAAAAATTTTCCTAAAATCTTTTGAGTATTACACTAACATTAATTAGACACTAAATTTAGAGAAAGGTCTCCCTTTTGAAAACTTGAATTATATATCCTGCTTTATCTATCTTTATGGAAACTTAGTGATTGGTGAAAGAGTAAGTCACTGTATCTCTTTTTTTAAAATGACATTTACTGAAAAAGTTAATAGCTAGCTAGTGAAATGCGGATAAAATTACCATTTTCCAGTATCTATTTTATAATTTTTATATAGATATTCTTTCATCAATCTCTCTAAACAACTTTTTATTTTATCCCAAGGAATGGGATAAATCTATACATTTCAATTACTAAAAAATCTCTTAGTGAAGTTTTGTAGATTATTGATTGTTCCACCATTTGTAACATCTCAATTTTAAAGCCAAAAGAGAGAGAGAAAATTCAGTTCCAGGACTACTCTCTGGAATTTTCACAAACTGTCCCAATATTTACTTGAAATCTAAATTTGCTTTCCCTTTGATAAACAGTAGAAAAAGGAAATATTCCTGCCAGCAATTCATTTGAAGCATGATGTCTATATACCTAAATTAGAATAAAACTGAAAAAAATAAAAAACCAGCTTCTGCTTCTCTGTTCAGAATCACACAACAGCTGTGAAAAGGGTTTTATTCTTCCACTTCTAAGTCAGTACATCAAAACTGTTGCCCAAGAGCCTGCCAGAAAGTCCCACACTAACTGCAGAATTGCCATAGCGATGAAATGACAATAGCCACACGCATTCATCTGGATTACCAAGCATGGGCTATTTATAACTGGAGGAATGATTCCAACCAGAAAGTCAAAGAGGAGAGATTAATTAAGGTGTGCAACTCCAAAAAACGTTATCGACAACTTCACCTTGTTTTATTCAGCTTACCTCATAAAAATAATGACTGTAATTTCATAAACTAGTTTGTTTCATTTTGATAAAACCAAACATCATTGTTTATGCAGCACATATCAAACACTGGGTTACTTTTCTCTAGTGGTTTTTGTGTGAAAAAAATCTTCAGTATCAATTATAAATATACGTTAAAGTATCAGGTCCATTTCTCACAACTGAGTGGTCTTAAATTTTTAACATGTAAGTTTCAAAAAAAAAATTAATAAATAAATAATAAATGTTATTTTGTTGCATTTCAACTTAAATAAAAATACCTAGGGTTAAGCAATTATCTATTGATGAAAGAAGGAAGGAAAGGATAAATATGACAATAATTCTAAAAAAGCTAAAGGACTCCCACAGCGCTAGGAATTTCTTTTCATGATCAAGAGAATCTCACTCCAAGTTAAGTGTCCCACAGCTTTCTGCCTTATTAAAATTACCAAAATTGGAATCCATTACAAGCTTATTACAGCTCATAATAATATCTCAGTATATTAAGTTTCCATTACAACAAACATAGCAAAATATTTAATCAAGGCTATTAATATTCCATCAAGGATGCTATTTGAGGCTATTGTAAAATACTAAAGTGTTAGTAGTGAAAAGCAACAGGAGAAATCATGGTGAATCATTAGTCATATTATTACAAACCCTTCAAATATCTGTTTTTTGATGGTTAATTTAGTAAATCAAAACTCCTTAAATTTCAATATAAAATTATTTCAAAGAAAAATTTAAACTTTTTTCTTAAAACCAAATAATATAGATTAAAATAAAAACTTTAAAAATGTAAACACTGATAGCATTATAATTAAATGACACAACAAAACAATGCCGTATTTTTTAATTTATAATTCATTCAGCAAATATTGTGGATGGTCTATATTGATGATACCATGATGTCATAACACTCAATCTTGAAAAGTTTAAAGTCTAGCTACTAAAAAATAAGTGGAGCACTAATATTTAAGTAAGACCAGAAAAAAAAATGAAGGAAACTCTAGTCCATGGTAGGCTACATGAACAGGATTATCAACATGAAAATAAATCGCTGAGATAATACAATAATTATAGATCCTTCTGGCTATTTTATTAACATACTCAGATCTCTCTGCCACCCCTCAAAACCTGAATGTTTTAGAAGTGTTGTTAGCTGTCTACTAGGATTCTATAAAAATTCTATATGGCACAGACACCTTATAACTTCTCCATTGCAACCTGAAGTGACCTGAAGAGCCAAATTATCTTAAAAGGATAGGAATATTTGATTGTGATAGTATATTACAAAATTTGACCACAGTGGAGGCAAGGTAAATCAGGAGATAAACAATAATAATTTCTTGAACACCTACTATGAGCCTGGTTTTTCATACATGCTTTCATTTTAATTCTCACAACTGCACTTTGGAATAGGTATAGTTAACCCAAATTATACAACAAACTAAAGAATCAGAAGCCTGAATGAAGTAAACAAAATACCCAAGGTCACACAGCTAGTAAGTGGCAAGACTGTCTGATCTGAATATTCATGCTTATGTAGCCCAAGAGTCTCTCTAAAAATATTTATATGTGGCCCACTTTTCAAAAATAGTTTTAAGAAACTTACACATGAAAAACAATTTAAGAAAGCGCATGCATGTACACACACACACACACACACACACACACAATTAAAAGAAGCCATCTAATGGATGTAACTAAATGCAGACATTTGAGATTAATTATTTATTAAAGTAACTTTGAGTCCATAAAACCAGTCTCCAGGTAAAGAGGTCTGGCCAGAAAGTTTTAGGCCTGTATCTAACAGTATTTAAAGCAGTGACTAGAAAGACAAGCTGTATTGAATATAATATTCAGGTAATGGCCCTAAAGTCAGCCATAAAACAAACCCATAGGCATTTCTTCCAATCTTGCTTGCCTAAAATATAACCACTCTAAAGGAAGAGTGAAAATTATGAGTGTCTAGTCAAAGAAATAACATGCACTCTTTTAAGAAATGACAGAGTAGCAAAGGCTTTCAGCTCCTTCAAACTCTACCTAATGAACATTCACTGTGAGAAGATGACCCAACATGTTTTAGAAGTAGAACTAAGATATAAAGGAGCAATAATAATCACTCATTCAGAAAATATAGAACATATACTATAATAAGATGCTATGCCTACACATAAAGATAAATAAAATACAAGGAACCTGTAATATAGCTGGAGACACAAAACAATTAATAATAATGCATAATAGTATGTGTGAAATGAATGCTAATGAAAAGAAGCGCTCCTAAATTCATAGGAGGGGAAGATCACTTTGGATTTATCAGGCAGTTTCAAACAACTAGGCTTGAAGTAAAAAGGAGGTACCTTAATGAAAGGAAAATTATTACATCTTAATGAATAATTATATCACAGTCACATAACTGTCAAAAGCTAAACCCCAAAGTTGAATTTAAAAAAGCTTTTCTCTAGAATCATGAGATTTAACAATCCTAAAGACTTAGTTTTAATATTCCTAAGGAAATTAATTTAAACTAGCTACTAAAGCAAATCACACAGTGGTATATGGAGAGAGCCAAGTATCTGGATTTCACTAACAGACAGTATTCAATTTACAGCTCTGCCACTTACACTTCCTATGTATGTGACCACTGGCAAAATATTTAACCATCTATAAAATGTGGGTGATAATCCTAACTTAAGAGGTTTAGGATTCAATTAGATAATATACAAGAGAAAGCAGAAGTGCTAATTTTATTATCTAAATTTTTTACAATCAAATTCTTAGTCCAAATTAAATAAGCTGTTCTGGTTTTTGTATCTAAGAACTTTCTTCGAAAGAACTTTAATATTTAACAATGAGCAGGGTCTGTTATTTAAATATAGTAAACATGGTAATATAAATAATAATCCTTTTTTAACTAGCTTCTTTTATTTACACAGAAGTATTAATTCTTTGGAATCATTGGTAATTTATAGTATCAGACTACTGTCTCTCTAAACATACAACTTTCTATTCTTTTTTCTTCTTTATTCTACTAATACTATTTAGTATTACTAATTTATTACATGTCTATTCAGGTCACCACTAGGTTGCTGGTAATATGTAGGACTGAAGAAACTGCTTATTAAAGCAAATATGTTTCTGCATATATTCTTTTCTCTCTACAACCTTTATTTTACTTACTCAAAGAATATTTGTCATTATATCAATTTTTTCATTGATTTTCTCTCTTCTTTCCCCTTCTCATTGTTTAGCCTCAAAAACACAGGTTGATTCTAGTAAAAGTTGTTTGTTCTTACCATGTTGAACAAATATTCTGTTGCACAAAAAGTTTAACCTTCTGAATTGTAGGCACTTTTCATAAATTTAAAAATAATTATGAAACTACTCCACAAATAGGTATATATAATGAATAACTATCAAATTAATTCACTTAATTTAAGTACTCTGTTTTTTCTTTTCCAAAAGTGAAATGGCTCAAAGACAGGACTAGGAAGAAAGGGCTAGGAAGTACCTGAGTAACTAAAAGTTGACCACAGGGCACGCCTGCAAGGAATTGAGGGACTGGTGAACAAATGACTTATGACCAGCCATGTTTAGTAATGTCTAAACATAAATGGGCAGAGGAAGACAGTCTTTTTACACATTTATGTTTCTTAATGGATAAGATGATTACATACTTCATAATTATAGTAAGAGTCATAAAGACAAACTATAAGGAAAGTCTGGTATAAGTTGGCAAATATTAGGTACGTAATATCTGTTGAAGGGAAGAGAGACGGAGGCAAGGGAGAAACGTCTTTATGGTATCCATTAGCAGAAATATTATATTCAGAAAAGTGCGTACAGTATAATGAAAGAAACTGAATACTACACTTATTCATTTAATGTTTCTGAACAATCCTTTTGATGACATTCAGTAATAAAGTTAATTCCCTTTTGTATCCCTTCAATAAGATGAAATATTAATTTTGTAAATGATGTGGAATTTGCATGTCAAGAAATATGAAGAAATAAGTCAGAGAAAAAAGAAAAGTCTCCCGAATCATGGTGTCCAACACAATAGCTAACATTTCTGTAACAGTACGTTTTATTTTAATCCATTAGCAACTACTAAATTACAAGTGTGTACATCATACTCAATGGTGAAAAACTGAAAGCATTTCCTCTAAGATCAGGAGCAAGACAAGAATACCCACTCTGGCCACTTTTATTCAACATAGTTTTGGAAGTCCTAGCCACAGCAATCAGATAAGAAATAAAAGAAATCCAAATTGGAAAAGTAGAAGTAAAACTCTCACTGTTTGCAGATGACATGATACTATACATAGAAAATTCTAAAGAGGCTACCAGAAAGTGAGCTCATCAATGAATTTGGTAAAGTCGCAGGATACAAAATTAATATGCAGAAATCTTTCTATATGCTAATAAGATCAGACAGAGAAATTAAGGAAACAATCCCATCTACCATTGCATCAAAAAGGATAAAATACCTAGGAATAAACCTACCTAAGGAGGCAAAAGACCTATACTCTGAAAACTATAAGACACTGATGAAAAATTGAAGATGACACAAACAGATATAAAGATATACCATGTCCTTGGACTGGAAGAATCAATATTGCTAAAATGACTATACTACTCAAGGCAATCTATGGAGTCAGTGCTATCCCTATCAAATTAAGAATGGCATTTTTTACAGAACTAGAACAAAAATTTTTAAATTTGTATGGAAACACAAAAGGCCCGAATAGCCAAAGCAAACTTGAGAAAGAAAAACGGAGCTGGAGGAATCATGCTCCCTGACTTCAGAAAATACTACAAGGCTACAGTAATCAAAACAGTGTAGTACTGGCACAAAAACATACATATAGACTGATGGAACAGGATAGAAAGCCCAGATATAAACCAACAAACCTTTGATCCATTAATCTACGACAAAGGAAGCAAGAATATACAATGGAAAAAAGACAGTCTCTTCAATAAGTGGTGCTGGGAAAACTAGACAGCTACATGTAAAAGAATGAAATTAGAACATCCTCTAACACCACATACAAAAATAAACTCAATATGAATTAAAGACCTAAACGTAAGACCAGGTACTATAAAACTAGAGGAAAAGATAGGCAGAACACTCTTTGACATAAATAGCAGCAATATCTTTTTGGCTCTGTCTCCTAGAGTAGTGGAAATAAAAACAAAAATAAACAAGTGGGACCTAATTAAACTCAAGAGCATTTGCACGGCAAAGGAAACCATAAACAAAATGAAAAAACAACAGGGAGAAAATATTTGCAAATAATACTACCAACAAGGGATTAACTTCCAAAATATATAAATAGCTCACAGAGCTCAATATATTTTTTTAAAAAATCAAAAAATAGGAAGATCTAAATAGAATTTGTCCAAAGACATACAGATGGCCAACAGGCACATGAAAAAATGCTCAACATTGCTAATTATTAGAGAAATGCCAATCAAAACTACGAGATATCTCACAAATGTCAGAATGGCCATCATCAAAAAGTCTACAAATAATAAATGCTGGAGAGGGTATGGAGAAAAAGGAACCCTGCTACACTGTTGGTGGAAATGTAAATTGGTACAGCTACTATGGAGAACAGTAGGGAGTTTCCTTAAAAAAATAAAAATAGAGTTACCATATGATCCATAGATCAGACTCCTGGGCATATATCCCAAGAAAGCCATAATTCAAAAAGATACATTCACCCCAATGTTCACTGCAGCACTATTTACAATAGCCAAGACATGGAAGCAACCTAAATGTCCATCGACAGATGAATGTATGAAGAAGATATGGTATATATATACAACAGGATATTACTCAGCCATAAAAAAAGAATGAAATAATGCCATTTGCAGTAACACAGATGGATGTAGAGATTATCATACTAAGTGAAGCCAGACAGGGAAAGACAAATATCATACGACATCACTTATATGTGAAATCTAAAACAGGAAAAAAAATACAATTGAGCTTATTTACAAAACAGAAATAGAGCCACAGACACAGAAAACAAACTTATGGTTACCAACAGGGAAAGGTGGGGTGTGGGGAAGGATAAATTAGGAGTTTGGGATTAACATATACACACTACTATATATGAAATAGATAGCCAACAAGGACCTACTGTATAGCAGAGAGAACTATATTCAATACTTTGCAATAACCTATAAGGGAAAAGGATTTGAAAAAGAATATGTATTTATACATACATATATATACACCTACACACACAAACACACATATATATAACCGGAATCACTTTGCTGCACACCTGAAACTAACACAACATTGTAAACCAACTACACTTCAATTTAAAAGAAAAAAAAAAAAAGTGCCTAGAGGTGCTACCTTGCTACCATGGAAATGCAGAATATATTAATTAATTAGTACTGTGATGAGAAGAGGAAGGAGAGAATGGTGCCTACCTTCCACAGAAAGAAGTTTCTTTCAATAGTTTCTTATCCATTTAACAATCACCCCATGTTTTAAAACCTCCTAATCATTTGCCATTTAAACTTTTTTTCAGATAAGGCATCAGTCACACATTATTTACTTGCTATGACTTTTTAAATTTTGCATTTCATCAATAGGTTTCACATTAATCATTATTGTGCACCACTAATTTTATACTGCTCATTATTTCTTAAGTGTAATCAGTTTAAGAGAGCTATTTGTAATTATAAGAGAACTATTATTAATATGGTTCCCTTCCGTAAGAGAAGGTTTATAAACAAATTCTTGATTGAAGGGTTCCAAACACCAAATCAAGGTTAAAAGAACATACCCTCAGGAAGGCATGAATGAAATCTGATGTAAACTAATCAGTCGTATTAGTATTAGTTTGAACAACCAGCATTTTAATAGAATGCCAACTGGTCTGCATGAAACCTAGGATGACAAAAAAATGCCGAAGTGGAAGACTTATCCATGTGTCTCTGGCATTGAAAGGGTAAAGAACTCCCTGAAAAAACTTTTTCAGAACTCCCTGAAAAAACTTGACTTGGTAGATTTCTCTCCGGATTCGAAGTAAACAGAAAATGAATATTTAAATATCACGAACTATATTTTAGGTATGCTACTAAATCCCTTTGTGCTTACTGCAAGTTCACCAAGCATCTTTCCATAAAGGTAAGTAGGTTGGAAGACAGACAAAACAAAAACAACAAAATGCTGACCAGCTAAACTGAGCACTTCAATCCACCTCGCACTTATTCTTCTCTAATTTCACAAAAGACATCTGGTTCTTCCTCCATCTGTGCTGGATTGAATTGGTGGGAAACGTCACTGTTAAACCTAATCAACTCAATAAAAACTGGGAAAAATCAACTTTATAGACTTGAAAATTGAGGGCTAGCACCTGGACATTAGTGACCCCAGTAAAGTTACACCATCCAACAGCCACTATATACCTTGCCTTAATTGTCAATCTTCTTAATCCCTATTCAAAATATTTTTCTTTAGTTGTGGTCATAATAGGTACTCCCTTCCTTTTCTGTGCATCCTTCCTTTCCCCAGAATTTTACTTTTTATTCCTAACAGTCTCATATCATAAAATCTATCTGGAGTTTTACATTTGGCAAAACACTTCCACATTATCATCTAATTGATACTTAGGACCACCTTCTGAAACAGGCAGGACCGGTTATGAGCCAATTTTCTTATGTGGAAACCGATGACGGAACAGGATACATACGGTGATTCAAATGTATAGGTGACAGCAACTGGGGACAATTCTACCCACATCCAACAACTGGGGGAACATTTGGCAATATCTGGAGAAATTTTGATTGTTGCAACTGGGCGCAGGAAGTTGCTACTGATATCAAGTTTGTATAGGTGCTATGGTTTGTATGGTGCTAAATATCTAACAATGCACAAGATAGCTCCCTACAACAAAGAATTATCCAGCCTAATATATCATACTGCCAAGACTGAAAAATCCAGTTAGGAAGAAAGAAATGAGGCCTATCTCTGCCATTTATTAGCTTAAAACTTTAACATCTCCAAGTTTCAGTTCCCTCATTTGTATAAAAGGAAATAAACAATTATTTTTAAACTTATATTCTATAAAATTTGCCCCTTTTGGTGAACAGTTCCATGAATTTTGATAAATGTACAGTAATGTAACCACCACCACAATCCAGATGGAGAAGACTTCCATCACCATAAAGCCTTCCCTCACGCTATCTGCAGTCAAACAGTAGCCCCACACCTAGTGACTTAGGTTTTGAAATCCCTATAGCTTTACCTTCTCTACAGTGTCATATAACTATTATACAACATGTAGTCTTTGAGTCTGATTTATTCACTTAATTCATTTGAGATTCAAATATGTTATGGTGGTGAATATATCAGTACTTCATTCCTTCTTATTGCAGAGTAATAGTCCACTGTATGGAAATACCACTGGTTCATTCATCATTTGAAGGCATTTCAGTTATTATCAGTTTTTGGTGATTATGAATAAAACTGCTAGAAACATTTGTATAAAGATTTTTGTGTGAATAAGTTTTCATTTTCCTTGGGTAAGTATCTACTACTGGAACGGAAAATATGAACAGACCAATCACAAGCACTGGAATTGAAACAGCGATTAAAAATCTTCCAACAAACCAAAGCCCAGGACCAGATGGCATCACAGGCGAATTCTATCAAACATTTAGAGAAGAGCTAACACCCATCCTTCTCAAACTCTTCCAAAATATAGCAGAGGGAGGAACACTCCCAAACTCATTCTATGAGGTCACCATCACCCTGATACCAAAACCAGACAAAGATGTCACAAAGAAAGAAAACTACAGGCCAATATCACTGATGAAAATAGATGCAAAAATCCTCAACAAAATACTAGCAAACAGAATCCAACAGCACATTAAAAGGATCATACACCATGATCAAGTGGGGTTTATTCCAGGAATGCAAGGATTCTTCAATATACACAAATCAATCAACGTGATACACCATATTAACAAACTGAGGGAGAAAAACCATATGATCATCTCAATCGATGCAGAGGAAGCTTTCAAAAAAATTCAACACTGATTTACGATAAAAACCCTGCAGAAAGTAGGCATAGAGGGAACATTCCTCAACATTAAAGGCCATATATGACAAACCCACAGCCAACATCGTCCTCAATGGTGAAAAACTGAAACCATTTCCACTAAGATCAGGAACAAGACAAGGTTGCCCACTCTCACCACTACTATTCAACATAGTTTTGGAAGTTTTAGCCACAGCAATCAGAGAAGACAAAGAAATAAAAGGAATCCAAATCAGAAAAGAATAAGTAAAGCTGTCGCTGTTTGCAGATGACATGACATGATACTATACATAGAGAATCCTAAAGATGCTACCAGAAAACTACCAGAGCTAATCAATGAATTTGGTAAAGTAGCAGGATACAAAATTAATGCACAGAAATCTCTGGCATTCCTATACACAAATGATGAAAAATCTGAAAGTGAAATTAATAAAACACTCCCATTTACCACTGCAACAAAAAGAATAAAATATCTAGGAATAAACCTACCTAAGGAGACAAAAGACCTGTATGCAGAAAATTATAAGACACTAATGAAAGAAATTAAAGATGATACAAAGAGATGGAGAGACATACCATGTTCTTGGATTGGAAGAATCAACATTGTGAAAATGACTCTACTACCCAAAGCAATCTACAGATTTAATGCAATCCTTATCAAACTACCACTGGCATTTTTCACAGAACTAGAACAAAAAATTGCACAATTTGTATGCAAACACAAAAGACCCCAAATAGGCAAAGCAATCTTGAGAAAGAAAAACAGAGCTGGAGGAATCAGGCTCCCTGACTTCAGATTATACTACAAAGCTACAATAATCACGACTGTATGGGGCTTCCCTGGTGGCGCAGTGGTTGAGAGTCCGCCTGCCAATGCAGGGGACATGGGTTCATGCCCCGGTCCAGAAAGATCCCACATGCTGCGGATCAGCCAGGCCCGTGAGCCATGGCCGCTGAGCCTGTGTGTCCGGAGCCTGTGCTCCGCAACGGGAGAGGCCACAACAGTGAGAGGCCTGCATACCACAAAAAAAAAAACAAAAAAAAAAACACAGTATGGTACTGGCACAAAAACAGACATATAGATCAATGGAACAGGATAGAAAGCCCAGATATAAACCCACACACATATGGTCACCTTATCTTCAATAAAGGAGGCAAGAATATACAATGGAGAAAAGACAGCCTCTTCAATAAGTGGTGCTGGGAAAACGGGACAGCTACATGTAAAAGTATGAGATTAGAATACTTTCTAACACCATACACAAAAATAAGCTCAAAATGGATTAAAGGTCTAAATGTAAGGCCAGAAACTATCAAACTCTTAGAGGAAAACATAGGCAGAATACTCTATGACATAAATCACAGCAAGATTCTTTTTGACCCACCACCTAGAGATATGGAAAATAATAATAATAATAAACAAATGGGACCTAATGGAACTTAAAAGCTTTCGCACAGCAAAGGAAACCATAAACAAGACCAAAAGACAACCCTCAGAATGGGAGAAAATATTTGCAAATGAAGCAACTGACAAAGGATTAATCTGCAAAATTTGCAAGCAGCTCATGCAGCTCAATATCAAGAAAACAAACAACCCAATCCAAAAACGGGCAGAATACCTAAATAGACATTTCTCCAAAGATGTTCAGATTGCCAACAAACACATGAAAGAATGCTCAACATCATTAATCATTAGAGAAATGAAAATCAAAAACTACAATGACATATCATCTCACACTGGTCAGAATGGCCATCATCAAAACATCTGGAAACAATATGGGCTTCCCTGGTGGCACAGTGGTTGAGAGTCTGCCTGCCGATGCAGGGGACACGGGTTCGTGCCCCAGTCCGGGAAGATCCCACATGCCGTGGAGCAGCTGTGCCCATGAGCCATGGCCACTGAGCCTGCGCGTCCAGGGCCTGTGCTCCACAACGGGAGAGGCCACAACAGTGAGAGGCCCACGTACCGCAAAAAAAGAAAAAAGAAAAATCTAGAAACAATAAATGCTGGAGAGGGTGTGGAGAAAAGGGAACACTCTTGCACTATTGGTAGGAATGTAAACTGATACAGCCACTATGGAGAACAGTATGGAGGTTCCTCAAAAAACTACAAATAGAACTACCATATGACCCAGCAATCCCACTACTGGGCATATACCCTGAGAAAACCATAATTCAAAAAGAGTCATGTACCAAAATGTTCATTGCAGCTCTATTTACAATAGCCCAGACATGGAAGCAACCTAACTGTCCATCAGCAGATGAATGGATAAAGAAGATGTGGCACATATATACAATGGAATATTACTCAGGCATAAGAAGAAACGAAACTGAGTTATTTGTAGTGAGGCGGATAGACCTAGAGTCTGTGATACAGAGTGAAGTAAGTCAGAAAGAGAAAAAAAAATACCATATTCTAACACATATATATGGAATCTAAGAAAAAAAAAAAAAGGTCATGAAGAACCTAGCGGCAAGATGGGAATAAAGACACAGATCTACTAGAGAATGGACTTGAGGATATGCGGAGGGGGAAGGGTAAGTTGTGACAAAGTGAGAGAGTGGCATGGACATATATACACTACCAAACATAAAATAGATAGGTAGTGGGAAGAAGCTGCATAGCACAGGGAGATCAGCTCGGTGCTTTGTGACTACCTAGAGGGGTTGGATAGGGAGGGTGGGAGGGAGGGAGATGCAAGAGGGAAGAGATATGGGAACATATGTATAACTGAATCACTTTGTTATACAGCAGAAACTAACACACCATTTTAAAGCAATTATACTCCAATAAAGATGTTAAAAAATTAAATAAATAAATAAAAATATCTACTAGTGGGATGACTGTATGGTACGTGTATATTTAAATTAGATGGGTTATAGGGTTAAGTGAATATCTAAATTAAAATGAACTGCCAAGCTGCTTTACAAAGTGGCTCTACTATGTTGCATTCAAAACAGCAATATATGAGAGTTCCAGTTGCACCCTATACTCACTTGAACTTGGTATTGTCAGACTTCTCATTTTAGCCATTCTAATAGGTGTATAGTGGTATCCAGTGTGGTTTTAATTTGCATTGCTCTAATAACTAATGATATAGAGCATCGGTTTAAAAACTATTATTCTTTAGAGCAGTTTTAAGCTTACTGAAAAACTGGGCAGAAAGTACCAAAGTTCCCATATACCCCCTTTCATTTCCTGATCCCCTATCCCCCTAACCAGTTTCCCCATTATTAACATCTTAGATTAATGTGGTGCATTTGTTACAATTGATGAGCCAATATTCACATATTATTATTGATTAAAGTCTGTAATTTACATGTGGGTTCATTTTTGTGTTGTACATTCTATGAGTTTTGGCAAATGTAAAATGGTAAGTATCTACCATCACAGAATCACATAGAACAGTCTCACTGCCCTAACAATCTCCTGTGCCCTGTCTATTCATTCCTCTCTCCCACCTTCCCTCCAAACTCCTGGCAATCTTTTTACTGTCTCCATAGTTTTACCTTTTCCAGAATGTCACATAGTTGGAATAATACAGTATGCAGCCTTTTCAGATTGGCTTCTTTCATTTAGTAATATGTTTAAATGCATATTCCTTGATTTTTTTGTGTGTGTCTTGATAGCTCATTTCTTTTTAGCCGTGAGCAATATGTATAGATTGTATAAATGTATTGTTTATCCATTCACTTATCAAAGGACATCTCAGATAAATGTCCTTGTTTTGAAGTTACTTCATCTGATATTAACATAGACACTCAATTTTCTTTTACTTAGTGTTAGCATGATATATCTTTTCCCATTCTTTTAGCTTTTAACCTATATTTACCATTATATTTAATGTGATCTTTTATTTGTAGAAAGTACACAGATTTCCTTTTAAGTCAATCTGACAACCTGTGTCTTTTAATTGCTGTATTTAGACCATTTACATTTAATATAATTTTGTAATTAATTTATTATTTGTTTTCTGCTTATATACTCTGCTTCTTGTTCTTCTGCTCCTCTTTATTGCCTTGTTTTGGATGCTTTGACTGTTTCCCAATATTCCATTTTAATTTATATATTGGGTCATATGGCAGTATCACTTGGTATTATCTTTTTAGTATGCGCTCTAAGAGTTACAGTATACATCCTTAACTTTTCGGTCTACTTAAAATTCATATTTTACCACTTTCAGTGAAATGCAGAAGACTCACAACAATAGAGACCCCTTCATCTCCCCCTCGGTAATAGGAGTCACACATATTAAACTACATACACTGAAAAAGCATCAGACAATGCCATGAATTTTGTTTTGAACACCACACATAATTTAAAGAACATAAAAGGAGAAAAATAGAATACTATATTCTCCCAGGTATTTACTATCTCTGTTGCTCTTCCTTCATTCCTGATGTTCTAAGTTTCCTTGTGGTATCATTTCCCTTCAGTCTGAAAAATTTCTTAATATTTTAGGTTAGAGCTGCTAGCAATAAATATTCTTAATTTTCCTTTATTGAGAATGCTTTTCTTTTGCTTTCATTCCTGAAAGATATATTTTCACTAGGTATCAAATTCTGGGTTGACAGTTTTCTCTTTCAGCACTTCACAGGTTTTCTTCCACTGTCTTCTGGCTTCCATGATTTCTGATGAGAAAACCACAATTATTAGACTCCCTAGTGTATACTGGAGGTGCAGGGCTGCAGGGGCCAGGTGGGGGGGTGGTTCTCACTGCCTTCAAGGTTTTTTATCTTTGATTTTCAACAGTTTGATTATAATATATATAAGTATGGCTTTCTTTGAATTGACACTGCTTGAAGTTCACTGAGTTTCTTGAATCTGTAAGATTATACCTTTCACCAAATTTGAGTTTTCAGCTGTTACTTCTTCAATTTTTTTTTTTTTTCCTGAATCCAACTTTTTCTTCTCCCCTTTTGGGATTCTGATGCCATAAATTTTAGACCCTCTAATATTATCCCACAGGTCCCTTAGGCTTTAGTTAATTAAAACCTTGCTCCTCTTTTCTTTTGGATAATTTCTATTGTTTGAATAATTTCTACTGATCTATCTTAAGTTCACTGACTCTTCTGTTTTCTCCCTTCTGCTAAAACGCCTGTGCAAAGTTTTTGTTTTTGTTTTAACTTCAGATATTGTATTTTTCAGTTCTAAAATACCCATTTGGTTCTTTTTTACAGTTTCTTTTTTTTTTTTTTTTCGGCTGAGAACCTCTATATTTCCATTCATTTCAAGAGTATTCACTTTTATCTCTTAGATCATAGTTATAAAAGCTGTTTTAAATTCTTTGATAAACCCATCATCTGGCTCATCTTGCAATTAGCATTTGTTAATTTTTCCTTTGAGAATTGGTCAGAGCTCTCTGGTTCTTTGTATGTCAAGTAATTTTGGGTTATATTCTAGATATACTGAATATTATATGTTGTGAGTCTCTGGGTACTCTTAAAATCCTTTAGCAAATGTAGATTACTCTTTTTGTGTTTGTTTGAGTAGTCAGTCAATCCAGTTAGGTTCAGAATACAAATTCTGCCCTGCCTTCTGTAGAAAATAACTCCATATCAAATCAGTTTTCAACAGCCTATGCTATTTGGGTTATTTAGGGAATAGTCTGGGACTTGAATGGTGGTTTATACCATAAACTTTGTTATGCCCCTTTGGGCATAACTAATCTGTGCATATGCAGCTTAGGGGTGAACCTGGGACTTGTGTTGATTTACACACAAATTACAAGCTCCCCCTTTTCATCTCTCTTCTCCAAAATTTCCGTGACACTCTCTTGCTCCCAGGGTCCCCTTTTCACAATCTATTGTCTAAAAGTTCAGGATTTCCCTCAGAACTTTAATCTTTTACACTGGCATGCAGTTCCAGATATTTGGGACTGCCCTTGGGCAAAGTAGCAAGAGAAACTAGAGAGAAAAGTAACAGTATTTCCCCACACACTCTCTAGAGCCCAAAGACCCCTTTCCTGGTTCCTCTAGGCAGAAAGTGGGCTCTATCTTAGCATCTTGGTGCCTGCACCATTGCCACGACCACTGCAGCAGCACAGCTTTGTGACCGGAGCTGGCCTGAAAGCAGGGCCAGGAGAGGAAAGAAAGAAAAAAGCCCACCCACAGGAGATTAAGGAGGAAAAAACAAATAGTAAATTCACTGCCATACCAGTTAGGCTTCAAATTTTGACCTCCCTCCCCAATTTGCCTGCTATCATTTACTTTTCAGAGTCCTCAACTGTGTTCTGCATCATTTCTAGACTTTTTTTTTTAATTTATTTATTTTGGGCTGTGTTGGGTCTTCGTTTCCGTGCGAGGGCTTTCTCTAGTTGGGGCAAGCGGGGGCCACTCTTCATCACGATGCACAGGCCTCTCACTACCGCGACCCCTCTTGTTGTGGAGCACAGGCTCCAGACGCGCAGGCTCAGTAGTTGTGGCTCACGGGGCGAGTTGCTCCGCGGCATGTGGGATCTTCCCAGACCAGGGCTCTAACCCATGTCCCCTGCATTGGCAGGCAGATTCTCAACCACTGCGCCACCAGGGAAGCCCCATTTCCAGACTTTTTAACTGTAATCAGTGGAGAGATAGGATGTAGAGGACTTACTACTCCATTTTGACCAGCACTAGACATCACTCACCATATTTTAAAATGCAGTTGTTTTCCTTTACGGCATAGAGTACAGATAAAAATATGGATTGGGGAGTTAGTAAAAGGTATTCCAACAATATTAGTAACAATTAAGTATTCAGAATATTGGACATTAGACCAAATGCTTTTAACTGATACATTTATTGAAGAAGAAGTGCACATCTCGCAAGGTAATGGTAAAACGTCAATGCATTCTAAGATACTGTAAAAATAATCAAATAGGAAACTCCAGACCTGGGTCATGCTTTCTTCTCCATCTTTAATACTTACAAATACTTCAAACTACAAGCACTGGGCTCTCAAGTATTTATCTGTGTGTTCTATCCACCAAAAACTACTTTGAAACCGTGTCAGTTGGCTTAGAATTGTGTGGTCTAAGAAAACACAAAGCCACTTTTCAATGCAACAGTTTTCCATTAAAAAACACTTTCAAAGAGTGTACTCTGGGCTTCCCTGGTGGCGCAGTGGTTGAGAATCTGCCTGCTAATGCAGGGGACACGGGTTCGAGCCCTCATCTGGGAAGATCCCACATGCCGTGGAGCAACTGGGACAATCAGCCACAACTACTGAGCCTGTGCGTGTGGAGCCTGTGCTCCGCAACACCAGAGGCCGCGATAGTGAGAGGCCCGTGCACCGCGATTAAGAGTGGCCCCCGCTTGCCACAACTAGAGAAAGCCCTTGCACAGAAGCGAAGACCCAACACAGTCAAAAATAAAAATAAGTTAATTAATTAATTTTTAAAAAAGAGTGTACTCTTCAGCTTCAACAAGATGCCTTAAATAACAAGAAATACACAAATAGCCAGCAAAGCAAGCTTCTCAAAGCACTGGCTCAAGTAACAAAATTTAACGTTAATGAGGTCATTCAATTGAAGAGCTGTCCAGAACTGAGTACCAATTCCTAGTGGAGGGAAACAGCAGTCTGTTAAAAGCTAAAACGATTTAGGATGAATGCAAAAAAATATACCATAGGGCAGGCTTGGACTTAAAGCCTCATTTTCATAATGAACTTATCTATGTAGCATCTTGTAATTTTATGAGACTAGGATTGAGCTCTCTCTCCCATTAAGGCCTGACATGCCCTATTTTTGTGTACATTTCACATTGAGAAAGGGGCCTGGAAGGTGCCAGATCATTTCAGTACTCATTTTTCTTTCCTCTCATCTGGTCAATGAAGTGCCTATGTTAAAAGAAACTCTGCCTAGAATCTGATGAAACTCTCTTACTTTATAGAAGAGAAAGCAAGCTCAGAGGGGTTAATTGACTTGTCAAAAATCACATACTTAAGTAAAAGACAAAAGCAAGACCATAACACAGGATTTCCAATTTCACATGCCAAGTTCCCTCCACTCCACTACTCCATGCTGCCTTCCAAGCGAGGGCGAAACCTGGGAAACTTCTGAAGTAATGCCACCTGGGAGATGCTAATCCGGGCAGCAACAGCAGATACATTGGCAATCGAAATGCAGGTGGCCTGGGTAATTTTTTTCTTAATCTCCCTGTTCCCACCTGATATCATCTTTCCTAAAAACAATTTAATTTGAAGACTTCTGATTTTATCTATTCATAAAAATAAATAAAAGTAAACACGTTGCCATGAGAAAAGGAAGTGTGGTCTTTTCTTTCGATGGCATATGTTTTCTTAACCTGTGGTCACCAATAACATGGCAAAACCAAACCTGAACTGAGAAACAAGAGAGGCTCACAAACAAGAAGTTACATGTCTAGTCTCATGTTTTATTCCTATGGGTAAGAAATATTTCGTTTTTCCCACTGGTGAAAAATACTCTTTTCCTTACTACCTCAACAGCAGAAGGTATTCCAAACAATTCAGTCTTAAAAGCCAAACAGTTAGAAACTAAGAGGAAAGAACAATGGAGGGAGGCACTGTTGCCTCTTGCCCACAAGCATAAAGACCTGTAACAAGATCGTGGCACACATAACTGTCAGGACACAATTGATGGGCAGTGTAATTAGGTGTGCCTCTAAAGCTACGGACAGATCCTAGTTGTTCCCTTGACCTAACACTGCAACATGTTTCTGGAGAAATCACCAAGTTGAGGGACTGACCTATCAAGCTAGACTTCTCTCATGTTGTTATCAAAGGTCAGTCTCAGGACATAAGTTTCACTACCTCATCCCAAGACACATAATGAGGCCTTGAGACAGAACATCACAACCAACCCTTGAAAACGCATCTTCCCTCCCACCTGCTGCCTTAGCTCTGACGGTAAAGATAGAGAATATGCCCTCAGTTTGATTTCATCAGATACCAGGTTGTTTGCTCTTGTTACTGGTGATGCAACCACACACACACACACACACACACACACCCTCATCAAACTTCCATGCCCCTCACTACCACCTTTGGCTGCAGTTCCACTCAGAAAGGATTCATCAAAGACCTATAGGCAAAGAGTAAACAATTTGTTGAAAATAAAAGCTAATCATCTAATTCGATTTCCAAAGGCCCCTGATCACTGGCGCTAAGACTCTGAAGCTACTGCTAAAGAGTATTATCTAGAGTTTTAGAATGTAACATGTCTATAGTACTTACTAAATCTCTTACCTTTCTTTGTCTCTCCACTCTCTTCCACTCTTCAGTCCTTAAGTGGCCATATTAGTTGTATAATACTTTAGAATTAAATATCAGAACAGTTTAGCCTTTTTAAATTTAAAAAAAAAAATTAAGCTTTTAGATCCATGTGGCCTTCAAATGACCTTCTTTCCCTAGAAAATTACCTCCAGGAGAAAAATTTCCACTCAGGTTCTTCCTTCTGTTCTTTCTCCTTCCAATGCTCTCATTCACTTATTCTACAAGCGTTTACAAAATGCCTACTATGTGCCAGCAGCTGTGGTACACCCTTGGTTGGCTGCAAAAATAATAAAACATTGACCCTGTCTTTAAGGAACACACATCTCATAAGGGAGCAGAGTAAGCCAACACTACTAGACATTTATATGTACCAGTTACTCTTATATAATGCTACCTAATTTAATACTCATAAAACCACTATGAAGTGGGTACTATTTTCCGTATAGCTAATGCTAACAACTCAGAAGGGGCTGGTAAAATATATAAGTTCATGGAACAAGTCACATTACAATCAGTATCAATATCATTTATACTATCCCACTGAGGAAGATACATGGTAGACTTATCAAAACCAAAATGAAATGCTAATAGCTAACACTTAGTATATATTTACTATATGCTAGGCATTATCTTAAGACCTTTGTACAGTTTGTCTCATTTACTTTCACGCCAACTCTGTGAGACAGGTATTCTTATCACCAGCTTGAAGCAGCATGGTGCAGTGGTTAAGAGACCAGACTCTGTGGTTAAACCACTGGCTTCAAATCTCACCTCCACAACTTACTAAATGCATGTCCTTCAGAAAGTTATTCAGTCTCCTGTGTCTGAGATCCTATTTTATAAAATGAGAAATAACATTATTGTATGCTATGAAGATTAAATGAGTTGATACATTAGAATACTTTGAACAATGCCTAGGGGAAGAAATATATTTCAGGAAGAGGAAACAGCTCAAGTCAGATGAATTGGAAAACTACATGACTCCACTTAAAATGAGGTAGCTAAAATAGTCAAACCCATAGAGGTAGAGAGCAAACTGTGGTTTCCGGGGGCTGTGCAGAGGGAGGAATGGGGAGCTGCTAACCATTGGGCATAAAGTTTCACTTAAGCACAATGAATAAGTTCTAGGATCTGCTGTACAACATTATACCTACAGTTACCAACACATTACCATACACTGAAAATTTTAAGAGTAGATATCTTAAGTGCTTTTATCAGAATAAAATTTTTTAAAATAAAAACTAAAAGACTACAGACAGAAAGAGTATTACAATTTCTTCCTAACCTTCCAGGTTTTTTCTTCCACTGTACTTTACTAAATTTTTGTATGAAGGAAGGAAGGGAGGGAGGAAGAGAGATACTCATTTTTTTTGTGGCCTGAAAACGTGTTTAAAGTAAAAGGAATTAAGTATTAGGAATCAAGTAAAAGGAATCAGTGGTATAACATTTCTTTTAGGACACGAAGCTCAAAAGAGGAAGAGTTAAAGATAATAAGTACCACAGTGTGGGCAGTTCCTACTCAAAAAAACAAGAACAACGACAAAAAAAACCTGCTTGATAGAACGTGCATATCTTACTAATATCTAAACTGAAGAAGATGACATTTAAACTTGATTTTGCAAGACCACTTTATTTTAAAACTGCTATCTTTCTGACTGACCTCAAATCACATATAAAAGGAATTACAAGTTAGAAGAAACTGCATCTGACTAGCCAGTCAACTGTTCGGGGGTAAGAATCATAGATTCTTCAGACCCAGTAATCAACAATGGCTGCCTTTTAAGGACAGGTAATTACCTAAACAGCTATCACAGCTCCATAAGTTCTATATGGATGGGATTTCGGGGGTGTTAATCAGGGTGAAGAGCTAGGGGCCTTGTCTTGAAATATTGTTGACACAGCAAGTATACTATGGGACTTCCCTGGTGGCACAGTGGTTAAGAATCCACCTGCCAATGCAGGGGACAAGGGTTGGATCCCTGGTCCAGGAAGATCCCACATGCTGTGGAGCAACTAAACCCGTGCACCACAACTACTGAGCCTGTGCTCTAGAGTGCGTGAGCCACAACTACTGAGCTCACGCACCACAACTACTGAAGTCCACCACTCTAGGGCCCGCATGCCGCAACTACTGATCCCGTGTGCTGCAACTCCTGAAACCTGTGTGCCTAGATCCCATGCTCTGCAACAAGAGAAGCCACCACAATGAGAAGCCCACACACAGCAACAAAGAGTAGCCCCCACTCGCCACAACTAGAGAAAGCCTGCGCGCAGCAATGAAGGCCCAATGCAGCCAAAAAAGTATACTATGTATGTGGTATATTACAGATCAATAAACAAAGCAAAGAAATTCTAAAGATGGTTTTATTCACACTTTACTTAAGATTGAGAAACACCAATCTTTTTATCAGAGTAAAAACACCAACGTATAATGAGCATGGAGGAGGGAAGAAAATGAGGGGATAGGGAGGGGTGGGGACCTAAGCTCCAGGAAAGGCATGTGACAAAACAGTTGGCTTTCATTTTTACAAGGTAAGAATTTCTTTGGCGAAATATTTTTTAACAACAACAAAACTGAAGATGATCGTGTAGTATGGAGCCCACACCTACTAGTTTTGAGAGCCTATTAATTTTGAATATCTGTTCTAAATAACTCAATTACAACTCAAGTAAGTGTGAAAATAATTTCCAGTTTTCAGAAATTGGTAAATTTACCAAAAAGTGCTTAAGATCACAAGACTATTTGCAAGCCAATCACCTCAAGAACACTAAATAATTGATTTTCTTGAGAGGAATCATGCAAGTGGCAGAATGAATCATTTAGAGTCAAGAGAGAATTAAGGAATTCCACAGAGGATGCCAGAGACATATGGCTTGCAGAGTTGCCTTCTTCATATTCTACCAATTCTCTTTATAAAAAGAACAACAGGAAATACTGTTCTTGATTTCATAAAAACAGGCTCAAACTATATTCAAGAAGAATAAATTTGATAATTCAAAACACAGGAGCCAAAAGGAATAAAATAAAATGACTCAGGTGTTGTCAGTGAGTCAAACAACATTTACTAAACACTAATAAGAAGTTACAAAAAGGGGACAGTGTCTCCCCACTTAAGTAGCTGATTTATTCCATTTCAGAGGACAAGTTCCCTTGCAGATTTGACAAAACCATTTCTCCACTGTAATCATCAAAGAAGCCCTTTGTGGCTTCCCTGGTGGTGCCAGTGGTTGAGAGTCCGCCTGCCGATGCAGGGGACACGGGTTCGTGCCCCAGTCCGGGAAGATCCCACGTGCCGCGGAGCAGCTGGGCCCGTGAGCCATGGCCGCTGAGCCTGCGCGTCCGGAGGCTTTGCTCCACAACGGGAGAGGCCACAACAATGAGAGGCCCGCGTACCGCAAAAAAAAAAAAAAAAAAAGCCCTTTGAAGTTTAGAATCAGGTAGGACTACAGAGGTCCTCCAGTCAGGCTGTGAATACAATGCAGACTTCTCCTTCAGGTTTTAAAGAGGCCTCTCTGTCCTGTAAGCAGACTGCCTACTTGGACAGACTCCTATAGTCTCCCTACTGGACATACACTGGAGGAGTTTGTTTCACTGTTGGCCATTTCTAAGCGTGGGTCAAAAGGAATACTGCAAACATATTTGAAATGTAAAAGATAGTATAAAGATATTATAAGCATATTACCTGTGACTTTTAATTTTTATCAATTTTTCAGAGCATTCCAGTATCTTGAAAATATTTTGAATATTAACTCTGTTATTGAGCATAACAGTGATTTGGCTCGCTCTGGGCTCCCCAGATTTGATAAGCATGCAGCATGAAGGACTGAGCTTTGGGTTGTACCCTGTTAGTGACCTCCTTCTGGGCCTACTCTTTAACCCTGATAGAGCATCCAACGAAGTCTCATCTTTCTTATCTGCCAAACTTCAGAGATTACTTGTTATCATTATCCCCCACAGGTTTAATAAAGTTTATTTTGTTCACCACCAAGTACAAAGTAAATGTTCTACAAATATGTTAAATGAAAGGAGTATGTCAAATTCTTTATCTGCAGAATTTCCCTAATCTACCAACCCAACAATGCTTTCAAAGAAAAAAAAAACTGAGGTTAGTTTAATAATACATATTCCTACTGAACCCACAAAAGGTCTTAGTAATCGTCAGGACTGTTTTCTAAATGCTTCCAAATCTTCTCTTTAATATTTTATAATTTTGCTAGAAATTAATGTCATGTCTGTTGATCTATAATTCCAAGAACTCATTCCCTCTTGAACTATTAAGGCACTGTGTGCCTCTATGTCTTATCTCTGGATACCTCATCTTCATGACTGCTTAGAAATAGAAAAATTTACTGACAGTGGCTTTGCATTCACATCTACAAATTCTTTTAATCCAAGTTGGGTTAAGTCTACTAGTTGTTCACTTAGAACAAATAAAAGATAACTATAAACCACAGCAGTGGCTATCTATATGCAAATCTTTAATGCTTATCAACAAGTAGAATTCTGAATACTTAATACATATAAATGTATATTTGAAAATGGTGTTAAATTTAGAAAAATATTAATTTTGAAAATGCTCCAGAACAAAATCTCTTACACAGATGAAGGTTAAATAAATGACTGTGTAATTACCAAATGAATATCACAAAATTATGTGTTTCTTTTCCAACATTCATGTTTTTCTTAATCAGGTTAAGAAACTGAATTTTTCAAAATGAGTTCTTACTTCCTGTATCTCAATATCTGCTTATTCACAATAAATAATGTCCTTTCTATTTGTGGCTATTTTATATTGCCTTATGAAAAAGAAAATGAAGTTACTGCCATAGAATCTTTAGTAAGAGATTCTTGGTAAAGATGTACACATGTAGATATTTTGTTATATAAAATACGATCCCTGAATTCCACTTTATGTATCATTCTTTGTGCAGTAAGTTAAATATTGACAATAAATTCATCCATCTAAATGTCATTATATTCTATAAATTCTACTTATGTTGACACTGTTACAATATTAAAGTGTCATTTATTTATTCCTGTTTATTTCACAGGATAAGAAGAAAATCTGATCTAAAAGTAAAAGCATATTATTAGAATCTTTTGCTGTATTTTTGTATACCGTAACAATAGCCTACACTTCAATTAAAGTTGAAACTGGCCAACTACTGACAACAAAGAGCAATGACATTTCATGTATTAATGTAGTAAATCAATTTCTTTCTATCCAGCCCTAAAGTTTAAGGTTCAAATCACACTATGGAAATTTCAAAATTTCTCTCTCCATTTCGCTATGAATTACAGATGTGAAACTAGGTAAGCGGCCTATTTGTACTCATACTAATATGCAAATTATAGGCCAACAAAAGATTTTCATTACTAACATGCCAGTAAAACTTAATGAGCATAATCTAGTTCTATTCACCAATCCAATAGGTATTGATGTCTAGCTACAACAGAAAGAAAATGGGAGGAAAAATTCTGATCAGTCAATCAAAACACAGGTGCCAGGACTCAGCTAGACCACAGAGATTTAAAAAGGGGTTAGGGGTGGGCAAAAGACATGGTCTCTGTACTTCTAAAATTTACAGTATGGTAGAAAAAACAGCTATGTAAAAACACAATTACAACAACAACAACAATATTATTAGTTAATTTTTACTGAGCATTTACTAAGTACTAGGAACTACGCTAAGCTTTTAATAGAAAACACCTTATCAATTTGCCAACACAAAGAACTCTATGAAGTAAATTCTTTGTGAATCTGATTGCTAGCTCCAGGTAGATTTTATCTGTGCTACTGTGCCTCACATATTTTTCTATTACCATCTGGATCAATGAGATATGAATATCACATATGTTAATAGAAGAGGTATAGAGAAAGGCGTAAGAAAGTGTGTCTGGGATGCAGGGACTTTTTCATAGTTATTAAGGGTTAAAGTGATTTCCAAGATTAAAAACTAGAATGGTAAACTGGAAAATCTGGCTTGAGCCAGGTCTTCATAACATAATTTATTTTGTTTGACAGTTTAAGTTTCTACATTTATCTGAAGCACTTATATTCAAACAAAAGTTTAAAATGTAATCTAAGACTAGTATTTTAATTATCACAACTTGGAGTAATGATCATGCCACTTCATTGCTATGATGAGTTACAAACTGGCTTCACTTGAAACACAGCCCCACTTTTCATACCCAGATTTAAAATCTAAATCATTTAAGAATCAGAGCAAGATCATGATACTTATTTTTTAAATTCCATACATTTAATACCCTCTTTTAACATTTATCACATCATAATACACTTACATATATGTTTTGTCCCCTAAATTTATAAGCAAACCCATAAGTGGAAAATAGTGTCTTTTATGAAATTCAGATTGCGCACTAAGAAGAGAACAAGAGAAGATTTCAAATTCCATATCCAGTATGGATCTTTCTCCAGGAGAAAGATTCAATGAACTTGGAAAACTGGAGTCATCACAGAGATGATTGAGCGTCAGGGAAAAGAGACCAGGTCTCTTTTATAGTCTGAGTGAAATATGACTCTCCAACACCCCTTCCCATCTTATTTTAATTCTGGGTCCAACTATAAAGATGCAACCATTTGAATCATAATCTTTCTTCCCACCAATCTCCCTGTGAGGAAAGATAAGAGACATTAGAGCATTAGTACCATCTGAAAAGGACATGCATCACGTAATAAGTTTGCATGCCAGTTGATTTCACCATTGTACGTCAATGTAGTTACTGTAAATTCATCCCTGAGACTCTGTCATTTTTCATACATGAATCAACTTCTATTCTTTTTGGACTCGCAAGACTGATGAAGAGATCTGCTTTTGACCCAGGTACTGAGAACAATATAAGACTTGTAAATGTCTTAACTGAACCTAAAATTAATGTTTTTTCCCAACTACTTTAAAAAGTTTGAAACCACAGACTTGAGTCAGAAGCAACCCTAGAGAACATTACCTCTACCCACTGCACACACTTCCTACAATATCCCTGATACACAGATAATCCAATCTCAGCTCAAAAATTACTCACCAGGGTTACACAGTTTTAGTTTTCATCTACTCATTAAGCATTTATTGAATGTCTGCTGTGTGACAGATACTATACTATGTACTCATGGAACAGGAGTAAACAAAACAGAAAAATAAAAACCTGCCTTCATGAGGATTACATTCTAGTGGAGGGAAAGAATATGTAACATAAATATCAGTTAGTGAAAAGTATCATAGAGAAAAATAAAACAGGGTGAAAAAATAGAGCAAGAAAATAAGAAATTTTTAAAAAGAGAATAGAGAATGCCAGTGGGAGGGGCTGAAACTTTTAAGCAGAGAAATTAAGGAAGAACTCACTAAGAGACATTTTAGGAAATGCAAAGATGAGGGACTGAAGTGGATATCTGGAGAGTGCTTTCTTAGCAGAGGAAACAGCCCTTGCAAAGGCCTGGGAGGATGACTTGTTTGTTCCTAGAGGCCAGGGTGGCTGCAGCAGGAGGAGGGAGAAGGATAAGTAAGATCACAGGAGGAGAGGGGAAAGGCAAGAATACTACAGCACTGCAGACCTCTGGCTTTTACTCTGAGTGAGATGGGGAGCTACTAAGGGCAGCACTATGAGTAGTAGTGAACTGGCATAATCCTATTTACGTAAGAATCATTCTGGCTGTCATGTGGAGAAAAGGTAGCAAAAGGGTCAAGAAAAAGACAAAGTGAAGTATTAGGAGAGTCTGCAATGCTCCAAGTGAGAGATGGCATTTTGGATCAGGGTGAATAGCAGTGGAAGTGATGAGAAACAGAGTCTAGATATAATTAAAAGCTAATTACAGTTATATACTCATAAGAATATAGATTCAGAGGATTTCCTGGCAGATTGAATGTAGGGCATGAGAGTTAAGGACAACTCCAAGGCTTTTGACCCAAACACCAGGAAGGATGCCCTTACCTGGTATGTGGAAGATGGTGGGCAAAGCAGGAACCTGGGTGAGAAGCTGTGGACAGGAGTCTAGAGATCTGGAGAGAGGTCTGGGCTGAGATCTAGATTTGGGAATTGTCAGCACACAGAAGGCATCCCAATGAGATGATCTGATCACCCACAGTGTGAATGCAAACGCAGAGGAGGAGAGCTCCAAGGAGTGATCCCTGGGGCTTGCCAAAGTTAAAGAGGTGTGGGAGATGAGGAAGAACCTGCAAAGCCCATTGAGAATGAACAGCCTAAGGAAAATCCAGGACAGTGTGGTGTCCAAGAAGCCAACGAAAGTACTTCACAAAGTCATGATTTCCTGTGTCAAATGCCTTTGACTGGTCAAACAGGATGAGGACTGAAAACTGTCCTTGGACTGAGCAACACAGAGGGCATGGAATCTTGACAAGAGCAACGTTGGTAGAATTGTAAGGGCAAAATCCTGCCTGGGAAGGGGGTAACAAAAAAATGGAAAGAGAGGAACTGAAGAGAAGGAATGCCATAGGCAACTGTTTTGTGTAAAAAAAGGAGATAAATGTGATAGTAACTGAAAGATTAAGTGAGGTAGAAAGTTTTTTTTTTTTTTTTCAGATGGCAAAAATAACAGCATGCTTATGGAAATGATCCAGAAGAAAGAGAAATTTATAAAAGAAAGGGGGAAACAGCTGGAATGATAGCTTTGAATAGGAGAGAAGGGATGAGCTCTCAGACACAAGTAGAGGGGCTGGCTTTGGCCAGGAGCAAGAACAGTGGAAGACAGAACCTCTGGACAGTGTAGGCAGTGACATCTGAAGAAACATGAAGGAGATGAGGGAGTTTGGGGATGGACACCATCATTCTTATTGTTTCTATTTTTCATAGTGATAAAGTAAGCAAGATTCTTTCCTGGGATTCATTAAAAAAAAAAAAGATTAAAAAAATGTGCATGATACATCATGAGGTCTTGCTAATTTATGCAGTGAGTTAAAAATTGGGAGAAAAAAATACAACCATGCAACTTTCATATGATTAGTCTTTATATTTTTGTCATCATTTCTTAAAAAGGTCATTCTATAAAATAAAGGTTAAATTTCATTTGTAAAAATATTCTATTGCTGGAGTCTTGTTATATATGTGTCTGTATTTTAAAACAAAAATCTGAAATCCATGTACAGTTATCATGACAAATATAAAGGAAATAGTAAAAAAATGAAATATAAAGTCCATTTTGTCATAGGTAAATTATATATACAATTTTATGCCTTCTTCCAAACTCTATGTCCAGCCATAACTTTTTAGATAACTGTAACCAGTGTATCCGCACAACTAGGTTCTATTCTTTGGATTTATTTGTGGATTTATATATATCTCAGGTCCGCGTTTTCATTTTAACAGTAATGCAAAGTTCCTCTTTATACCATGGTCTACATAATCATTTCCCAGTCACTAGGCACTTGGAGATTTCCCAAGTTTTTAAAAAATTGCATTGTATACATCTATAAATATCTTTATGCAAAATGAGTTCTTTTATTTCTTTATACTGTAATCTCTAAAGTGAAATTTCCAGATCAAAGAATATCTGATCAAAGTGAACCCCAAGAGCATACACCTCACTGGATTAACTTCCACATTCCAAGTATTTACATTGGTATCTAAAATATATGAGTAATTCAAAATAGGTTTGTTGAATTCATGAACAAAAGAATTAATGCATGAAACATGACAAATATGCCTGGCTATTATCTAGAATATTCTCTAAAGAAAATTATCCCAATATATTTTAAAGCAGAAAAATCTCTTCCTAGGGTACAACCCTGAGTGTTTTCTAATTTGCTAATTTACTAAGTACAATGTTATCTTAACTTTCACTTCTAATTTTTAACAAGGTTTAACACTTTCCCAAGAGTTTATTCGCTAATTACATTTTCTCTTGCTGTGAATAGTCTACTTAATATGCTTTGAGCATAAATATATTTAGTTTTAGGTAAATAAATGTACCACAATATTTTTCCAATCTGTCATTTGCTTTTAAAACCTGACTGGAGGTTTTAAAAATTATAATATAAAGAACGATGTCACTGACACAGATAAAAGAAAATCACTCCATTCCTGTTTTTTTAATTTTGATGACATTTATTTTAACACTTTTTTTTATTGAGGTATAGTTGATTTACAATTATTATTTCAGGTGTACAACACAGTGATTCAAAATTTTTTTAGATTATACTCCATTTGGAGTTATTATGAAATATTGGCTAAATTCCCTGTAATGTACAATATATCCTTGTAGCTTATTTTATAGATAGTGGTTTGAACCTCTTAATCCCCTCTTAATTAAGAATCCTCTTAATGCGATCTTGCCCCCTCCCAGCTTCTCTCTCCCTACAGGTAACCACTAGTTTGATCTCTATATCTGTGAGTCTGTTTCTATTTTGTTATATTCACTTATTTCTTAGATTCTACCAATAAGTGATGACATACAGTATTTATCTTTGCCTGATTTATTTCACTAAGCATAATACCCTTCAGGTCCATACATGTTGTTGCAAATGGCAAAATTTCATTCTTTCTTATGGCTGAGTAGTATCCCATTGTACATATATATCACATCTTCTTTATACACTCAGCTGTCAATGAACACTTAGAATACTTCCATATACTGGCTATTATAAATAATGCTGCTATGAACATTGAGGTACATGCATCTTTTCGAACTAGTGTTTTCATTTTCTTCAGATATACACCCAGGAGTGAAACTGCTGGATCATATGAAAGTCCTATTTTTAGTTTTTAAATGACTCTCCATACTGTTTTCCATAGTGACTGCACCAATTTACATTTGCACCAACAGTATACAAGGGTTCCCTTTTCTCCACATCCTTGCCAACTTTTGTAATTTGTGGTCTTTTTGATGATAGCCATCCTGACAGGTGTGGGTGATAACTCATTGTGGTTTTGATTTGCATTTCTCTGATGATTAGTGATGTTGAGCATCTTTCCACGTGCCTGTTTGCCATCTGTATGTCTTCTTTGGAAAAAGGTCTATTCAGGTCTTCTGCCCATTTTTAATTGGGTTTTTTTTTTTTTGATATTGAGTTGTAGGAGCTGTTTATGTATTTTGGAATACTAACCCCTTCTCGGTCATATCATTTGCAAATAATTTCTCCCATTCAGTATGTTGTCTGTTTTGTTGATGGTTTCCTTTGCTGTTCAAAAGATTTTAAGTTTAATTAGGTTTCATTACTTTATTTTTGCTTTTATTTCCTTTGCCTTAGGAGACAAATACAAAAAAACACTGGTATGATTCATGTCAAAGAGTGTTCTGCCTATATTTTCTTCTAGTTTTATGGTTTCTGGTCTTACATTTAGGCCTTTAATCCATTTCAAGTTTATTTTTGTACATGGTGTGAGAAAATGTTCTAATTTCATTCTTTTACATGTAGCTATCCAGTTTTCCCAACACCACTTATTGAAGAGATGGTCTTTTCTCAAGAGACTGTTTTCTTGCCTCCTTTGTCATAGATTAACTAAACACAAGTGTGTAGGTTTATTTCTTGGTTCTTTATTCTGTTCCATTGATCTACGTGCCTGTTTCTGTGCCAGTTCTGGACAGTTTTGATGACTGTAGCTTCATAGTACAGTCTGAGGTCAGGCAGCACAATACCTCCAGCTCTGTTTTTTTCCTCAAGATTGCTTTGGGTATTCAGAGTCTTTTGTGTTTCCATACAAATTTTAAAATTATTTGTTCTAGTTCTGTGAAAAATGCCATTGGTATTTTGATAGGGGTTGAAATGTATCTGTAGATATCCTTGGGTAGCATGGTCATTTTAACAATATTAATTCTTTTAAATACATTATATCTTTCCATCTGTTTGTGTCATCTTCAATTTCTTTCATCAGTGTCTTATAGTTTTCTGAGTATGTGTCTTTCACCTCCTTAGACTTCCTAGGTATTTTCTTTTTGATGTGATGCTAAATGGAATTGTTTTCTTAATCTCTCTTTCTGTTAGTTCATTATTAGTGTATAGAAAAGCAACAGATTTCTGTATAATCTTGTAGCCTTCAACTTTACTGAATTCGTTGATGAGCCATTACTAGTTTTTTGGTGGCATCTTTAGGACTTTCTTTGTATAGTAACATGCCGTCTGCAAACAGTAATAGTTTTACTTCTTTTCCAATTTGGATTTCTTTTATTTCTTTCTTGTCCGATTGCTGTGGCTAGGACTTCCAATACTATATTGAATAAAAGTGGTGAGAGTGGGCATCCTTGTCTCATTCCTGATCTTAGAGGAAATGCTTTCAGCTTTTCACTGTTGAGTATGATGTTAGCTGTGGGTTTGTCATATATGGCCTTTATTATGTTGAAGTATGTTCCCTCTATACCCACTTTGTGGAGAGTTTTTATCATAAATGAATGAATTTTGTCAAAAGCTTTTTCTGCATCTATTGAGATGATCAGATGATTTTTATTCTCTAATTTGTTAATGTTCCTATTTTTTTTAACTTATATTCTTAAACCAATATGGTATTAATGAGAATATGAGATCAAGTTGCATTTACATTATTTTTCTTCATACTGTTTTTTTTCTCAGTTGTTTTTAATATTTGTCTTTTCCCTATTATCTTATCTGACTGGTTCAATATGAAACTCTTACAAATAGTTGGATCTAATGCTGAAGTTTTTATTCTGTTCTGTTCACCTCTTTTCTGTTTTTAATAATATATTATTATACCACATAAAACATATATATTATATATTTTATACACACATATATGTATACATACATGTACTAACCTAGGAAATATCATTATAACTATACTCAGCTTTCACAATCAAAAACTGCATTTATCACATAGTGGAGAGGTAAGGCACACATTGGTTCTTGATCAGAAACCTGGATTTGAATCTCAGCACTGTCACTAACAGTACTAATTTACCTAACCTCTTTGCACTCCTTTAATTCACTCTTAAACTAAGGAAAGTACTAACCTTCTTGGTTAATGAGTAAATGCACATAAAAAACATACACACATAGGCATAAAGAATAGGCTCTGTTTTAGGACCTACCATATTTTGACTTTTTACAATACCTCTATTAAGCTACCTTTAAGTAAGCATCATATCCCAAGCAACGAAGATTACGAATTTTCACAGATAAAGGGTATTCAAGGAAAAATGACAAACTGTTAGAATTCTATGTTCTTTGCAGTACTGGATGAATTTTAACTTAAAAAATCATTTAAAAAGGACAAACAAGTAGAGGAAGGAATAGTAAACTCTTAAAAATTCTAAATATTTTCCTAACATAGGAATGAATATAATGAAAGATTTTATAAGAATTTTTATAATGAAAGAATTATAAGATTTTATAAGAATATAATGAAAGATTTTGTAAGATTTTATAAGAATTTTATAAGAAACAAGCTTGCTTTCAAGAGACATGACCAAGAACTTGAATAGTTTTTGGCTTTGTGTGTTTTTTGTACATTTTCCGGCCTCACCAACTTCACTGCCAGGTGGGCAGGAGGGGCCCTGCATGGCTTCTGAGATAGTCCAGATACACATACTATCCTATCTACAAAATCACGGAGGGCCACATTACACTGACTATACTTATGCACCCAAAAATAGTGGAGAGAGGAGTTCTAGAAGCCATTTTCTTTACGATTTTCTAGTAAACATTAGAATTAGGTAGACACAGCAGTACTGCTTCAAATTTTATGTTGATGTTAATTTCTAATAATGACTATATTTCAAGAATCTTTGAAATCTACTGTTAGACATGGTTGCAACTTATTTTCAGTCACTGTTATTTTTCTTTCAAAACTACAAGCAGTTGCTAAGCAAACATTAAATGGTTAATGTTTAGTCCTTAAAAAAACTATGCACAGGATTTTCGTTTCCAATTTTCTTGCTATGTTGTACACAATGAGTTCCTGACATGGAGTTATAAACTAGGCCCAAAAACATGATAATGAAGTTTTATATGAAAGTTTCCATTACTAAAATTTTTTATTCCAAAACTATTATTTTTCAAGTTTTACTAACACTATTCATTCTTTGCCTCTAAAAAGGCAGACATATCTTTTCCACTGAGAACTAAACTATTTTGTCTGTAAGCAGGCATATAAAATACTACATTACAAGATAGAGCTAATATCATAGCTCCAACTGGTTCCTTACTACTAGCTCTAACAAACAGGTTCACGTTTTTACTTTCTTATTCAACCCCTCCACCTAGCCAAGAAAAGCTGCCTACTTTCCTCAATGCTTTACATTTATCACTGCCCCCTTCCCCCACCAGAAGTGTACCCTTCTCTCAGATAACTAATTTTTATAACTTTCTTCAAGACCCAGTTCAAAACTTCATCTGTCTTGCTGGAAAATAAATTTTACATAGTATAACTGAACACTTGAAAGAAAGAATACTGCCCCGCTTTTAAACTACTCATTCTTTCAAGTTTGACTGTTCGATTTATATTATGGAATTTTTACTCATCTGTTACTAGTTATGACAAACATAAAAATCTAAGGATAATTTAATTCCATTGATTGCAAAAGGTGTTAAAGCAATGATCAAGAACTACCATTTATTGATAGCCAGATAGTTTTACATGAATTAGCTCATTTAATTTCTACAACAATGCTATTTTCTAAGCGCTATCATAACACTCATTTTACAGACATGGAAATTGAGGCACACAGTGGTAAATGCCCAAGGTTACACATCTTATGTGTGAATGTTTAACAAACACTGATGCTTTACTTTGCCAGGCACTTTAAAAGCACTTTTATAAATATGAACTCATTTAATCCTCTTAACTACCCTAGGAGGCAGGTCTTATCGCCATTCTACAGATGAGGAAACTGAAGCATAAGACTTGACATAATCACCCAGGTAGTAAGTGGCCAGCCAGGGTGTGAGCCCAGGCAGTGTGAATCCAGAGGGCTCAAGCTTCACCACCAGTTAGTCCCATTTCTGAATTAACAGTGCAGCAATTAAGTATGTACCTGAGCCTTCTAGTGTTCAACTACAGCAATGTTCTTTTGGGTATTCCTTTTATGTACTCATTAGTTTGCTACATATTTAAGAGCCTAATATATAAACAGTGTGTAACTCAGCGCAGTAAAAGACACAAATACTATTAATACCTAATTACCTAACCCCATGAGTTTCTGTTCTACCAGGGGAGATGAGTCACAGCCAAAAAGATATATATATTGTAAGGAATAGCACAGTTAAAGGCCATGAGTTGCTTCAGAGAAAGTGCCAATGTTTAGCAGAAGCCAACTGAGAAAGCTTTCACGATAGAGCCGAACCTGGAAGGATGAGTAAACATCCTATAGATACTTCTATTGTAGGATTAAGAACCTGGTACTGTGCTCTCATGTTTGTCTCTCCCCAACTAGACTTAGGTGTCTGAAGAACAGGGACTAGTTTTATCTTTCTCTCTCCAACACCCAACAAAGTCATCACTCAGTAAATAGCTTTGGGACAAGGGGTAGAGAGAATGTTATGGAAAAGCTCATTCTAAACAGAGAGAACAACAGGAACTTAAAGGGAAAAGCAGCAGTTTTTAATTTTAGTTGCTGTATCATAGGCAATACCTCTGTGCTGTCCAACTCCAGGAGGCCCCACTTTCACTATATCCCATGTGAATATACCCCCTCAAGGGTGAATACAGTGTGCATGAGCCCCCTGGAGTTGTGTAACACAGCAGCTCTGATTATAGGCATCCCTGTTCACAAGCTCTGAGCAAAGGGAAGAGATGTTCTAACCTCTAAGCTTTGCTTTTCTCATTGTCATTCCTTGACATGCCGTGGCCATGTTCTTGAAAAACTCATTTAAAATTTTTATATTTTAAAATTAACTCTCACAATAATATATCATGGTAAAAAAACAGTTATGCTATTTTCAGGGAGAAGCGACAGAGTTACAAAACAGCTGAGCACGGACAGACTCTGAAGCCAGACCTCTTGGGAGCGATCTCTGGCTCCACCACTCAGGAGCTTTGTGACCATGAGAAAGTTACGTCATCTCTTTTCACCTAAATATCCTCTTCTTTAAAAAAAGATACAGGCATACCCCCAAGACGTTGCAGGTTCAGTTCCAGACCACCACAAAGCAAATATTGCACAACAGCAAAGCAGCAGTAAGTCTAAAAACTCAATGTACTACTTTAAGTAAAAAACACTTTATTGCTAAAAATACTGACCATCATCTGAGCCTCCAACAAGTCGTAATCTTTTGCAATGGTAACAGAGATCACTGATCACAAATCATCATAACAAATATAATAAAAATTTTTAAGTTTGAAATATTGCAACAATTACCAAAATGTGACACAGGGACATGAAGTGAGCAAGCTCTTGGAGAAATGGTGCTGACAGACTTGCTCAATGCAGGATTGCCACAAACCTTCAATTTGTAAAAAGCACAATTATCTGTGAGGCACAATAAAATGAGGTATGCCTGTAATAGCATTACCTCACTGGGTTATTATGAAAATTATGGGAATATAAGCAAAATGTTTAGAAGACTGTCTGGCACAGAGTAAGCACTGAATAAATGTTAGGTATCACTTCCAGGGCTCTGGTCGCTAAATCGATTGCCAATTCACATTCTGCCTTGAAGCGACTGGGGAGACTCCCCCTGGCACAGAGCAGGGAGATGCTGAAATCAGTACAGAAGGATGCTGGTGCCACCATGATGCCACTGTGCACTGTGGCACTGGGGACCCCATCACACCGCTCAGCCTTGTTGTGAAATGAGGCTTCTGCTGTGTGGCTTTTAAAACATATTCCAGACCACATCATTCCAAACAATGGTGCTAATATTTAATAAAAGGCCTAAATATGAAGCATGCAGTACTCTCTCCCAACTTGAGCCTAGAAGTATCTGTAAAACTTGGCTATTTTCTTCTCTATACATCCAAGGAAGTTAAAGTTTAAATATAGAAAATGTTTTGGGGTTTTCTTCTGAGTACATATTTTCTCCAATGAAAGTTTTCTCTATAGAAGTGTTGCTTACTCTTTACTCTGAAGGTCAAAGGAAAGACAAAGGTAAGAAAATGAAAAGAGTTATAGACAGGAAGGATGGGAAGGATGTATAAAGGAACCAAGTTCAATCAGGAAGAAAAAAGAAAAATAGCTTTATGTGCTTTTGAGTAAAAATGGTAAAGACTGCTTGCTATTTGAGATCTACCAGCAGGTTCTACATCATTAGAGGTGTTAAAGCCAAAGACATTAGTGTGAATCAGTCAACTCAGACTGTGTTCTTACTTTGAGCTTAAGACACAGAAGAGAGAAGTATGGATGGATGAAAAAGAGAAATGTTTTATAAAGAAGTCACATGAACAACTTCATAGAACTCACGTTAACACTTACGTCATCTCACTGACAACTCACTCAAGGAGCACAATGCAATACTACTAGGCAAACATAATTAGGTCATAACTCTCACTATAACTCTACAATGTCAATGCCACCAGATATAAAAGTGTGGAGGTAGCGGGGTGGGGCAGTGCACACAAACTATTAACGTGTATGAAACAAGGAAACAAAGTCAAAGAAGTCAAACAAGTTTTACTTTATGTAAAATATTACCAGTAAAGAGCATAAATCCAATACAGAAGTCCAGCTTTAAAAGAAGATAAAACTGTGCCACATCTTCTTTATCCATTCATCTGTCGATGGACACTTAGGTGGCACATAAATACAATGGAATATTACTCAGCCATAAAAAGAAATGAAATTGAGTTCTTTGTAGTGAGGTGGATGGACCTAGAGACTGTCATACAGAGTGAAGTCAGAAAGAGAAAAACAAATACCATATGCTAACATATATATATGGAATCTAAAAAAAATAATTGGTTCTGAAGAACTTAGAGGCAGGACAGGAATAAAGACGCAGACATAGAGAATGGACTTGAGGACACAGGGAGGGGTAAGGGTAAGCTGAGACAAAGTGAGAGAGTAGCATTGACATATACATTACCAAATGTAATATAGGTAGCTAGTGGGAAGCAGCTGCATCACACAGGGAGATCAACTCAGTGCTCTGTGACCACCTAGAGGGGTGGGATAGGGAGGGTGGGAGGGAGATGCATGATGGAGGGGATATGGGGATATATGTATACATATAGCTGATTGTTATACAGCAGAAACTAACAGCATTGTAAAGCAACTATACTCCAATAAAGATGTTAAGAAAATAATTATTCAGATAACAAACAATAAAAGATAAAACTGAAAGAAATTATGGGGGGTGGGGAAGGGAACAAACCTGGTCGCAAAAAGAAAAAAATCAGCACTAGCTGATTAACTATTTAAAAATCTGTCTGATTCTATGATTACCTTAAATGAAATTATTTATTGATATTAATCTCAGTATTGAGATTATTGAGAAAGTATGACTTTCTGATCAGACAAGATTTTACATTTGCTTTGCATTAAAGGATAAAAATTCAAAGTGCTGTTTGAATAAAACTGATATATTTTTGAAAACTATTACTCAACAGGCCATAACATACCAATTAAAAGCTGCAATAAGCAGCTACAAACTGTGTTCCAGTAGAGGGAGTACCGGAACAGAGGCCGACAGAGGAGACACTGGTGTAAATCTAAGATTAATTCAGCAAACCCAGTGCTGTATAAATTAACAAGTCAATTCTCAGTAAACGTTTTGGATACTGGTAAATATCTGAATTTAGACCCTTTTTACTATGCCCTACACAGGTGCTAAATCACCACTTACAATGAGCAGTAAATGCCAACACTATGGAAAAAGGTCGAAATTACATTATGTGCTTTTTGGCTATGGACATGCTAACAATGATAACAGTATAGCATTCTTATACTCTGCCCTGTCACAACAACCTTGTGTGTGTGTTATGCACGAGAGACACAAGGTCCCAGACAAAAATCAAATGAAGCAAAACATGCAAATTCACACTCCTTCAATCCTTTTCTACCTAACCACACTTAAAAACTTTGATTGTAGGTACAATATTGCTAAACACTTACAAAATGTAACTGTGTAAAAGACATGAAAATAAGATTCTCTATAGAACATAATAAATTCTGAGTTTGCAAATTTGTGTCCTATTTGAAATTAGAGTCTTCAGGTTTAAAAAGCTTGGTGTCTGTCTACAAGAGACCCACTTCAGACCTAGAGACACATACAGACTGAAAGTAAGGGGATGGAAAAAGATATTCCATGCAAATGGAAACCAAAAGAAAGCTGGAGTAGCAATTCTCATATCAGACAAAATAGACTTTAAAATAAAGACTATTACAAGAGACAAAAAAAAAAGAAAAAAAAAAAGAGACAAAGAAAGACACTACATAATGATCAAGGGATCGATCCAAGAAGAAGATATAACAATTGTAAATATTTATGCACCCAACATAGGAGCACCTCAATACATAAGGCAAATACTAACAGCCATAAAAGGGGAAATCGACAGTAACACATTCATAGTACGGGACTTTTACACCCCACTTTCACCAATGGACAGATCACCCAAAATGAAAATAAATAAGGAAACACAAGCTTTAAATGATACATTAAACAAAATGGACTTAATTGATATTTATAGGACATTCCATTCAAAAACAACAGAATACACATTTTTCTAAAGTGCTCATGGAACATTCTCCAGGATAGATCATACCTTGGGTCACAAATCAAGCCTTGGTAAATTTAAAACTGAAATTGTATCAAGTATCTTTTCCGACCACAACGCCATGAGACTAGATATCAATTACAGGAAAAGATCTGTAAAAAATACCAACACATGGAGGCTAAACAATACACTACTTAATAATGAAGTGATCACTGAAGAAATCAAAGAGGAAATCAAAAAATACCTAGAAACAAATGACAATGGAGACACAACGACCCAAAACCTATGGGATGCAGCAAAAGCAGTTCTAAGGGGGAAGTTTATAGCAATACAAGCCCACCTTAAGAAGCAGGAAACATCTCGAATAAACAACCTAACCTTGCACCTCAAGCAATTAGAGAAAGAAGAACAAAAAACCCCAAAGTTAGCAGAAGGAAAGAAATCATAAAAATCAGATCAGAAATAAATGAAAAAGAAATGAAGGAAACGATAGCAAAGATCAATAAAACTAAAAGCTGGATCTTTGAGAAGATAAACAAAATAGATAAATCATTAGCCAGACTCATCAAGAAAAAAGGGGAGAAGACTCAAATCAATAGAATTAGAAATGAAAAAGAAGTAACAACTGACACTGCAGAAATAAAAAAGATCATGAGAGATTACTACAAGCAACTCTATACCAATAAAATGGACAATCTGGAAGAAATGGACAAATTCTTAGAAATGCACAACCTGCCAAGACTGAATCAGGAACAAATAGAAAATATGAACAGACCAATCACAAGCACTGAAATTGAAACTGTGACTAAAAATCTTCCAACAAACAAAAACCCAGGACCAGATGGCTTCACAAGTGAATTCTATCAAACATTTAGAGAAGAGCTAACACCTATCCTTCTCAAACTCTTCCAAAATATAGCAGAGGGAGGAACACTCCCAAATTCCTTCTATGAGGCCAGGATCACCTTGATACCAAAACCAGACAAGGATGTCACAAAGAAAGAAAACTACAGGCCAATATCACTGATGAACATAGATGCAAAAATCCTCAACAAAATACTAGCAAACAGAATCCAACAGCACATTAAAAGGATCATACACCATGATCAAGTGGGGTTTATTCCAGGAATGCAAGGATTCTTCAATATAAGCAAATCTATCAATGTGATAAACCATATTAACATATTGAAGGAGAAAAACCATATGATCAACTCAATAGATGCAGAGAATGCTTTTGACAAAATTCAACACCCATTTATGATAAAAACCCTGCAGAAAGTAGGCATAGAGGGAACTTTCCTCAACATAATAAAGGCCATATATGACAAGCCCACAGCCAACATCATCCTCAATGGTGAAAAACTGAAACCATTTCCACTAAGATCAGGAACAAGACAAGGTTGCCCACTCTCACCACTCTTATTCAACATAGTTTTGGAAGTTTTAGCCACAGCAATCAGAGAAGAAAAGAAAAGAAAAGGAATCCAAATCGGAAAAGAAGAAGTAAAGCTGTCACTGTTTGCAGATGACATGATACTATACATAGAGAATCCTAAAGATGCTACCAGAAAACTACTAGAGCTAATCAATGAATTTGGTAAAGTAGCAGGATACAGAATTAATGCACAGAAATCTCTGGCATTCCTATATACTAATGATGAAAAATCTGAAAGTGAAATCAAGAAAACACTCCCATTTACCATTGCAACAAAAAGAATAAAATATCTAGGAATAAACCTACCTAAGGAGACGAAAGACCTGTATGCAGAAAATTATAAGACACTGATGAAAGAAATTAAAGATGATACAAATAGATGGAGAGATATACCATGTTCTTGGATGGGAAGAATCAACATTGTGAAAATGACTCTACTACCCAAAGCAATCTACAGATTCAATGCAATCCCTATCAAACCACCACTGGCATTTTTCACAGAACTAGAACAAAAAATTTCACAATTTGTATGGAAACACAAAAGATCCCGAATAGCCACAGCAATCTTGAGAACAAAAAACGGAGCTGGAGGAATCAGGCTCCCTGACTTCAGACTATACTACAAAGCTACAGTAATCAAGACAGTATGGTACTGGCACAAAAACAAAAAGATAGATCAATGGAACAGGATAGAAAGCCCAGAGATAAACCCACGCACATATGGATACCTTATCTTTGATAAAGGTGGCAGGAATGTACAGTGGAGAAAGGACAGCCTCTTCAATATGTGGTGCTGGGAAAACTGGACAGGTACATGTAAAAGTATGAGATTAGATCACTCCCTAATACCATACACAAAAATAAGCTCAAAATGGATTAAAGACCTAAATGTAAGGCCAGAAACTATCAAACTCTTAGAGGAAAACATAGGCAGAACACTCTATGACATAAATCACAGCAAGGTCCTTTTTGACCCACCTCCTAGAGAAATGGAAATAAAAACAAAAATAAAGAAATGGGACCAAATGAAACGTCAAAGCTTTTGCACCGCAAAGGAAACCATAAACAAGACCAAAAGACAACCCTCAGAATGGGAGAAAATATTTGCAAATGAAGCAACTGACAAAGGATTAATTTCCAAAATTTACAAGCAGCTCATGCAGCTCAATAACAAAAAAAACAAATAACCCAATCCAAAAATGGGCAGAAGACCTAAATAGACATTTCTCCAAAGAAGATATATAGACTGCCAACAAACACATGAAAGAATGCTCAACATCATTAATCATTAGAGAAATGAAAATCAAAACCACAATGAGATAGCATCTCACACCAGTCAGAATGGCCATCTTCAAAAAATCTAGAAACAATAAATGCTGGAGAGGGTGTGGAGAAAAGGGAACACTCTTGCACTGCTGGTGGGAATGTGAATTGGTTCAGCCACTATGGAGAACAGTATGGAGGTTCCTTAAAAAGCTACAAATAGAACTACCATATGACCCAGCAATCCCACTACTGGGCATATACCCTGAGAAAACCAAAATTCAAAAAGAGTCATGTACCAAAATGTTCACTGCACCTCTATTTACAATAGCCCGGAGATGGAAACAACCTAAGTGCCCATCATCGGATGAATGGATAAAGAAGATGTGGCACATATATACAATGGAATATTACTCAGCCATAAAAAGAAACAAAATTGAGCTATTTGTAATGAGGTGGATAGACCTAGATTCTGTCATACAGAGTGAAGTAAGTCAGAAAGAGAAAGACAAATACCGTATGCTAACTCATATATATGGAATTTAAGAAAAAAAAATGTCATGAAGAACCTAGGGGTAAGACAGTTATAAAGACACAGACCTACTGGAGAACGAACTTGAGGATATGGGGAGGGGTAAGGGTGAGCTGTGACAGGACGAGAGAGAGGCATGGACATACATACACTAACAAACGTAAGGTAGATAGCTAGTGGGAAGCAGCCGCATAGCACAGGGAGATCGGCCTGGTGCTTTGTGACTGCCTGGAGGGGTGGGATAGGGAGGGTGGGAGGGAGGGAGGCGCAAGAGGGAAGCGATATGGGAACATATGTATATGTATAACTGATTCACTTTGTTATAAAGCAGAAACTAACACACCACTGTAAAGCAATTATACCCCAATAAAGATGTTAAAAAAAAAGAATATATTTCGTATATGTGACATTATATGCAGGTCACTGAGAATATGTGAAACAAACTACGGAGAGAATAAGGTGAAATACTCTCAATCTTTTTTTCTAACCCAATATCAGAACCTGACTATTCTTATTAATAATAATTACTGACTAAAAGTAAGACTTTTTGTTGATGTCTATTTGATATAGTTGTTTGATATTATAAATATAGATCTGTTACAAAAAAAAAAAAAAAGCTTGGTGTCAGAAGTAGTAGGGCAGGAACAATGGCAAAAGTCTGGTCCCAGGACTCAAGTCAAGGATAAGAGACCGGAGGAACCAAAGGAACCTCTGGTGAAACCAAAACCTGAAATATGCCATTTTCAAAATGGGTACTCAATAAGCTGATTTTATTGTAACTAGTCAAGGAAACTGAACCTTTAAACTAAAACAAACACCCCCTGTTTCTGATGCGTCTGTTACATGACTCATTTAATATAATTATACATTCTAATTATAGATTGAACAATTATACTTTACTGCTTGATATCTTTATATTTTTCAAAGATTTCTGTTGAAGGGAACACTGACTCTTCCTATTCCAGTAGTTCATGACCACATGTTTTGGCCACCTGGTAGTAACCACCTTGGCAAAGGATTTCTCATACTACAAAATTGAAAGAGGCAAGGTGTGAAAGGAAAATCAAAATGGAGTCAGTACTGCTAAAAGAGTTCTCTTAAACGGAGCTGGGAGGCCATTAAGAAAGTGCATTTCTCAGCCTGTATGGAATCTGACCTTTGGACCTGAAGTCACCCAGAACACCTGCCAGAAACTCAAGATACTTATTGGACCCCTACTCTAAAACAACTGATTCCTTTAGATATTTTCCAGCTTGCATCAGAGAAAATTACAATTCTTACCAGGCAACTTTTAGCAACCTCGTGACTTTGTCTTTACCTGACTCTTTCTCTTCCTTGGAACACTCTTTCAGGGTTACCTGAATCTTAATCTCCTGAATCACAATTCTTAAGACCCCAAATAAACTATTTTCTTATTTGCAGCCTCCTGAATTTTTTTTTTTTTTTTGCAGGGGGGGTTGACAAAAGATTGAAGAAAGTAAGAGTTTAAAAGTAAAATGGTTCAAAGAAGAAGGAAAAAAAAATTCAAGGGATGTTTAATCTGATCATATCGTTTACAACTGAAATCTCCAAAGACTGTCCCCGCATAGGCAAGACCAAATAAACCCTATTCAGCCTAATCCACACCTCTCCCCGCAAAATATCATTCCAGTTTCATGGCTGACCCATCACCACCCTTCAGTCACTTTTTGCTTCATATACTGCGTTTACTTTTTGCTGCCTTTACTCTTGCTGTTAACTTAAATGCCCAATAATTCAAAGAGCAAAAGACTCTGAGGTTTTGTTTTTTTAATTCTGATTTCACACCAGTGACCTTGTCATTTAACTGCTGCACCTTGTTTTATTGCATACCTTGTTTCATTGAGCTTTGAAGATACTGCATTTTTTACAGATTGAATGTCTGTGGCAACCCCGCAGAGAGCAAGTCTATTGGCACCATTTTTCCAGGAGCACTTGCTCACTTGCTCATGTCTCTGGGTCACATTTTAGTAATTTTCACAATATTTCAAGCTCTTTCATTATTACTATAATTGTTATGGTGATCTGTGATCAGTGATCTTTGATGTTACTAATGTAATTATTTTGGGGCACCACAAACCGCAGCCATGTAAGATGGGAACTTAATCAAAAAATGTTGTTTGTTCTGACTGCTCCAGGAACCAACAGCTTCCCAGCCCCTCTCCCCCTGTCCTCAGGCCTCCCTATTTCCCTGAGAGGCAACAATATTTAAATTAAGCCAATTAATATCCCTACTTTTAACAGTCTCTAAGTGTTAAAGTGAAAAAAGTCACAGGTCTCTCACTTTAAATGAAAAGCTAGAAATGATTAAGCTCAATGAGGAAGGCAAGTCTCAAGCCAAGACAGGCCACTAGCTAGGCCTCTTGCGCCAGTAAGCCAAGTTGTGATGATGGCAAAGTTGAAGGAAATTACAAGTACTACTCCAGCGAATACACAAATGTAAGAAAGCAAAATAGCCCTATTACTAATACAGAGAAAGTTATAGTGGTCTGACAGAAGATCAAACCAGCTATGACATTTCCTTAAGCCAAAGCCTAGTCCAGAGCAAGGGCCTAATTCTCTTCAATTCTATAAAGGCTAAGAGAGGTGAGGAAGCTGCAAAAGAAAAGTCTAAAGCTAGCAGAGGTTGGTTCATGAGGTTTAAGGAAAGAACTCCATACATAAAAGTACCGGGGAAGCGGCAAGAGCTGATGCTGAAGCTGCAGCAAGTTACCAAGAAGATCTAGTAAAGATAATTAATGAAGGTGGCTACAACTAAACAACAGATTTTCAACACAGACAAAACAGACTTATATTGGAAGAAGATCCCTTCTAGGACTTCCATAGATAGAGAGAGGTCAATGCCTGGCTCCAATGCTCATTTACCATTATAAAAATCCCTGGGCCATTAAGAATTAGGCTAAATCTACCCTGTCTGTGCTCTATGCATGGAACAAAGCCTGGATGGCAGCAAGTCTGTTTACAACACAGTTTACTGAATATTTGAAGCCCTCTATTGAGACCTACTGCTCAGAAGATTCCTTTCAAAATATTACTGCTCATTGACAATGCACCTGGTTACCCAAGAGTTCTGATGGAGATGTATGAGATTGATGTTGTTTTGATGCCTGCTAACATAATATCCACTCTGCAGCTCATGGATCAAGGAGTAATTTCGACTTTCAAGTCTTATTATTTAAGAAATACCTATGTAAGGCTATAGCTGTCATATATAGTGATTTTTCTGATGGATACGCGCAAAGTCAATTGAAAACCTTCTGAAGGATTCACCATTCCAGATGCCATTAAGAACATCAGCGATTCATAGTAAGAGGTCTATTTTGCAACATTAACAAGAGTTTGGAGGAAGCTGATTCTAATGATGACTCTGACTGAGGAGTTCAAAACTTCAGTGGAGGAAGTAACTGCAGATGTGGTAGAAACAGCAAGAGAACCAGAATTAGAAGTGGAGCCTGCAGATGTGAATGAATTGCTGCAATCTCACGATAAAACTTTCACGGATAAGGAGATGCTTCTTACGGATAAGCAAAGAAAGTGGTTTCTCAAAAAGAAATCTCTCCTGGTGAGGATGCTGTGAAGACTGTTGAAGGGGCAGCAACGGATTTAGAATACTATCAATACATAAAGTTAGTTGATAAATCAGTGGCAGTGTTTGAGAGGATTGATTCCAATTTTGAAAGAAGTTCTAACTATAGGTAAAATGCTATCCAAACAGCATCGCATGTTACAGAGAAATCATTTGTGAAAGAAAGTCAACTGATGCAACTGATGCAGCAAACCAGTGTTGTCTTATTTTAAGAGATTGCCACAGTCACCCAGGCTTCAGCAACCACCACCGTGATCAGTCAGTAGCCATCAATATGGAGGCAAGACCCTCCACCCGCAAAGATTACTAGCTGAAGACTCACACGATGGTTAACAATTTTTAGCAGTGAAGTATTTTTAAATTAAGGTACGTACATTTTTTTTAGACGTAATACTATTTGTACACAATAGACTACAGTATAGTGTAAATATAACTTTTTATGCACTGGGTGTTTGTGTAACTCACTTTATTGCAATAGTCACTTTATTTCGGTGGTGTAGAACCAAACCCACAGTATCTATGAGGTATGCATCCAGCAATAGGAGACCTGTTTCTAGAGCTAAAAGGATTAAATAAGATAACCTATATAAAGTAACAGCAGGGTTCCTAGTCTATACTAAAGCACTAAATAAATAATATTTCTTTTCATGGCTCTCTGTAAATATGCTGAACTCCTACTCATCCTTCAAGCCCCATTTTAAATATCTGTTTCTACAAAACCTGCTTAATTATGTGCTCTATTTTCTTCCCCCCCAAAAATGCAATTGCCTATTATCCTGTGTTACCCATGGCACTTAGAGAAACCTCTATTGTATTTTAATTGCTTTTTAAAAATATTTATTTATTTTGGCTGCGTTGGGTCTTCGTGCTACACATGGGCTTTCTCTAGTTGCGGTGAGCAGGGGGCTACTCTTTGTTGCGGTGCACGGGCTTCTCATTGCAGTGGCTTCTCTTGTTGCGGAGCACGGGCTCTAGGCACGTGGGCTTCAGTAGTTGCAGCACGCAGGCTCAGTAACTGTGGCTCGCAGGCTCTAGAGTGTAGGCTCAGTAGTTGTTGCGCACGGGCTTAGTTGCTCCGCGGCATGTGGGATCTTCCCGGACCAGGGCTAGAACCAGTGCCCCCTGCACTGGCAGGCAGATTCTTAACCACTGTGCCACCAGGGAAGTCCCTAATTGCTTGTTGCTGGCCTTTCTGTTCCATTAGAGTATGAACACCTACAGGGTGGGATTTTTATCTAATTACTGCCTACTCACATAAAGCTTAATTTGCATTTTTTAAACAAATAAATGATGTAATTAAACCATTACAAACTAAAACCCTTAGATGGCCTTTCAAATATTTCATAATACCCTTAAAAAAATAATGACAATCCTAACTTAGAGCGACACCCTATCAGCAATAGAATTTTTTAATGTTTCTGCTTACCATTCACTCATTTATTCAACAAGTACAACCAGTGCCTCCTACGGGCTGGGAGTACTGTACATTAGTGAACAAAATGAATAAAAAACCCTGTCCTCCCGGCCCTTATATTTACCACAGGTAAATCTGTGGAAGTAAGAAATTACCATTGCAAACTTGTCTGAAAAATATACCAGAAGACACATTTTGTTATTCTTCAACATTTACTAAATATCAAAAGAACAACAACAAAAAAAACTCCTGACCACACATAAAATTTAACTACTTAAAACAAAATGAAATAAACTCAGATTTAGTGTACTAAACAAGCAAAACTGATTTGTATCCTTAAAAAGATGTTCATGTTAGGACCCATTTCCTTGTAGCTAAAAATATTTGTGACTTCTTTTTTGAATTGTTAGTAATCTTTGTGAGTTTTAAGGGTTTTATGTGTACAATTACATGCATCACATAGATCCTAATTTGAAAGGTGGTGATGTTTAATATGGTTTATTTGAAAACCTGTTTATGACCTTAAAACATTCTTCACTGTATAAGTGAGGAGGGCTTTTTACGAAACTTTGTATCAGGGCTTCCAGTCTAAGGGGTGCTCCCCCTGGAATGAGACACGCCGTTAGTTAAAAAAAATTTAACTAATTTTTTATCAGGACCATGTCTCAACTGGCTGCACTATCAGGCAAGCAGCCCAGGTGCCACAGACACAGATGCAGTTCTTGCACACCAACCTTTCCAATCTAACCTCCGGCTTCATCCTCTTGGCTGCATCCACCTGGTTCCCCACGTATGGCCTATGGTTTCCTTTCTTTACTCATTCCCTGGCTTAGAAGGTCCTTTCCTTACTTCTACTGTCAAAATACTACTCATCAACATACCATTTCCATCTGGAAGAGCTTAGGCTTTCCTCTGTTGGGGGTAATGGTACCCTCTTTTAATTCATCAGCCCTCCCTGTGATCCTTTCTTATGGAGATTAGCAAGTTCTACGCTGCTTTAGTCCTGCCCTGCCACTCTTACTGAAATATAAATGCTCCTCACTGTTCTGCTCACAACATCTGGAAAGGGCCCTTACACACAACAGCGGGTTAATTTTCCTATCAGATAAAAAAGTAAACATAATACCCAAATATCCAATATGTGCCGTAGCTAAACACTAGGAAACTTCATTTAGAGATCTCTGCAAAACAGTATTGAATTCCAAAATCACAAATAAGATTGTCTTACTGAACAAATCTTGCTACCTAAAATTACATTATTTCAATGTCCCAAGAAACTAAAAAGGTAGTCTGATATCCCAGGCAGAGAATTCTGAGAAAATAATCCTGAAAGCACAGGTAGTTCCTGTACAGAGAGGTTTCATTTCAGCAGTACTTTTTGGTCATTTTGGACTTTAATGCACCAACTCAACATTTTACTGAGAGGCTTGTCCTGCTTCCCAATTAACAGTGAGATACACAATCAAAAAGGAAGTCAGTAATAACCGATTTTGGACATAAAAGTGCAGTGAGTTAGGTTTTAGGCCCATGGTTCCTACATGTGGAGTTGCATAAATGGGGCTCTCTCCCCCAGAGCCTACAGAGAAGAGGCAAAAAGCATAAAGGTCAAACAAGTGGTGAATGGACAGATCATCAAGAGCCCAAGATCTAAAGGGCTCTTTCATCAATCCCTAGCCATAGGGAAGAAATACTTTAACAGCACCCTAAAGGAAACAAAATAACTGAATTATGAAAGGCAACATTAAAAAAGCATCAGTGGCGCGTCTTAGAAAAACTACTAGCGAGATTTAAGTCTCAACCCCCTACTTTGTCTCCAAAGTGTTTTCTAATAATACTAAGCACATTCCAAATAGCTTCCATCTGCCAAGAACTTACCAACTGCACCTCCCCTGCTCAGCAACCAGGGTGAAAAATCAATGCCAAGGGAACCTACATCCATTCATTTTGGAAGTAAATTGCGAACATCTACCTTGCTAGGCATTTATCCACAGGGCGAGTAGTTCCTAAATGAATTTAGGAAGTGAACATGACCCAAAGGAAAGCAGGAGAGGCAAAACAAAGAGGAGAATGGGTGAATATAGATTTAAAGGAAAAAGTCAGAGAAACAGAAAAGGCAAGAATTCATTTGGGAAAAAAATGAAAAGCAAAGAGCAATACAAAAAGTAACAGCAAGAGAGGAGAAAAAATAATACTCCACCCTAAAGATAAATGACTAGAGAAGGAAAGTGAGGAGTAGCAAAAAATAGAGTCCAGATGACTTGATTAACTTTAAAAATTCTCTTACTGTGACTTTTAAGACTGACTGGGTTCGGAGTTTGGAATCCTAGGAAAGGAAACGGTCTACCAATGGAGAAACAAGGTGAGACAATGCTGAAAAGTAAAGAGACCCTCTTTCCTAAGCTCTAGATAGGCATCAGGTAGGGCTGGATCAAGGACAACGCTGGTGATACGCGGGGCTCCCGGAAGGGCTCAGAGAGACAACAATCACGCTGATTCACTTGTCTGTGGGAAATCGAAGATTCCTCGTGGGCTCCGGAGAGACTACAGCGAACCCCCACCCCCACCCTAGGGGGAGCCTGCGAGGCCGGACTAACAAACAGATGGGCTCTCGGAGCAGGAGCAAGAGACGCGAAGTATTCTCGGGAGGCGGCCAGACCCGACGGGGACCCCGAAGGGGCAAAAGGAACGCAGCGACCAGGGTCAAGGGCGGTGTCGCCAGGGGCCCCCCGCGCGCCCTTCGCCAAGCCGGAACTCACCGATGCCGAGCCCTACAACCAGGCGGCCGGCGAGCAGCGTCTCCTTGTTGTTCGCCGCAGCCAGCACCGTGGAGCCGGCGGTGAAGAGGGCACTGGCCAGCAGGATGGCGGCGCGGCGGCCGAAGACGCCGTTGAGGGCCCCGCCAGCCAGCGCCGAGACTGCGGCCGCCCCCACCGTGCTGGACACGAGCAGCTCCTGCCACAGCGCGTCCAGGCTGAGCTGCCGCTTGAGCAGCAGCATGGCCCCCGACACCACCCCGGTGTCATAGCCGAACAGGAAGCCGCCCAGCGCGGAGAAGACTGCCACCACGTACACGAAGGCGGGGGTCTCGTCCTGCTGGAACTGCCTCCGCGCCGCGCGCTCCAGGTCCCCGACGCCGCCGCCGCCCGAGCCCTGCAGGCTGGCGCTGGACTCGGCGGCCGCCAGGAGGCTGCGCTCTCCAGCCGTGCTCGCCGCGTCCGGCTCCTGCTGCTTCCTGCGCCGCTCGCCCATGAGGCTGCTCAGGCTCCGCAGCGTGTACTCCACATTCTCGCTTGCCTTGCGGGACATAGGGCAGGGGCCCGGGGCTGCCCGGGGGGACGAGGCTCCGCGGGCCGGCGGTCTCGGAGGGCTAGACAGCCCGAGCGGGCACAAGGAACCGCTGCCGCCGCCTTCCTCCTCCCGGCTCCCGCTCCGACTGCCACGGCAGCAGCAGCCGCCGCCGCCGCGGCCGCTCCGGGGAGAAAGTTGCTGCCCGCCGAGCTCCGGCGCTACGGAGTTGGAGCCTGGCGGGTCTCACTCGAGACTCACGCCCCGCGCCTGCCGAGCTGGCGCTGCAGAGCGAGCGGGAGGTGGGGCCGCGGGTCACGTGCAGCCCCAGCCGGCAGGGCCTGGCCGGAGACGCTCCGCCCCCTCCCCGGGCGGGGCCAACCTGAGCCCGCCCCGATCCCTAAAACCCACCCCCAGGTCGATCGCGACCTCTGACCTAGGCTCCTTCTTACGTGGCTCTCGCATCTTTACAGCTTTAAGCCCCCTAGTTTGGGGACCGCAACTGGGTAACAAGCCAATGTTTGAATGCCGGGTACTAGGCTTTCAGACCCGGAGAAACCGCCTACGATGATTGCACGGTTTGGAAAGGCAAGAAGGGAACCACTTATAAAAGCCTGAGGATGGCCAAGGCTGGAAAGGGCCTAGGAAAAAATATCCTGTTATGGCATATAACAAGCACCCTTACTTACTTTTATAATATTGTGACAAAAATGGGTCTGTTCTGGAGCAATTAAGTTTCTTATCGCCAGTCCCTCCTCAACTTATGCTTATTTTAAAGGCACGGTACATCTTATTTCTTTGAGGACAGAGATAATCTCCCCAGGTGAATCCCAAACTTCCTTCCATGGATCCCTGATATGTAAAAGAAAATTCACATTTATACATTACACATTACAAAGTAAACCCAATATTTGATGTGATTTAAGGTTAAGAGGAAATCTCCACCTAACTCCCCCAACATACTCACTAAAAGGAAGGATGTCTTCTCTCCTGAGAAATCTGCACTGTTGCCTTCCATTTGCAGGGGCAATTTTAACTGCTTCATTTGCTTGAAACAAAGCAAAGATGACATTACTTGCCACCATTTTTCTAAACTGTTGCGTTAATTGCCTGTTGTTAGTTTTTTTCCTCACTTTGAAGTCAGCAGTAAATCATTTTATACAGCTCCACTTTAGAAAAGAAACTTTGTCCCTCTGATTTGCTTTCATTCTTCAGGCTCAGGGCAGGAGGTAAAGCATCAGATAATTTTGTTCCTTATCATTTCAGTGTTCTTTTATTTTCCTTATTTGAGCAAAAGTCTTAGTGTGAGGCCTATTTTTTCATGTAGCCTAAAACTTGTTCTTATTAAAGAAAAGGATTTTGTCGTTTCGTTTTCAATAAAAATTTATATTATAATTTGTCAAAATTGCTTTCCTTTGGATTATCAGTCAAGATTATCTCCAAAATATAACACTTTCCTTAACAGCAACAAGGAAAAATGAACTAATGGGCTTAGAGGGCTTAACTGTTTAAACTTATTGTGTGGCTTTAAAGTAAGGTTCTCTCATAATTCCCAGGGATCAATAAAACAGAGCTTTTAGCTCTGGAGCAATGAACTCTAATATTCAGGCTACAGAAAAAGATTCAGGTAAGAGAGCGCCCTTTTCCATGCCTGCTGTAATAAAACCGCGCCACCTGGTGGTGAGCCGGTTCATTGCTTTTAAAGAGCAGGGCTCTTCTACCAGATGAGAATCAGCTGGTACTGTTAACAGTTCCCTCTTGCTGAGATGAAACAAACTTCCTTTTACTCCTGGCAGGAACACCTTGGCTCCTGAGCATCCCTTGCTGGAAATTCAGCTTTTATGTCACAGAACGCTAAACTGCTTAAAATGGTTCCACTCCAAATCATCAGGGCACCTAAATACCTACAATCAGGTTACATCTGAAAAGAAATGTGACATGAAAAAAAGGGATCAGAGAATTCAACAGAGTTCTTTCCAGCCCTTGGAGGGAGCCAAGTTCATTTTAACACTACAGTGTGAGTCCAAAGTATAGCTCCCTGAAGCCTGCCCCAACCGCAGATTACGATGAAATGGAAAGCTAAGGATCAAAAGACATGAGTCCTGTCAGTATCACTGTTTTACTGTACAACTTTTGACAACCACTAAATTAGTCTGTTCCTTGTTTTCTTATTTGCAGAGCAGATATTGGTACAGCAATGACTCATTTACTAGAAATGGAAAATAATTTTAAAATATACCTAGTTGCTATTGCACAGTAAATAATAATTCTAAGCATCATTATTGGCTTGCAAGGTGAATTTGAAAACCCAAGTTTTAAGTACATTTGCTTTACAACCTCCAGGAAGAGGCAAAGAAGTGAGAGAGTGGTTTTAGCTGTACTGCTACAGATCCCTTTCCATTCATCTCTACCATCATAACAGTTCCCTTTCCCCGGAGATAACCACACTTATCACTTTGAAATGTATCTTTCCAGAACTTTCTGTATGCATTTATATGTACACAGTAAAACACAAAGTTTGTTTTACTATTGTTTAGATCACAAAGAAAGAAAACCCAAATCAGACTGGTTTAAGCTAAAATTATGGTGGAGAGGGAGGATTTATTGACTCTTGTCTCTGAAAAGTTTTCAACAGGCTGATTTCAAGTACAGCTGAATATGGGCCTCAAAAACCAGGGTGTCATCAAGGGCTCCATCTCTCCATCTGCTTCTTGCTACTTGCACTCCACTCTCAAATTCCATGTGGTAGCCAAGTGACTACAGCAGGTTCCAAGGTCTATTTCCTATTCTACTCATATCTGAGGGCCAATTAGTGCCCACATCTTGAACTATTAATAGAAGTAAATCATGTAGGCTTCAAGTGTGTTTGGGGGGACATTCCCATAAGAAATCTGGGGTACTTTTTTGCCAGAAGACAGGCAAATAAATCCTGGGCAATAAAACCAACAGATTTGAGTTACCAAAGTAACTAGTAAAGTAACATGGCATAAAAGGCAAGTAAAGCGTTTCAGGAAGGAGTGGCTGGCTAAGAGAACCAAATATATTGGATAGAGATCAAAGAGAATAAAAACTCATATGAAATCATTGAACTTGACTATTAGAAAGTCAATGGTGAAGACCTAATGTATACCATGATGACTAGAGTTAATAGTTAATATATTGTATACTTGAAATTTGCTAATAGAATATATCTTAAATGTTCTCACCACAAAAAAGGTAATCTATGAGGTGATTAATATGCTAATTACCTTGATTGTGGTAATCATTTCACAGTGTATGCATATATCAAAACATCACATTGGGGCTTCCCTGGTGGCGCAGTGGTTGAGAGTCCACCTGCCGATGCAGGAGACGCGGGTTCGTGCCCCGGTCCAGGAAGATCCCACATGCCGCGGAGCGGCTGGGCCCATGAGCCATGGCCGCTGAGCCTGCGTGTCCGGAGCCTGTGCTCCGCAACGGGAGAGGCCACAGCAGTGAGAGGCCCGCGTACCGCAAAAAAAAAAAAAAAAACAAAAAAACACATCACATTGTATACCTTAACAATATACATTTTTAATTTGTCAATCATACAAAAATAAAGCTTGGGGGGGAAAGAGAGAAAAAAAAGTCAATGGTGACTGCTGGGAATCAGAATATTGTTTTGATGGTATTTTGCTGGTATTACATTCAGAAACCAAGTAGTAATGCCAGAATCCTGCCCTATTGATCGTTCTTCCTTTCTGTACATATAACAGACAATAGCAGCATCAAAATAAATATATTATTAATAGGTACAAAGGTAGCAGGTCCCATGGCTTAGTTAGGAGGTTTAATATGTGCTTAGTACTTCCCCCCGAATCTTGCCTTTGACTTGTTCTAAGGAAGAAGAGATGGAATGAGGGAGGCAAGAATGGAAGGAAAGAAAACAGGATGGTCAGCATGCCCAATGGACAATGCCCGATCTGGATCTGCTTACTACATGGAGACATAGAACAGGAAATACAAGGAAGCATGAGGCATGGGTGATATTTTAACACACATTGACCATGCCCACTAATAACCATGCCCAACTGGGAAGAGAACTTGCGACACAACATAATATCACCTCCTCCTCTTTTGGGTGGGGAGGGTTGCAGCTCCTCTTCCTCCTCAGAGACTTTTAGGAGAGCAATGTTAATTAACAGAAAATAGTGGAAATAGCAACCGTAGGTTGCATTTTCTAGAAGTCTCTTGGTAAATGCAATGAAGGAGAGAATAGTTTAAAGAGATATCAGGATCAAGAGAAGGGGGTAGAGGGTTAGGCATGACAAATTTATTCATATACTGAAGTGAAAAGAATATATTGACAAGTCAGGATCCTGCATGATTGATAGAGCAAAGTCTCAAAGAAGGCAGGGAGGAAAAGAGCAAGATCATTAAGAGAGAGGCTAAACTAGCCATAGGGAAGAGGAGGAACACTTCTTCCTCTAAAAGAGAAGGCAAGGGCTTCCCTGGTGACGCAGTGGTTGAGAGTCCGCCTGCCGATGCAGGGGACGCGGGTTCGTGCCCCGATCTGGGAAGATCCCACATGCTGCGGAGCGGCTGGGCCCGTGAGCCATGGCTGCTGAGCCTGCGCATCCGGAGCCTGTGCTCCGCAACGGGAGAGGCCGCAACAGTGAGAGGCCCGTGTACCGCAAAAAATAAAATAAAATAGAAGGCAAGCAAAAAGAAAAAAGCAGGAAAGAAGAACATGGCATTAATAACAAAAATACAATGTTGACCTTAGTAGCTTTTAACCGAGGGACTGGCAAGTATCTACACTATTAGCACTCAATTCTGGGTGCTGTTGTTGGCCTAAGGACTTTTACTAGGATAACTCTTATAGTTAATTAATAGCATAAGTAATAGTATAATCACTAACAAAAATTATAAAAATAAAAAAGAAAGCTTTCATGAAATGGATAATAGGGGGATGGAGGATGAAGTGAACCTAGATGTTATAAGCAGGAACACCCAAGTTCATATCTTCAATCTGCTACTTCCTTGACTGTATGACCACTTACTTATTTTCTCTCAACTTCATGTTTCTCTTCTGTTAAAGGAGGATAATAATACTGTATCAGTAGTTAGATGGTTTCAATCTGAGTAACAGGAAGTCCATACTGAAACCGCCTTATACACTACAGAAGTGTATTATTACATAAATCTGAATGTCCAGAGGTGGCGGCATAAGGAATGGTATGATCAGTCTTTGAAAAATGGTGTCAAAGATCCAGATTCTGTCCTTTCCTCCACTCTACTATTCTTAGTGTATTAGTTTGGCCCTCTGCTGGCTTCTGTAAGACAGCTCTAACATTTCCAGGTACCATTTTTCTAACGTATACAGAAAAGTACAGTACTTAGTCCCTATTCTCAAATGCAATATATTCCAAGTAGTAAAAGACCAACATGACTATGTTTAGATATACCTAATAATACAAAGCATAGTGTACCAAATTGGAGCTAGAAACAAAAATTCCAGTGGAACTCAACTTTGATTGCAGAGTGTCAAAATATTCTTTATTGACCCAAATGAGTAGCTGCAAATGATAACAGTTAAAAAAATAACAGAAAGAAAAAAAAAAAACCCTTGACTTGCAACTTCAAGAAATCTCTTAATTAAACAGGATGCAAAAATCTGAAATGAGAGTAGTGGGAAGTATTTGTTTCAAAGTAGAATCACTAATAAAATTAGTAACAACTCACCCTCTTTAATTGAGAAATTATTAACTTGGCCTGACACTGGTTCTTCAGCCAGTTTCAGTCGTTTGACTAGTAATGGAAAATACTTTCAAATGTATCTTGTAACATGAAGAGCTCCTCACTAATCATTTTGTTTTAAAAAATTCTACTTTAAAAAGCAGGTTTTCTTTTGCATTTTGAATACAAATTGTAAACTCACTTGTAATAGTGACTCTGTCTGAAGCAGAGTCACTATGTTGTAAGCATGGTAATAGGGTGACTCTGCTTTGCCAAACTGAGTAAACTTACCATGTTAAAACTAAGTAAATATCCAGCTGAAACAATTAATTTATATTTTGTAGTTGGAATTATTTAGATAAAATAAATTCCTATTTCCTTATACATTCCTCTTAACTCAGGAGAACCAAAAACTTTTAATTTAATAATACAAATTATGTAATTCACTGACCATATAAGTTGCACAGCATTAACAAGCACTGCTTTGAAGGATGCTTTTGTTTTCCCAGCCAGTAGTACTTGCACATGCAAAATATGACTGTATAAACAAACTTTTGCAAAAAGTATTTCAGGAAGAGTGGTCAATCTCAATGTTTCCAAAAAAACACTATTGTGGGCTTCCCTGGTGGTGCAGTGGTTGAGAGTCCGCCTGCCAATGCAGGGGACACGGGTTCGTGCCCCATTCTGGGGGGATCCCACATGCCGCGGAGTGACTGGGCCCGTGAGCCATGGCCGCTGAGCCTGCGCGTCCGGAGCCTGTGCTCCGCAATGGGAGAGGCCACAACAGTGAGAGGCCCGCGTACCGCAAAAAAAACCCAAAAAACAAAAAACACTATTGTAATTTCCTCTCAGATTCTCTCTCACAATTTTTACAGTGTACAGCATTGAACATTTTTATATCTCAGATACACTAAATGACACTTCAGTAATACTGAACTTGCTTTTATATCTGATTTCCATGCTGAGTCAGTAAGTATGGGACAGAGAGTCTTTATGGTGGAAATAGGAGCATTCATTACAGTAAGTCCCCTACATATGAACCTTCAAGTTGTGAACATCCAAAGATGCAAACGTGCATTCCATCAACGTCAGGCATGAGTGAAATTGCAGCTTGCCCTCTGTCTCCTATTGCTGACGTTCCTTCATCTCTACCATCTCCTACCTCCTCTCCCTCCTCCAGTCAGTAACTTTTCTTGCCTGTTTACTTGATGCCAGCCCCTGTATGCCAGCTGTTGTACTGCACTACTGTACTTTTCAAGGTACTGTACTGTAAGAGTAAAAATGTTTTCTTTATTTTTTGTGTTTTTTTTTTAAATTTTTTTACTTTTGGCTGCGTTGGGTCTTTGTTGCTGTGCGCGGCCTTTCTCTAGTTGCGGTGCGCGGGCTTCTCATTGCGGTGGCTTCTCTTGTTGCGGAGCATGGGCTCTAGGCACATGGGCTTCAGTAGTTGTGGCGTGTGGGCTCCAGAGCGCAGGCTCAGTAGTTGTGGCGCACGGGATTTGTTGCTCCACAGCATGTGGGATCCTCCCAGATCAGGACTTGAACCTGTGTCCCCTGCATTGTCAGGCAGATTCCTAACCACTGCGCCACCAGAGAAACCCTTGTGTTTGTTTGTTTGTTTTTTATGTATTATTTGTGTGAAAAGTATTATAAACCTATTACAGTACAGTACTATATAGCCAGTTATGTTGGGTACCTAGGCTAACTTTGTTGGACTTACAGACAAATTGGACTTATGAACGTGCTCTCAGAACAGAACTCATTCGTATGTAGGGAACTTATTGTACTCGTTTCCTGTGATTTTTCTAAACTGAGACTCCTAGAAAACATGTCTTCATAAGTGCAATTAGAGAAGTTTTATCTACAGGTCAGCCCATAGTTAAAGAAAAAGTGTCCTTAGTAAATGAGAGCAGGGCCTGTGTTTTCTCTGTTCACTATTATATCCCCTGAGTCTAACACATTGCTGGCACATAAGTATTTATTGAATGAATGAATGAAGGAAGGAGTGAGGGATATCAGTCTGCATGGAATCTGTTTGGCTCAGGTCTGTAAGTCATCACTTTCCATACCTATACATAATATGATGAAATAACAAGTTGAGATAATACAAAATATGTGTATAACATGCCACCTGACCCCAACCCTAAATATAGCTCAAGCAGTGTCAGATTTTAACTGATCAAACAAGCATGCTTTTTCTTAAGAAATACACAGCATAGCCTATAGATGTTAACAGAAATAAATGCAATATTTCTTGGGCATTGGACTTTATGAAAAGCACTTTACTTTGCACTGTCCTCAATTGTCCTCATTCCCAGTAGGAAAACACCGCAGACCCATATATAAATATAGCTGATCATATAAATCATTATGTACCAAATTATTGAAAGAGACAAAATTATGATTAAAAAGAGAAGAGAGATCAATGGACTGAAATTTAAATTTTTAAAAAATGGTATTTATTTTCTCCAGTTCAAAGCTATAACACAAAAAAACAAAGTTGCTGCAATAGAATTATTCTTATTCCTAATTGCTACCAAAATTGTTGATGAAATGTCAACTGATCAAACTAAAGAGTAAATAATTTCAGTTTGCTTTTGGGCTTTACAATCTACTCAGTTTTTTTCATTTTTCTGGTCTATTAGTGATTACAGTCTATTTCATCATTAATTTGGGGAGCCCTAGGTTACAAGTGGTAAAGCACAATTTCTGTGTGCTACCTCTTAATTAATAGACATCTTACCCAGCTACTAACCAGACATAATCACCCTGCTTATCACTGTGTGGTTTTGCATACTATTCTAGTGAAAAATTGTCAAATAGAAGAAAAATTGCATAAATTCCAAAACATAGAATAGGAATACATATTTTGAAAATTTTTTAAAAGAAAATTTGGACAATTTTCAAGCTGAAAGCTAAGTCAATATACATAACAATCAATGGTCTGTCATCTTAGAAAATTACTCTGAATTCTATGGAGAACAAGAAAGAGATGGAACTACTTTAGCAGCTCTTCCCAATACCAAAAGGAAAAAGAAAGCTTCCAAGTGCAAAAAAACATTCCTTAGATTGCACCATTTGAAGATCTAAGATAATTTAATTATTTTCTCTAAATCATCGAATTATTATAAGAGATGCTTGGATGAGTACAGAAAAATTCAATACGTTATTGTCACTGGCTAATGATGACAGATATTCATCAGGGAGTGATCTGGTAAGAAAATAAGAATGTAATAGTGCACTAACAAGAAAAGCAAAGTCTATTTCTTCTGTACAATCTTTGTTTTGTGAAATTGCCATGAAATTTTCATGCATGAACCCTGAGGTAATCATATATATTAACAATACCCTGAGGCTATTTTTCATAGACCTACAGGTTAAGTGAAGACTCAGCTTTCAATTATCATCCTAATGGATGAGAAACTCACAGGGTGAATAATAAGGGGAAAAAGCAGCCAACTATATATACTCATAGTTTTAAACATTAAAAAAATAATGCTTCAGATTTCTGTTACAGTTTAGGTATGAATAAAAACTGCTTTGTGTCTTTTGTTTTTAAAAAGTTATGGTCTTTTAAATTTTGTCTTTTAAAAATTATCTTCTAATACAACCCGTTTTTTTTTAACCTCCCTAAATTGTAGTAGACATCTATTATACTGTGTGATCTTGTACTTTTGGACACGCTTTCTCCAGGGAATTGCCTGTATTATGAGTCTCACTTTGCCAAAATAGAAGCCAGAAGTTCACTTTCCTAGCATTCCTTAGAGTTAGGGGCAGGCATATCACCCAAGTTCAGCCAATCAAAAACATCTGCACAAGACTTTGATTGGAAGAGAATAACATGAAGAGGGAGGCTCTCTATGAAGTCTATCCTACTGAGGGTGGCAAAGACTGGCAGAGGGAAGCCATACAGCCTTGAAAAATTGGCAGCAGGAGTACTGCTGGGGGCATACTATGTCCAAAGTTGGCAGCGGGAGATGTGGTGTCTTCACCCAGCCACAGCAGAAGAGTCTCCACCGAGCAACCAGTGGGGTAATTAAGATGTGGTTGGACACATCACCTCCAGGTGTGATTATCTGGCTCTTGCAAAATTCTTTGACTTCATTTATATCAATATATAATATATAATAGCCATAGTACAAAAACCTTCAATCCATAAAAAGGCAAAAAAAGAGGAAGAACAGGGAAAGATAGAAAAATAGCAAAATGGTCAATTTAATCCCAAACATATCAGTAATCACATAGAAGATAAATAGTCTAAGCATACCAATTAAAAGACAAAGATTATCAGATTAGATATAAAATACAGAACTCAACTATATGCTGCCTACAAGAAACCAACTTTAAATATAAAGGATATATTAAATATTATTATATTTATTTATTATATATTAAGTATAAAAGAACAGACAAAGATACATCTTGCTAACACTAGCCCAAAGAAAGCTGGATATATTAATACACACAAATAAGATAATGATAGAGGTGTCTATTCATAAGATTACATAATCTTAAAAGTTTAAGCATCTGAAAACAGAGCTTCAAGGGACTTCCCTGGCGGTCCAATTGTTGAGACCCCGTGCTTCCACTGCAGGGGGCACGAGTTCAATTCCTGGTTGGGGAACTAAGATCCCACATGCCGCACGACCAAAAAAACAAAAACCAGAACTTCAAAATAAATGATAGAGATACAAGAAAAGTAGATAAAACCACAATTACAGTCAGAGATTCAATACTCATTTTTCCATGATTGATAGAAGTAGTACACAGAAAAAAGGATATAACAAAGATGTAAAATATTTGAATAACACTATCAACCATATTAACATAATTGACACTTAGAGAACACTCCGTCAAACAACAATAGAATACACATCCCTTTCAAGTACACGTGAAACAATTACCGGAGTTACACCATAACTTAGGCTTTGAAACTAGTGTTAATAAATTTAGAGTGATTCAAGACGTTAGTATATTTTCTGTTCACATGGAATTAAATTGAAATCAATACCAGAGAGCCCCCAAACATATAGAAACTAAATAGTACACTTATAAATAATCCATGTATCAAAGAAGGAATCAAAAGGGAGATTAGAAAGTATTTTGAACTGAAAGAAAATATACAAAAAACAGACCAAAATTTGTGGGATCCCACTGAAGCAACTTCTTAGGAGATATGCATAGCCTATAACAGAAACAAAAAAAGATTGCAGGGCTTCCCTGGTGGCGCAGTGGTTGAGAGTCTGCCTGCTGATGCAGGGGACACAGGATCATGCCCCGATTCGGGAAGATCCCACGTGCCGCGGAGCGGCTGGGCGCGTGAGCCATGGCCCCTGAGCCTGTGCGTCCAGAGCCTGTGCTCTGCAACGGGAGAGGCCACAACAGTGAGAGGCCCGCGTACCGCAAAAAAAAAAAAAAAAAAAGAAAGAAATAGATAATCTGAATAGCCTTATATTTATTAAGAAACTTATAGTTTAAAACCTTCCCATGAGGAAAATTCCAGGTCCTGTTGGCTTCACAGGTAAAGTCTACCAAACATTTAAGGAAGAAATAATATGATCCATACTAACTCTTAGAAAATCAAAGAGGAGGAGAAAGTCAGAATTATCCTGACTCCAAAACCAAAGACATTTTAAGAAAACTGCAAAACTCTCATATAGATAGATGCAAAAATTCTAAAAAAATTTTAACAAATTAAATCAAACAATATTTTAAAAGGATAATACATCATGACTAAGTGGAGTTAGTCCTAAGAATGCAAGGTTGGTTTCACATTTTAAAAATCAGTCAATATAATTCATTATATTAAAAACTTATTTTAAGAAATTCGTACGATCATCTCAAGAGATGCAGAAAAAAATTTTGAAACATACAACATTCATTTGTGATTTAAATAAAAACCCTCAACAAGCTAAGAATAGAAGACTTTCTCAACTTGATAAAAGGCATCTACAACTAACATCATATTTACTGATGAAAGGCTGGAACACTTTATTCTTGGTGTCAGGGGCAAAGTAAGGATTTTCACTCTCAGCAATTCTATTCAACACAATACTGGAGGTTCTAGCCAAACAATAAGGCAAGACAAAGAAATAAAATAATAATAGTAAAAGAAAGTTCACCCAGAGTGTAAAAAAAGTAATCAAACTGTCTTTATTCACAGATGACATATTGGTCTCTAGAAAATCTAAAGGACTCTACAAAAGGTCTACTAGAACCAATAAGTGAGTTTAGCAAGGTTATAAGATATACTGTCATAAAGAAAAATCAGCTGTGTTTCTAAATATGAACAACAATCAAAAATTGAAATAAAAATACTATTTACAATTGCATCAAAAATATTAATACTTCAGGAGGAATCTTAAAAAGTTGTGAAAAACCTATACACTGAAAAAAACTATAAAACGTTGCTAGGAAAAATTAAAGACCTAAATAAATGGAGATATATGCTACTTTCATGGATTGAAAAATTCAGTATTACTAAGGTGTTAATTCTCCCCAAATTGATCCATAGATTAAACAGAATCCCATTCAAAATTCCAACAGGTTTTTCTTGAAGAAATTGACAAAATGATTTAAAATTTTATATGGAAATGCAAGGAGATGAAATATCCAAAACAACTTTAAAATGAAAAAGAAAGTTGGAGGACTAACAAACATGCTTTAGTCGGTCAGTTAAAATCAAGGACTACTTGATTTCAAGCTGTATTATAAAGCTATAGTAATCAAGGTAGTGTGGCATTGATGTAAAGACAGACAAATATAACAGTGTAATAGCATAGAGTCCAGAAATAGATCCACATATGTATGCACAACTGGTTTTCAACACAGTGAAAGGCAATTGAGTGGAGAAAGGACAGCTGGAACATTTGGTTACCCATATGCAAAAAAGAGTGAACTTGAATTCATACCTTTCAGCAGACACAAAAATTAATTCAAAATGGAATGTTTACCTAAATGTGAGAACCTAAAACTAAAAATCTTCTAGAAGAAAACTGAGGAGAAACTTTTTTGTTGCCTTAGGTTAGTCAAACAGTTCTTAAATATTCTATCAAAATCACAATGTGTAGAAGAACAAATTGATAAATTAGCTTTCATCGAAATTGGAAATTTCTCATGTCAAAAGTTACTTTTTTAAAAAATAAACTTGTTATTTTGAGATAATGGTAGATTCATACGCATTGTAGGAAATAACACAAAGAGATCTTAGGTATCCTCCACCCAGTTTCCCCCAATGGTAACATTTTGCAAAACTTCAGTACAATATCACAACCAGGATATTGCTGCTGATAATAGTCAAGATACAGAATGTTTCCCACACAAGGATCTCTTACATTGTCTTTTTTGAGCCATACTGACTTCCCTCCTGTCCTCACCTCCTCCTTAACCTTGAAGACCCCTAATCTGTTCTCCATTTCTGTAATCTTGTCATGTTATTTAAATGAAATCACACAGTATGTAAACGCTTGATATTGGCTTTTTTCACTCAGCATAATTCTCTGGATATTCATCCAAGTTGTTGCATGTATCAAAATTTCCTCCCTTTTTCTTACTGTGTTATATCCCATGGTGTGATATACCATGGTATATTTAATCATTCACTCATTGAAGAACATCTGGGTTGTTTCCGGTTTTGTCCTATTATAAATAAAGCTATTATAAACATTTGTGTACAAGTTGTTGTGTGAACAGAAATTTTCATCTCTCTAAGATAATTGACCAAGAGTATAATCGCTGGGTTATATGGTAGTTGCATGTTTGGTTTTTCAAGAAACTACCAAAATGATTTCTAGAGTGGTTGTACCATTTTACATTCCCACCAGCGATATATTAATCCTCCAGATCCAGAATCTCCAGATCCTCATCAACATTTGGTGTTGTTACTTTGTTTCCTTTTAGCCATTCTTATAGGTGTGTACTGATATCTCATTGTGGTTTCAATGTGCATTTTCTTTTTTCTTTCTTTTCTTCCTCTCCTCCTCTTCTTCCTCTGCCTCCTTCTTCTTCTTTCTTTTTTCTTTAAATACGACATGTTTTATTTCACTGCAAAAATCTGTGTAAAGAGCCAAATCTGGTTCCTATGATGAAAACATCCCCCACAGCTTAAGTAAAGGTGAAGGGGGGGCGGTAAGAGTGTAGTGCGTTGGGCTAGCTGTATCACTAACTTACCTCTCGTTCTGTGGCCCTGTGTAACGGCAATCACACATGCCCAAGAGAATTCTCTGCTGGGCTCTCTCTCTTTTTTTTTTTTTAATAATTTTTTTTCGGCTGTGCCAGGAGGCTTATGGGGATAGACCAGGGATTGAACCCACACCCTTGGCAGTGAAAGTTCAGAGTCCTAACCACTGGACTGCCAGGGAATTCACTCTGTTGGGCTCTCTGATAAGGCCTGGAGGGCAGCTGTGACATCTGCTTTCTGGCCCATAGACACTGAAACCCTGAGAGCTGCCATGGTAGTTATCAAAAATGTGTGAATAAACAGAATTCAGAAGGGACTGCATTGGTGTTTTCAGGTAGCCACATACAGGCAAGAGCACTTCAGCTAGGAAGGAAAATATATAATTTATCAAAAAATAGTTGCAGTAAGTCGAGAAATATCTAAATCCTTTGGAGCCAAGACCTGCCCCTTATTTCCATTCACAGTGCCACTGAATAAGCCCAGGGCTGACAGGGGAGCAGTGAGGTGGTGCCTCCTTGATGGGCCATTTGAGTCATGTACTGCATAAACAGAAAAGGAGACATCCAAGGAGTAGAAGAGGAGATTTTTCATTTGCTCATTTTGTGATAGGATGGAGGGAATTGCCTGGAGGTGAAAGAAGCAAAACTTTTAGTCCTGAGTTTGTTCCAACTCCTCACAAAAGCTAAGACAGATTTTTGAAAACTTGGACCAGTGTCCCACATCCTTGAGGACCAGTGTTAACAAGTGGTTGATCCGAAAGCTCTGTTGCCATGAAATTAGTGTGGCTTATATTCTTTTTTTTCATTTTCCCCTCTCAATACTAGTAGACAAGGTGTTGAGTTGGGGGAATACCAAGTAATTGAGGTGAAAAAGAAGGGTCAACAGAGAGGACACTACACCAGCTTCTTGGCTCTAAAGAAGCTCTTGAGGTGATGATGTATGTGCCAGAAGCCAGTGAAGCTGAGGCTGGCGGTCTGACTGATGGATCACCACAGGACCTGCTGCTTGGTGCTCTCCCTGCTCAGACCAAACCTCTCACTGCCAGCAGTCACTGCGCCCCAACAACTGCCATCACCAGCCCTCTGCTCACAATTAGCATTTTCTTAAAGGCTATTGACGTTCAACTCCTTTTGTGTCCTAATTTGCCATCTCTATATCATCTTCAGTGAAATATCTCTTCATGTTCTTTGCCCGTTTTCTAATGGATTGCTGTTTTTACTCTTGAGAATTCTTTATATCTTCTAGATAATAGTCTGTTTTGTTGTTGTTGGATATGTGGAGAGCAAATATTTTCTCCAAGTCTGTAGCTTGATTTTTTTATCCTTTTAACAGAGAGTTTGGCAAAGCAAAGTTTTCAGTTTTGGTCAAATCGGATTTATTTATTTTGTCTTCTAAGGATTATGTGTTTGGTTTTGAGTCTAATAATTTTTTCCTGGTCCTAGACCCCAAAGATTTTCTCTTAGTTTTTTTTCTAAAAGTGTTATGGAATAAAACATAAAGTGTTACACTTAATCCAGTGACCCATTTTAAGTCAATGTGTGTATAAGATGTGTGACTTATGTCAATATTGATTTTTTTGCTCATGGATGTCCACTTACTCCAGCATCATTTTGTTGACAAGGCATCTTTCTTCCACTGAATTACTTTTGCTCTTTGTCAAAAATTAATTGGGCTATTTGTGGTGTCTGGGTGTCTACCCATCCCCCAGTACCACACAGTCTTAACTATTGCCACTATCTAACGTGTCAAAATTGGGTAAACAGATTCTTCCCAATTTATGTTTCTTTTTTGAAATTGTTTTAGCTATTCTAGTTCCTTTCATTTCCTTTTAAAATTTAGGACACTCTTGTATATATCTACAAAAATGCTGAGAGTTTGATAAGAATTGTGTTAAACTTGTATATCAGTTTAGAGAGAATTGATGTCTTTACAGTGTTGAGTATGTTGAGTGTTCATATCAAGGAACAGTCTTTCTTTCCATTTGTTTAACTTCTTTGATTTCTTTCATTAACATTCTGGAGATTGTAAATGGTATATATTTACAATTTTGGCGTTAACATTTTTATCACTAGTATATAGAAATATAATTGATTCTTTGTATTTTTATTTTTTATCATGTAACCTTGCTGAAGTTAATGTTCTTTTATCGAAAGGCAACTTTAAGAGTATAAGAAGATTAAGTTACAGACTAGAAAATATTTGAAAATTTTATGTCTGATAGAAGACTCATACCCAGAATAAATAGAACACTCTTGAAATTAAATAATAAACAACTCAACTAAAAGGTGAACAAAATAACCTGAAAAACATTCACCAAAGACTATATGTGCAGATAGCAAATATGCATATGAATTGATGCTTGATACCCACTGGTCATTAGGGAAATGTACATTAAAACCCTGATGAGGTATTACTACATACGTAATAGAATGGCTAAAAGTAAACCTACTGATCATATCAAGAGTTGACAAGGATGTGGGAGGACTGGTACATTCATCTGCAGGTGAGAATGTATAATGATACAACCACTTTTGAAAATAGTGTGACATTTTCTTTAAAAAGTTAAAAATACACTTAGTATACAATCCAGTCATTCCACTCCTAGGTATTTCTTTGAAGATGAAAGCATATGTACATACAACATTTTGTTAATGTTCATAGAAGCTTTACTAGTAGTAGACAAAAAAATGAAAACAATCCAAATCTCCATCACAGATGATTAGACAAACTGTGGTATATCTATACATGGAAAACTAATCAGAAATAAAAAGTAATGAACTATTGGTACATGTAGCAACATAGGTGATCTCAAAATAATTTTGCTGAGTGAAACAAGCCAGACAAAACAGTATACCCTGTAAATTTTCATTTATATAATGTCATATTAAATGCAAACTAATCTATAGTAAATGAAAGCAGATACTGGTTGTCTTAGAATGGCATTGGGGGTAAGGGAAGAGTAGGAAGAGATTTCACAGGTGCTGTAGGAAGCAGTTAGAATGGATGGTTATGTTCATTACCTTGACTGTGGTGATAGTTTTTCAGGTGTATACGTATGTCAAAACTTATCAAATTATACAGCTTAAATATATATAGTTTTTTGAGTGTCAATTACACCTTAATAAATATCTTTTTAAGAGCTTATATTTTAAGAGCTTACATTTACATGTCTTGGTAAAAAAAAGAAAATATTTTTTCTATTTTATATGCTGAGTTTATTATTATTTTTTAAGCATGTAAAATATTTTGTACATGAGAATGGGAAGGATAGGGAAAAGATGGAAAGGGCTTGGGTGTCTGATGTCATCATGAAGATGCCATATCATCCATTTTCTGCCTAGCTATGTGTTCCTCATAAACGAAAACATTAAAAGCACCAATGTTTCAAAAACTACTCATCTTAAAAATTTTGTTGTTGTTGTTGTTACAAGCAGTTTAACTCAAATCCTAAGAAGTTGTACCTGAATAGTCATACTAAGCCATTAAAACATTAAAAATTGAATTGTATATAACACCTATAAGAGTTGTGTGTCCTGTAAATTAGGAAATCTATATTTTAAATGTAGGACTCCTTCCAGATCAAAGGTAGCCAGAAAATACAAGTACATATTTTAAGTGTTTACAAATTATGAAACCCAATCCTGTGATATAAACAACCCAGGTAGGGCTATGACATTTCTAACAGTAGGCAGAAGAATCAGATATCTGTAAATGGAACCCAGTGATGTGATTTATTGTAAATCACATTGATATAGGAGTACAAGTAATGCTAAACCTGTCCCTCTGATAACAATCCAGTCAGCATCAGAGCCAAAAGCTCTGATTGCGAAACCAAACAGAAGTTGGGCTGAAATTCAAGTGGGATGACATAATTATTTCCTTATCAAGTAAGCATCTCTCAACTATTAAAAGATTTAGAACTAAATACAGAAAAGTTAAAAAGAATCAGAAGCATCATATTAACATTTCTATGTTACAGAATCTGAGGATATTAGGATTGTCGTTCTAATGAAAAAAAGGAATAAGCCTTTTAGAGCAACATATGTCAAGCATTTCATTCAATTTAAAATGAGTAATTTAGTGATTCATTTAGAATTTTGATTTTAAACTAAGCCTTTATTAAATGCATACATTGAAACACTTAAGAGAACTTAAGAACCAAATTATTCAGAAGTTTAATATCTTTATAAGAATTAATTTTATACTTCAGAGGATTTTAAGTCATAAATCAAAGGACTTAAGAAGGAAATTGAATATTGTGTATTTATAGGTATAGCTTAAAATACTTTAAAATATTAAATGGGACCAATCAAACATTATTCAGGAACTGCTAAACTAAACTATAAGTAGGTTTGTATGTTCAACTTAAAATTTTAAAGAAGAACCTTGCTAAATTGAATATCAAATTTTAATATAAAAAGAAATCCTTGGATGATCTCTTGCACTGAAAAACTGTTTTTAAGGGTATACAAATCTCACATTTAATAAGACCTTCCTGGTTTTTTTTTTTTTTTTTTGAACTTTGTCCCACATTCCTACTGCCTCTTAAATTCTTACATTTTTAGCTTACAAATTATCCAGTCACAGAGTTTTCAAGGACATAATTCTCAAAATTGTAGAAAACTGTCCTATATATATACCTGTGTGTTTCTTCTATTAGACTCTGAATTTCATCAAAGCAAGGATTGCTTCTTATTCTTTATCTTCTGTGGACTTGGTAGCAAGCTTGGCACTCAATTGTTTCTCAATAGGTACTCAACAGGAGTTCAGTAATAACTGTTGAACAAACTCACTTGTTTTCTTAAATAGAGCTCTTCCTCAACGCTTGTACACAATTAATCCCAATATGAGGACCCTTGGCTCTTGTTATGAACATTTCTTGGGAGTCTTTTGGCTGCTTAGCACCTGACTCTTCCTGTTTTTTTTTTTTTTCTCGGACAAAACTATAGTTCAGTTTTTATTTCCTACATAATCTCAGCCTAGAATATAAACTCCATGAGACCAGAGACCTTAGTCATAAGTATTTCCTAGGTTTCGGTTTCACCTATATGTGTCCCTGGCCTGGTCTGGGAAAGCGGCAAATTCACTGCACAAGGGCTCTGCTCTTATGGATCTAATGATCTAGTGAGGACTTCACCAAGCAAGAAGCAATCATACCCGGCTTCAAAGCCTAAGTCTCTGCAGAAGGGCAGATAGAGAGGAGTCTCCTAAAGCCACTGGCTTCCAGGTGCAGGAAGTCCTGAAGTTCAGAGGCTCGATCCCAGAGGCCACAGGGTGCTGACTCTTCCTTTGGTGTTTGGAAAATCTGCTACTCTGCTAGTCTTGGTGGAGGCCTCTAACTACAGAAACCAAAAAGGCCAGATTGCTGACAGCTTTACCATCGGACTTGTGGTCTAAGCTAAGCCAGAATTTCCAAAACATTGGGGAAAACATAACATGTTTGCAAAAGACAATCTTAGAACAGATGTTTGTTTACCTATCCCACTGTATTTTACATCATATTCTTTATATGTATGGCTTATTAATTCATTAATCAATTAAGTCATTCATTCAACCCTACTTTATTTTGTGCTTACTGCATGCTAAGTACCATAGTAGGTCTTGGGCTCACAACAGTAAAAAGGAAAGACACAGTCCTTTCCCTCATTGTGCTTAATTTCTAGTTTTGAAATGAATTTCTAGTCTTAAAAGTAAAATAATGGCCAGTTTCGAAATGCACTCTGCAGAAAACAAATATAAGGATAGCTGACCTAGAAAATAGTGGAAGTCAGTAGCCATAAGTCTAAGCAGTGGGGCGCTTAGACTTTAATTTCTTTTTTAAGGATCTTTACTAGGGATCATAAAGGGCCAAGATAATTTTTTTTTTTTTTTGCGGTACGCGGGCCTCTCACTGTTGTGGCCTCTCCCGTTGCGGAGCACAGGCTCTGGACGCACAGCCTCAGCGGCCATGTCTCACAGGCCCAGCCGCTCCATGGCATGTGGGATCCCCCCGGACCGGGGCATGAACCTGTGTCCCCTGCATTGGCAGGCAGACTCTCAACCACTGTGCCACCAGGGAAGCCCTGCAAGATAATATTTTAAGCTAAGACTAAAGGATGAGAGAGAACTGGTCATGCAGAGTAAAAGGAAGATTCGTAGCAGAAGAAACAGGATGATCAGAGGATCTGAAGTTAAGCAGAGTTTGTCATGTTCAAATAAATGAAAGATCATATGACCAGAACACATGGTATGGTAGGGGGAAGGTGATGGGGAATAAGATGATTTGGGAGAAGTAACAGGGACAAGATCCATAGGGTCTTGCAGAATGAGTGTTCTCTACTGATAAACTTTCAATAAATTTTTTGTTGCTCCTCTGTGATGTTTTTCTCTCTTCCCCCGATTTTTTGAATTCTAGAATATGATGCCAGATCATTCATTTAGTCTTTAATATTCTTGCATGGTATTCTGCTCTTGCTAGCACTTTAATTGTTATTGTATAGTAATTACAAATATTCATTTCTTTCTACTTCAAAATAACCCATGCAACTTAAATTTTATTGTTAATTCTGCTGTCACCAACTTCTCTGGGGCTTTTAAATGCCTGCTTCTAAAATAATTCCTCTAATGATGGGTCACACATAGATATTTTTGCCTACATATTCTTACATTTTCTCCTCTGTTCCACAACTTCCCTTAAGGCATATATTTTTTGTTCATTCTTGCAAATAGACCATTACTTTTACCAATTTCCTCTCATGCCAACAGTAGCCTACCATGGCATTATAGTTTTTTTTTCAAGAGTACTTAAGAATTTTAAAAAATTCAATGCTCTATTTTTGCCTTTGAATTTCTTCATGTAGTCTTTTCTTGATACTCAAAGAAATACAGACTTGAGTAAACCTTGGAGATTCTTTAGTCTCTCACCTTCATTTTACCAACAAGCTCTTTTAAATTTATCATTCATTATTCAATGTTTAACAATGTCATATGTACAGTTTTTTTCTTTAAAACATCTTTATTGGGGTATAATTGCTTTACAATGGTGTGTTAGTTTCTGCTTTATAACAAAGTGAATCAGCTATACATATACATATGTTCCCATATGTCTTCCCTCTTACGTCTCCCTCCCTCCCACTCTCCCCATCCCACCCCTCCAGGCTGTCATAAAGCCCAGAGCTAATATCCCTGTGCCTTGCGGCTGCTTCCCCCTAGCTATCTACCTTACTACGTTTGTTAGTGTGTATATGTCCATGACTCTCTCTCGCCCTGTGAAAACTCACCCTTCCCCCTCCCCATATCCTCAACTCCGTTCTCCAGTAGGTCTGCGTCTTTATTCCTGTCTTACCCCTAGGTTCTTCATGACATTTTTTTCCCTTAAATTCTATATATATGTGTTAGCATACGGTATTTGTCTTTTTCTTTCTGACTTACTTCACTCTGTATGACAGACTCTAGGTCTATCCATCTCATTACAAATAGCTCAATTTCATTTCTTTTTAAGGCTGAGTAATATTCCATTGTGTATATGTGCCACATCTTCTTTATCCATTCATCCGATGATGGGCGCTTAGGTTGTTTCCATCTCCGGGCTATTGTAAATAGAGCTGCAATGAACATTTTGGTACATGACTCTTTTTGAATTTTGGTTTTCTCAGGGTATATGCCCAGTAGTGGGATTGCTGGGTCATATGGTAATTCTATTTGTAGTTTTTTAAGGAACCTCCAAACTGTTCTCCATAGTAGCTGAACCAATTCACATTCCCACCAGCAGTGCAAGAGTGTCCCCTTTTCTCCACACCCTCTCCAGCATTTATTGTTTCTAGATTTTTTGATGATGGCCATTCTGACTGGTGTGAGATGATATCTCATTGTAGTTTTGATTTGCATTTCTCTAATGATTAATGATGTTGAGCATTCTTTCATGTGTTTGTTGGCATTCTGTATATCTTCTTTGGAGAAATGTCTATTTAGGTCTTCTGCCCATTTTTGGATGGGTTTTTTTGTTATTTTGTTATTGAGCTGCATGAACTGCTTGTAAATTTTGGAGATTAATCCTTTGTCAGTTGCTTCATTTGCAAATGTTTTCTCCCATTCTGAGGGTTGTCTTTTGGTCTTGATTATGGTTTCCTTTGCTGTGCAAAAGCTTTGAAGTTTCATTAGGTCCCATTTGTTTATTTTTGTTTTTATTTCCATTACTCTAGGAGGTGGGTCAGAAAGGATCTTGCTGTGATTTATGTCATAGAGTGTTCTTCCTATGTTTTCCTCTAAGAGTTTGATAGTTTCTGGCCTTACATTTAGGTCTTTAATCCATTTTGAGCTTATTTTTGTGTATGGTGTTAGGGAGTGATCTAATCTCATACTTTTACATGTACCTGTCCAGTTTTCCCAGCACCATTTATTGAAGAGGCTGTCCTTTCTCCACTGTACATTCCTGCCTCCTTTATCAAAGATAAGGTATCCATATGTGCGTGGGTTTATCTCTGGGCTTTCTATCCTGTTCCACTGATCTATCTTTCTGTTTTTGTGCCAGTACCATACTGTCTTTATTACTGTAGCTTTGTAGTATAGTCTGAAGTCAGGGAGCCTGATTCCTCCAGCTCCATTTTTTGTTCTCAAGATTGCTTTGGTTATTCGGGGTCTTTTGTGTTTCCATACAAATTGCGAAATTTTTTGTTCTAGTTATGTGAAAGATGCCAGTGGTAGTTTGATAGAGATTGCATTGAATCTGTAGATTGCTTTGGATAGTAGAGTCATTTTCACAATGTTGATTCTTCCCATCCAAGAACATGGTATATCTCTCCATCTATTTGTATCATCTTTAATTTCTTTCATCAGTGTCTTATAATTTTCTGCATACAGGTCTTTCGTCTCCTTAGGTAGGTTTATTCCTAGATATTTTATTCTTTTTGTTGCAATGGTAAATGGGAGTATTTTCTTGATTTCACTTTCAGATTTTTCATCATTAGTATATAGGAATGCCAGAGATTTCTGTGCATTAATTTTGTATCCTGCTACTTTACCAAATTCATTGATTAGCTCTAGTAGTTTTCTGGTAGCGTCTTTAGGATTCTCTATGTATAGTATCATGTCATCTGCAAACAGTGACAGCTTTACTTCTTCTTTTCCGATTTGGATTCCTTTCATTTCCTTTTCTTCTCTGATTGCCGTGGCTAAAACTTCCAAAACTATGTTGAATAAGAGTGGTGAGAGTGAGCAACCTTGTCTTGTTCCTGATCTTAGTGGAAATGCTTTCAGTTTTTCACCATTGAGGATGATGTTTGCTGTGGGCTTGTCATATATGGCCTTTATTATGTTGAGGAAAGTTCCCTCTATGCCTACTTTCTGGAGGGTTTTTATCATAAATGTGTGTTGAATTTTGTCGAAAGCTTTCTCTGCATCTATTGAGTTGATCATATGGTTTTTCTCCTTCAATTTGTTAATATGGTTTATCACATTGATAGATTTGCTTATATTGAAGAATCCTTGCATTCCTGGAATAAACCCCACTTGATCATGGTGTATGATCCTTTTAATGTGCTGTTGGATTCTGTTTGCTAGTATTTTGTTGAGGATTTTTGCATCTATGTTCATCAGTGATATTGGCCTGTAGTTTTCTTTCTTTGTGACATCCTTGTCTGGTTTTGGTATCAAGGTGATGGTGGCCTCGTAGAAGGAAGTTGGGAGAGTTCCTCCCTCTGCTATATTTTGGAAGAGTTTGAGAAGGATAGGTGTTAGCTCTTCTCTAAACGTTTGATAGAATTCACCTGTGAAGCCCTCTGGTCCTGGGCTTTTGTTTGTTGGAAGATTTTTAGTCACAGTTTCAATTTCAGTGCTTGTGATTGGTCTGTTCATATTTTCTATTTCTTCCTGATTCAGTCTTGGCAGGTTGTGCATTTCTAAGAATTTGTCCATTTCTTCCAGATTGTCCATTTTATTGGCATAGAGTTGCTTGTAGTAATCTCTCATGATTTTTTTTATTTCTGCAGTGTCAGTTGTTACTTCTCCTTTTTCATTTCTAATTCTATTGATTTGAGTCTTCTCCTTTTTTTTCTTGATGAGTCTGGCTAGTGGTTTATCTATTTTGTTTATCTTCTCAAAGAACCAGCTTTTAGTTTTATTGATCTTTGCTATTGTTTCCTTCATTTCTTTTTCATTTATTTCTGATCTGATTTTTATGATTTCTTTCCTTCTGCTAGCTTTGGGGTTTTTTTGTTCTTCTTTCTCTAATTGCTTGAGGTGCAAGGTTAGGTTGTTTATTCGAGATGTTTCCTGCTTCTTAAGGTGGGCTTGTATTGCTATAAACTTCCCCCTTAGAACTGCTTTTGCTGCATCCCATAGGTTTTGGGTCGTTGTGTCTCCATTGTCATTTGTTTCTAGGTATTTTTTTATTTCCTCTTTGATTTCTTCAGTGATCACTTCATTATTAAGTAGTGTATTGTTTAGCCTCCATGTGTTTGTATTTTTTACAGATCTTTTCCTGTAATGGATATCTAGTCTCATGGCGTTGTGGTCAGAAAAGATACTTGATACAATTTCAGTTTTCTTAAATTTACCAAGGCTTAATTTGTGACCCAATATATGATGTATCCTGGAGAATGTTCCATGAGTACTTGAGAAAAATGTGTATTCTGTTGTTTTTGGATGGAGTGTCCTATAAATATCAATTAAGTCCATTTTGTTTAATGTATCATTTAAAGTTTGTGCTTCCTTATTTATTTTAATTTTGGATGATCTGTCCATGGGTGAAAGTGGGGTGTTAAAGTCCCCTACTATGAATGTTTTACTGCCGGTCTCCCCTTTTATGGTTGTTAGTATTTGCCTTATGTATTGAGGTGCTCCTATGTTGGGTGCATAAATATTTACAATTGTTATATCTTCTTCTTGGATCGATCCCTTGATCATTATGTAGTGTCCTTCTTTGTCCCTTTTAATAGTCCTTATTTTAAAGTCTATTTTGTCTGATATGAGAATTGCTACTCCAGCTTTCTTTTGGTTTCCATTTGCATGGAATATCTTTTTCCATCCCCTTACTTTCAATCTGTATGTGTCTCTAGGTCTGAAGTGGGTCTCTTGTAGACAGCATATATAAGGGTCTTGTTTTTGTATCCATTCAGCCAATCTGTGTCTTTTGGTGGGAGCATTTAGTCCATTTACATTTAAGGTAATTATCGATATGTATGTTCCTATTCCCATTTTCTATATTGTTTTGGGTTCGTTATTATAGGTTGTTTCGTTCTCTTGTGTTTCTTGTCTAGAGAAGTTCCTTTAGCATTTGTTGTAAAGCTGGTTTGGTGGTGCTGAACTCTCTCAGCTTTTGCTTGTCTGTAAAGGTTTTAATTTCTCCATCAAATCTGAATGAGATCCTTGCTGGGTAGAGTAGTCTTGGTTGCAGGTTTTTCTCCTTCATCACTTTCAGTATGTCCTGCCACTCCCTTCTGGCTTGTAGGGTTTCTGCTGAGAGATCAGCTGTTAACCTTATGGGGATTCCCTTGTGTGTTATTTGTTGTTTTTCCCTTGCTGCTTTTAATATGCTTTCTTTGTATTTAATTTTTGACAGTTTGATTAATATGTGTCTTGGTGTATTTCTCCTTGTATTTATCCTGTATGGGACTCTCTGTGCTTCCTGGACTTGATTAACAATTTTTTTCCCATATTAGGGAAGTTTTCAACTATAATCTCTTCAAATATTTTCTCAGTCCCTTTCTTTTTTTCTTCTTCTTCTGGAACCCCTATAATTCGAATGTTGGTGCGTTTCATGTTGTCCCAGAGGTCTCTGAGACTGTCCTCAGTTCTTTTCATTCTTTTTTCTTTATTCTGCTCTGCAGTAGTTATTTCTACTACTTTATCTTCCAGGTCACTTATCCTTTCTTCTGCCTCAGTTATTCTGCTATTGATCCTATCTAGAGTACTTTTGATTTCATTTATTGCGTTGTTCATCGTTGCTTGTTTCATCTTTATGTCTTCTAGGTCCTTGTTAACTGTTTCTTGCATTTTGTCCATTCTACTTCCAAGATTTCGGATCATCCTTACTATCATTATTCTGAATTCTTTTTCAGGTAGATTGCCTATTTCCTCTTCATTTGTTAGGTCTGGTGGGTTTTTATCTTGCTCCTTCATCTGCTGTGTGTTTTTCTGTCTTCTCATTTTGCTTATCTTACTGTGTGTGGGGTCTCCTTTTTGCAGGCTGCACGTTCGTAGTTCCCGTTGTTTTTGATGTCTGTCTCCAGTGGCTAAGGTTGTTTCAGTGGGTTGTGTAGGCTTCCTGGTGGAGGGGACTAGTGCCTGTGTTGTGCTGGATGAGGCTGGATCTTGTCTCTCTAGTGGGCAGGTTCACGTCTGGTGGTGTGTTTTGGGGTGTCTGTGGCCTTATTATGATTTTAGGCAGCCTCTCTGCTAATGGGTGGGGTTGTGTTCCTGTTTTGCTAGTTGTTTGGCATAGGTTATCTAGCACTGTGGCTTGCTGGTCGTTGAGTGAAGCTGGGTGCTGGTGTTAAGATGGAGGTCTCTGGGAGATTTCCACCGTTTAATATTATGTGGAGCTGGGAGGTCTCTTGTTGACCAGTGTCCTGAAGTTGGCTCTCCTACCTCAGAGGCAGAGCCCTGACTCCTGGGCTGGAGCACTAAGAGCCTTTCATCCACACGGCTCAGAATAAAAGGGAGAAAAAGTAGAGAGAATTAGTAGAAGTATGAGGAAAGAAAGAAGGAAAGGAGGAAAGGAAGGAAGGAAGAAAGAAGCAAAGAAGGAAAGAAAGGAGGGAGGGAGGGAAGGAGGAAGGAGGGAGGGAAAGAAGGAAAAAAGACAGAAAGAAAGAAGATACAGTAAAAATAAAATAAAGTATAATATACTTATTGAATTAAAAAATATATAGAAAAAAAAAAGGGACGGATAGAACCTTAGGACAAATGTTGGAAGCAAAGCTATACAGAGAAAGTCTTACACAGAAGCATACACATACACCTTCACAAAAAGAGGTAAAGGGGGAAAAATCATAAATCTTGCTCTCAGAGACCACCTCCTCAATTTGGGGTGATTCGTTGTCTAAAGGAGGGAAGGAAGGAAGGAAAGAAAGAAAGAAAGAAGGTAAAGTATAATAAAGTTATTACAATTAAAATTACTTATTAAGAAAAAAATTTTTTTAAAAAACCATGGACGGATAGAGCCCTAGGACAAATGGTGGAAGCAAGAGTATACAGACAAGATCATACACAGAAGCATACATGTACACATTCACAAAAAGTGGAAAAGGGAAAAAAATCATAGATCTCGCTCCTAAATTCCACCTCTTCAATTTGGGATCATTCCTTGTCTATTCAGGTATTCCACAGATGCAGGGTATATCAAGTTGATTGTGGAGCTTTAATCCGCTGCTTCTGTGGCTGCTGGGAGAGATTTCCCTTTCTCTTCTTTGTTCTCACAGCTCACAGGAGCTCAGCTTTGGATTTGGCCCCGCCTCTGCGTGTAGGTCACTGGAGAGCGTCTGTTTTTTGCTCAGACAGGACGGGGTTAAAGGAGCTGCTGATTCGGGGCCTCCGGCTCACTCAGGCCGGGGGTTGGGGGATGGGGGAAGAAGGGGCACTGCGTGCGGGGCGGGCCTGCGGCGGCAGAGGCAGCGTGACGTTGCGGCAGAGGCCGGCGTGACGTTGCACCAGCCTGAGACCCGCCGTGCGTACTCCCGGGGAAGTTGTCCCTGGATCCCGGGAACCTGGCAGTGGCGGGCTGCACAGGCTCCGTGGAAGAGGGGCGTGGAGAGTGACCTGTGCTCGCACACAGGCCCCTTGGTGGCGGCAGCAGCAGCCTTAGCGTCTCCCGCCCGTCTCTGGTGTCCGCGGTTTTAGCCGCGGCTCGCGCCCGTCTCTGGGGTTCGCACTTTAAGCCGCGGCTCGCGCCTGTCTCTGGAGTTCCTTTAAGCAGCGCTCTTAAACCCCTCTCCTCGCGCACCAGGAAACAAAGAGGGAAGAAAAAGTCTCTTGCCTCTTCGGCAGGTGCAGGCTTTTCCCCGAACTCCCTCCCGGCTAGTCGTGGTGCACTAACCCCTTCAGGCTATGTTCAAGCCGCCAACCCCAGTCCTCTCCCTGCGCTCCGTCCAAAACCGAAACCCGAGCCTCAGCTCGCAGCCCCGCCCGCCCCGGCGGGTGAGCAGACAAGCCTCTCGGGTTGGTGGTGCCGGTCGGCACCGATCGTCTGTGTAGTAATCTCCCCGCTTTGCCCTCCGCACCCGTCGCTGTGCACCACTCCGCGGTACTGAAGCTCCCCCCTCCGCCTCCCGCAGTCTCCGCCCACGGAGGGGCTTCCTAGTGTGTGGACACTTTTCCTCCTTCACAGCTCCCTCCCACTGGTGCAGGTGCCGTCCTTATTCTTTTGTCTCTGTTTTTTCTTTTTTTTCTTTTGCCCTACCCAGGTACGTGGGGAGTTTCTTGCCTTTTGGGAGGTCTGAGGTCTTCTGCCAGCCTTCAGTAGGTGTTCTGTAGGAGTTGTTCCACGTGTAGATGTATTTCTGGTGTATCCGTGGGGAGGAAGGCGATCTCCGCGTCTTAATCTTCCGCCATCTTCCAACTCCTATTGTCCATATGTACAGCTTTAATTTCTTAATATCTCTTTGTTTAAAATGGCCTAACTTCTCACAATACCTTACAGGGGTCAGCTGGTATTAAAAATGTCCATGTACTCTTTCTTAGCAAAAGTTAAAATAAAATATTAAACACACACACAGGATTAATTATCACTAAACTCCTAAGTAAACAGTTTTACAGGTCATTTGCAGGTCTTTGATACCAATTTTACTTTCATATTCATAAAATAATAGAAATGTTATTGATAATATAGTCATTCAACTGGAAGTAAGCAATATGAAAAATAAATCAAAAGGCAATTATTTACATTGCTTAATTAAATTAGATTCTCTTTTTATACTCTGCCATTCTTCGCAAAGCTGTCCAGGAGATAAACAAAAGGAAAGCAGTGAGGCTTTCCTAGTTACCAGCTGGGATCCTCCAGCCAAACTTCTCTTACCTCAAGGCTGGGAGGAAATCTACACATATCTTTTTCTCTTGTTCCCCTTCATTTGTTTAAGTAATTGAATGACCCAATAATGCTTTCAGGTTTAAACATGTTTAAACATTTTCTTTGTTGCTAGTTGTCTAATCTGTTACCGAGAAAAAAAAGCCCGAGCAGATGTTCCCAGAAATGAAGTTTCCCAGGTGTTGAAAAGGAAAATGCTGATCTGCATGTTACCATGGAGTTAGTGTCTGCTCACTGTTGCCTTCCTTCATGGCAGGTAAAGAACAGTCTAATTACCTGAAAAAAGCAACGCTTCATCTGTTGTTGTAATGCTACAGAGATTCTATGATGAAAATCATGAATTTCTTTTTTTAAGTATCTTAGGAGAGAACAAAATTCATTCATGAGAAAACTCTTTATAAGAAGAAAATACTATATTTTAAGCGTTCTATCAATAACACTATGTATTTGGTGAGAAAAGGCAATCACTGATGTTTTCTGCAGTTGTTCTTCCTAAGAACAAGAATTTAATGCCAGATGTTTTTATTTCCTACTATCTTAGGCACTGCTGTTTTCACATGTGGAATTCCTATTATCTTGAAAGGTAGCACCGAACCCAGGATAAATCACCGAACTCAGCTTTTGTACATGTGAAAGAGGAAAGTGCATGTTGACTAATAAATTGCTATTAAAAAATACATCTACAGGTAAATAAATAAATAAATAAAACCATACCAGTGGCTATAAAATGAAAAGTATAAATGTCCCTCTGCCTTCTCCCCCACCCCTCCTCCCCTCCTAGTTCTCCCAGGACCATCCTCTAGAAGCAGAGGTTTCTACTTTTATTTATTTTGGTTGCTACCATCAAGGTTGAATTTACTTTGCAGCTAAAGAAATTTTAACTTCAGGGTCCTCCAGGTGCATAAGTCTCTCCCAACACCCTGGGAGTGGCCCAGAAGTGGATCCAGATTATGTGGGGCCTAAAATGTATACATTTGGGAAGACACATCTGTAAGAAAATAAATGCAAAATTACATATACAAAATTGCTAGCTCTCCCCCAATGCCTTTCAAGGAGCCCTTGCAGGTGAGGATTCCAGAAGGACCAAGGATTAAGCTTCATTAGTTTCAAGGTCAGTAGGTCCCTGGTTGTCATTTTTAGATTTACCAACAACATTAGACAGTATCTGTTGATTACCTACTCAGAAGCATGAGGACAGTTAGTGTACCTACCTTACCTCCCAATTTCTCTTTCCCCCCACTTACCTTCTTGTTTTTATAGTTGTGTTATTGTGTTATTATATTGATAGATAAGGTTTATGACAGTCACTAAAATTATGTTTGTAGATTCATTCCAAAAACCAATCAACAGTAATACAATATTACTATATAAATGATATTTTCTGTTGAACCAAGTAGTATGGTTGAATGCCTAAACAAATATATGTAACCTTGTATCATTAAATTTTCTTACTCTAAGGGAAATCTTCCAAGCATCTTGCACTTATGATATTCTTATTTTTTTTCAAACTTTGTTCTTAACTTCTTCTGGGTAAGACTTAGCTGGCCTGTTTCTTATATCCTGTTTCCCCTTTTTGGTATTTCATTACACACTGCCTGGATTAACTCCTCATAATTTTTTATGCAGTTTTGTAGGAGGTAGAGTTTGTGAGCGTCCTTCAAAATTGAATGACTTCACAGACTATTGTTAGTTGCAGAAAGTGTTCTTTATGGAAAAATTTCAAGAACATGTTTAATTTAGTTATCAGGTATATACTTTATCATAATAACATGTCTTTAAGAAGAGTTTCAAAGAAAATTATAGGAAGGGAGGAAAGCATGGTAGGCATAAGGAGGTAATGTTTAATTTATCTCAAGGTAAATGAGACCAATCTGAGATGAAATCACCTTTTGTAATTGCTAAAAAGCATGCATTTATATGGCTAAAAGCAAAGAGGAAACAGTAGATGTCATGCTATTCAACCGGAACTATTTTCTAAAAATCTAAACTTTTCCTAAAAGGTTTTTCTTCCTTTTTGTTTTCTCAGTATTCAGGCTGAGAACAACCATGCTTTGTGAACAACCAACAAATGCTCTTAATTCATATCTCAGAAGGACTTAATAGGTATGACAAGCACTCCCTCAACGATTCAGTATACTAAAAGTAATCACCCTTTCCTATTGAGGCTTTTGTGTGTGTGTGTGTGTGTGTGTGTGTGTGTGTGTGTGTGTGTGAAATAAATTGTTTATACTCTGGAAGCCTAGGAAAATAGTTCATTCTACTACAACTTTAGAAACTCTACAAAGTAATACATTTATAGTGTCTAATAAGAGATTATATTTTCTTCCTGCCAATTTCCTTAATATTTTCAATAATCAGTAATGCTGGTAAGAGATGAGAATACCACTCTATATAACTTTTAAAATATTTGTGCAAAAAACGTGTTCATGACTCATTCATAATTCTATGGGAATGCAATAATCCCAACTCTTTTCCCCACATAGAAGAGGGTGGGTTTTAGTAAACACAAGCAGACATGACCAGCACGATTGTTTTTTATGTACTTATTGTTAGTCTGAATAGCTGTCCAGTAGAGAATGGTGTTTTTGCCATAGTCATGAGTGGGTTGAGGCAGGATAAAAGGAGACGGCTTTGGCTTTCTGTTTTGCCAATCCCTGATCTTTATGTTCATTTCCTACCCCTGGCTTACCTGACTTCCTATCCCTTACCATTGTATCCATTCTAGCATGTTTTTAAAGTCTATCCATCAATTAGTACATAGCCCTGTGCTAGGTCATGTGAGGGAAGCCAAAGAATAATGATAGTAATGCCCAAATAGTTTACACTCCAGCTAAGGAGGCAGGATTAATCCCGGTGGGATTAGAGAACATTGATGCTGAATTTTGTGGTGTGGACTGTTGATTCAATAGGTATTTAGAGAAAGAAATGATCACTTTTGGTTGCAATTGCATATAATTTAGGGTTCTTTGATGGCTAGCAATAGGAGCTGGCTGCCTAATGTAAGAAAAAATAATTTTAATTGGAAAGATATAATGATATCCTTACAAAAGCTACAGGAAGACTAAAGAGCTGCCCATAAAATGACAGAATCCACAGGCTAAGATGCCAGAATTGCTTAGCTGTGTTGTAAGAATGCTGCCTTGGAGTAAATATGCTTTGTCTATTCTTTCATGTCGTGTCACTTCACTCACATATCAAAATCTCAGGAGAGAAAATGTGACTGTTCTTACTTAAGTCAAATGACAACTCTTTGACTATGGTAGTAGATCAGATTTTCTACCCACAAAGATCAGATTTTCAACCCACAAAGACTGTATGTAGACTTCTGCTTTTGCCTGTGATGGAATAGGCAATGATGGAATAATACAAAAGCCAGCTGTTTGAAAGCAACGGTCTGTGAATTACCCCTCAGCTCTTCATTACACCTCTGTTCTTAACGTGGAATAAAAAAATGACAATCCAATGAATGCAAATCTAAATAGATTTCCTACAATATTTACACCTATAAAATAATGATTTCTTTTGTTATTCCAGATGATGATTTGAAGGCAACAGGTTTGAACTGGAATTCTGGCTTAGGTGTTCAGAAACTGTTTGACTTTGGGTAAGTTGCTTCCTATAACTCCTCAGTTTCCTACTTTACAGGATTATTGTGGGGATTAAGGCCAATTCACAGAAGAGCTGATCACAATAGATGTACAAAATAAATGGAAGCATTTGTATTATTAATGAATAAGCAAATGCATCCAGAATAGACATAGCTGATGAGGTAGATAAGACTCCACTTTTCTGTTAAATAAGCTTTCTTACGCTTCTGTCCACACTAGGTAAAAATTATTAATCCAACAAATTTCCTTCAAATCTTTATTGAATGAGAAAAAGTATAAATTATTTTAAATAGAATAAAAAACAATCACAGGAATTAGAGTTTTCTAGAATGGTTCATGGGAAGAAATTATCATGTAAAATAACCTTGTATTTTGAGACATGTTCAACCACCTGTTTTTGTTTAGTTTTGTTTTTTGTATTTTAAGGTAATGGTTTGAAGTCGAGTTTACAAAAGTATAACACATCACCAGCTGCTAATTAGACTGTTTTTGACCTTGATCACTGTTCTGTTACCACATTCAATGGTATATTCTGAGTATCTTATTGGTAACCTGTACATTGTTATGTTTGAACACTTATAGTCCTGAAATCTAACAAAAGGCAAAGAAAGCCATTTTGTACTGGTAGTGGTAATTATTTCTGATTTTTACCATGAGGAGCTAGTGTTCTGACTACAAAATGAAGGCAAGGAAATAAATAACTGGGACCTACAGAGTGCCTGTGGGATGCCCCCTGGATGTCTTTTGGTGTTACCATGCCCAGTGAAAATTATGGATGGAAGATTGCAGCAACCACAGACTGCCAAGCACAAGGAAATCAAGGGCACAGAGCCTTTGGGTATAAAAGTCTGGGTCACCTCAGAAGGAAAACAACATAAATCAGCCAGGCCTAAGCTGAGAGAATTCTAAATTTGGTAATGGAGGAGGGAAATAAATAATGTTTATTGTGGCCTTGGAATCAGGTGTAGCATAGGGGATGCAGCTTGTTTCACTAACATTCTTACATTCAGTCTTTGCAGAGATTCCAGCTGGCCACCATATTGAAAGGAATTCTGTAACTGACTGGACTTTATGGGAGGAAAAAGGAAATGTTGAGTGGTAGGCACAGAGAATAGACTATTGGAACAACTCTTGTGCATCTCTTCTAATCCTTTTATTCTGATCTTAGCTGTGGAGACTAGTTCCTCTGAAGACTTCAACCAGATGCATTCAGGTGAAACCTGACAGCACATTGCCTCAGGCCAATGCTGAGCACCTCTTACTTTCTGCTGGAGGGCTTCTATTAGCCAAGTCATTAGATACCACAGAATTCTCTCAGCATTCATGCTCGTGAACTAAGAAGTCCAGAGGTGTTAATGCCCTGTAGTCTAGCCTTGATCAGTGGAGCAGGGAGGTGATTGATAAATGCTTTCTCTTTTGCTCCCCCAGTAAATGGTTCTGAGATGCATTTTGCTAATGCAGGACTGAACTCCTTGTCATCCAAAAGTGGGTAGCCAACTCAGTGTGCATTCCTCTGCTGGCTTTCTCTTCTCCATTTTTACTCTCTCTGACTCTCAATACTGTTCCCTGGAATCATGTTCCTAAAACATTGCAGTTATCCCTAGGTATCTGTTGTGGATTGGTTCTAGGACTCTTGTGGATAACAAGATCCACAAATGTTCAGGTCCTTTATATAAAACGGTGTACTATTTGAATTTAATCTACTTACATCCTCCCCTATACTTTAAATCATCTCTAGATTACTTTTAATACTTAATACAATGTATTGGGTTGGCCAAAAAGTTCATTCGAGTTTTTCCATAAGATGTTACAGAAAAATGCTACATAAATAGTTGCCAGTGCATAGCAAATTCAAGTTTTACTCTTTTGGAACTTTCTGGAACTTAAAAAAATATTTTTGATCCACAGCTGGTCAAATCTGCAGATGCAGAGGATGTGGATACAAAAGGCAGACTATACTCTCAAATATGCTTTTCTCTCAGTTGCTACTTTTGAAAGAACCTGGACTGAGACAAGAATAATTTGTATTTATTTAAATCCTATTAGAGACTTACTGTGATTCAAGGTATGCTTTATTCTTCTTGCTTACTTTTAAACTGATAAACTTGCTTATTCACATATAAAATGAATAAATCTGGACTATTTTAAAGAAAATATCTGACATATTTCATCTATAAATATATTAATATGTATCTCATATATAAGGTCTTTAAAAACTGTGACTACTGTCCCATTATCACGTTCCTACAATTAACATTAATATTATCTAATACCTAATACGTGTTTAGTTTTCCTTAATTGTGTAATAAATGTCTTTTTTATAGTTAGTTTACTGGAGTCAGGATTATAACAAGGTCGTACAACTCTCTTAATCTATAGCAGTTCTTTTCTTTCTTTCTTTCTTTCTTTCTTTCTTTCTTTCTTTCTTTCTTTCTTTCTTTCTTTCTTTTTCTTCCTTCCTTCCTTCCTTCCTTCTTTCCTTCTTTCTTTCTTTCTTTTCTTTCTTCCTTCTTTCTTTCTTTCTTCTTTCTTTTTTTCTTTTCATTCTTTCATTTATTTACTGAAAAATTGGATCATTTGTTCTGTAGAATTTCCCATGTACTGGGTTTGGCTGATTGTTTCCTCAAGGTTCACTTTAAATATCAACCCTTATTAAAAAATGTAAGCATCATTTCTAAAAAGTTTGCTCTGCAAAATGTGTGTTACTGATTATCTGGGAATGGTTTCTGTCTCTGCTTCCTTGTGCTGACTTTTCTGATTTCTGACTTGAGTGCTTTGCATTCTCCATCTGCTGAGGCAAAGGAAAACTCATTTCCTGTTCACTTGGAGGAAAGAGTGACTTCTTTATTGTGTCTATACTGAAAATGTATTTCTACATTGAGTTATGTTTGGTTATTTACATCATACCTCATTCCATAATGACTTGAGGGGTTATACAAACCTACATACAAATCAAGAATTTTAAAATAATGTATTAAAGAATTAAGGGCAAAAGGAATACTAAGGTAGGAAAAAAAATATAAAATTTAAGGGGTGACTCTGAATGATGGTAACCAAGACGCTTCATATAAAACACAATTGGTCATTCTGTATGATTGTAACATATCAATGGTAGTACTATTTACCAGGGCTTATAACAGTACCTGACTCACAGGAGGAATCAAAAACTAGTTGCTGACTTTTTAACTATTTATGCTCAGTCACACAGTCTCCATATGTGACCGGCAGAAGCTATGTAAGCCATACAGACAATTTAAAACATAAATTCTATTATGTATGCATTCTTAGTATAGTCCTACTGTGAATTAAATATGAAGACATTGAGAGTAGATAGCATGTAAGAATAAGTTCAGTAGGTTTCAAAGATTTAGGTTCAAGGGTAAGATAGGACAGAAAGTTATTTCTAAAGCCTGGAAATAACAGTTACTGCTTTTCTACCATTAAAGAAAAGATATATTTATAAGAGCATTGCAATGCATTGCAAGAATAAGGAGTACCTTCAAAATAAAGTAGTGACTTGACATTTTACCTTAACAACTGGGAAAAATACTTCATAGAAGCAATTTGGAGCTAAAGGTCATCCATAGAAGTGATTGGAATACTTCAGATTAGAGCTACATATTTCCCTGAATGATACCTATGTGTTTTAAAATAGAAAACAATAATTTAAAGCTCATTTGAAAGTATTATAAAACCCAAGACAGACCATTTTTAAAATTGAAAACAAAACTGAAACACAATGAAAATATTTTTTAAATATTCAGACAAAAATAGGATTTTGATTTTTAGACACAGTAAAATGCAGAAACAGTTTTGCTTCTTGTTAGAACCATTGAGGATTCAGGAGGATTAAATAAAATAGACATATCAACGAATGTTTTGCAGGAGAAAATTAACTTGAAAGTACTTTTAAATTTAAATTGCTATGCGAATGTAAAATTATTACTCAGTCTTACTCTGTACTTAGCATTGTCAGGCACTGAAGGCAAGGAAAAAAATAAACAAACAGATAAACCAACCATAGCTTTTGTATCTTGCCTGAGAGTGGCTGACAGGAACTCCCTGTCATTATAACAGTGTAATCAATGTTTCTGGAAGTATCTTGTCCTTTTGTTTCACAATTTAGATCAAGATATACTGGTGGCCAGAGATTTTTATATTTATGTGCACACAAATGTCTACCAACTGAATGTTAAGTCAAGCTCAAATATTTTTTCCACTAGAGTATACATAAATGAGTTTGCAAAAATGAGGAAAAATAAAATTAAATTAAGTGACTTCTGTAGTATACTAAGCCTTCTTGTTTAAGAATCAACCAAACTGAAACCCAATTATTTAGTGGGTTCAATTCAAAGCATTTTGAGTAGCAGGGTAATAATTCTGGGTTCTTGTGTAACAAGAATAACCAATATATGGTCAGCCATACATTTAAGTCAAAACGAGTTTAGTTGATTAAATTTATCCCTGTATTCATTAATTCAACAAACTTTTATTACTCACTACTATAGCCAAACACTTTACTTCATTCTAGGACTGTAGAGGCAAGGGTAGCACATTCCTTTCCCACAAGAGCTGACAATTTAGGGACTTCCGTGGTGGTGCAGTGGTTAAGAATCTGCCTGCCATTGCAGGGGACATGGGTTTGAGCCCTGGGCCGTGAAGATCCCATATGCTGTGGAGCAACTAAGCCTGTGCACCACAACTACTGAGTCTGTACTCTAGAGCCCGTGAGCCACAGCTACTGAGCCCACGTGCCACAACTACTGAAGCCTGCGCGTCTAAAGCCCGTGCTCCGCAACAAGAGAAGCCACCGTAATGAGAAGCCTGCACACTGCAACGAAGAGTAGCCCCCACTCGCCGCAACTAGAGAAAGCCCATGCGCAGCAACAAAGACCCAATGCAGCCAAAAATAAATAGATAAATTATTTTTTTTAACTACTAAAAATTAATAAGGAAAACATTAAAAAAAAGAGTCAACAATTTAAAAGAGGAAATAAAAGCAAATCTAGGATTACAATTTACTCTGATATGAGCCAAATTAGAAAGATGCATGTAGAGGCAGCTTTAGGTGAACAAATGGGGGGCATCAAAGTCGGCCTGAGGTTATATCTGGGGATGTGGGTAAGGACTTCATGGACTTAGATTATTTTTAATGGATAAGGGAAAAGTGAGAAGAGTATTTTAAGAAAAGGAAAACCATATTACACACTGGAGGAAATCTAATAAATTCCCTTTGGCTAGAGTGAAGGTTGATTATTTGGAACAATGGGAATGGAAGGATATAGTGAAAAGTGGGAATCAGGTAGTATTAGAAACTTTAGGTAAGTTTAAACCTGTTCTTTCATGTAGAAGTACTGATGGTTAGTTAAGTAAAGGGGTGACATGACCAGATTTAAATACTAGAAAGATGAGTCTGAAACAGTGTGAAGAATCTAATTGAATGATAAGGCAACTGGTTAGAAGCTACTGCAGTAAGCCAGTTCTGAGCATGAAGCACAGCATGATGAGGGAGAACAGAGTAGTGGAAGAACGTGGCGGGACCTGGTAACTGGTGCCATGTGGGAGAGGAAGGAGAAGAAGCCAAGGGTAGTGCTCAGACTTGAGCAACTGGGTGAATGGTGGCACCCTTCACTGAGAGAGAAAGCATCTAAGGAGGGGGAATATTGAGGAGAAAATAAGGAATTGAATTTTGTAATTGAGTTTGAGATATGCTGTCCAATTATAGATGTTTTGTAAGGAATTGGATACATGGAAAACATCAGTATTTAAGAGGACAGAGAAGGAAGAATCCACAAGAGAAACAGCAAAGGAGTGAGAAATGTGGAGAACTGTGAGAGCTAGTGTTACACAGGCCAGTGCAGGGGGTTTTCCAGGGTAAAGATCCATGAAACCATCAAAGGCCAAGAGAGGTCAAGTAGGAAGACAAAAACATATCCATTGGCTTTAGTGGCCTCAGCATGGGCAATTTCAGTAGACAAAACCTTCCAGTAGTTTAAGGAGGGAATCATGGTGAGAAAGTGGAGAGGGGATGTCAGTTTCTCTTTAAAGAAATTTGGTTAAAATGTGCAGTAGAGATCTTAAATACTAACCAAGTGGGAATATGAGGGATAAGAAAAAGGATTTTTTTTTTCTTTAAAAAGTGTGGAAATACTGAGGGGAAAGAACCTATAAACTTTGAAAATAAAGGCATAGATGAAAAAATCATTGATAGCAAGCCCTTAAGGACCAAAAGGGGGTGGATAAAAGACCCATGCATAAAGGAGGAAGAACATGAAAAGAGAGGAAAAACGGAGGAAATTCTGGCTTAATTGGATAATTCTCTTAGTCAAGTGGGTAGCTATGTTTTGACCTCTCTGATATGGTCAGGTAAACATGGCCTTGGAGTCTGATGTCTTGTCAAGAGAGAAGAAACAGTAGCAGCTGGTACCAAATAAAAAACAGTGCACAGGTTAATGATTATTTTAAAATATCTTGTAACAACTTCTGTCTAATACTTCAAAGAATTATTAATAATCTTAACCATTAAAGAAAAACACTGTCATTTTTCCTTAATAAAAATCTATTCTCACCACAGCTGCTACTATCTTATCAACATCTGTCCATGCCTTATGGAAAACTTTGTTTTTCAAATGAAACTAGAAAAACAAGCCTGACATTTAATATACTTAATATGCAATCTGTCTCATGATGCGTCAATGAATTTATTTTCAATATGAAATCTAGATGAACATTTTTCCATAATTCAAAAAGAGGCATGTACCACAATGCCCATTACAACTCTATTTACAACAGCCAGGACACAGAAGCAACCTAAGTGTCCATTGACAGATGAATGGATACAGAAGATGTGGCACATATATACAATGGAATATTATTCAGCCATGAAAAGAAATGAAATTGAACTATTTGTAGTGAGATGGATGGACCTAGAGTCTGTCATACAGGGTGAAGTAAGTCAGAAAGAGAGAAAAAAATACTGTATGCTAACACATATATATATGGAATCAAAAAAAAGAAAAAGAAAAGAAAATGGTTCTGAAGAACCTAGGGGTAGGACAGGAAAAAAGACACAGACATAGAGAATGGACTTGAGGACACAGGGAGGGGGAAGGGTAAGCTGAGATGAAGTGAGAGAGTGGCATGGACATATATACACTACCAAATGTAAAATAGATAGCTAGTGGGAAGCAGCTGCATAGCACAGGGAGATCAGCTCGGTGCATTGTGACCACCTAGAGGGGTGGGATAGGGATGGTGGGAGGGAGAGGTAAGAGGGAGGGGATATGGCGATATACGTATACATATAGCTGATTCACTTTGTTATACAGCAGAAACTAACACAACATTGTAAAGCAATTATACTCCAATAAAGATATTAAAAAAAAAAGGAGGGGACTTCCCTGGTGGCGCAGTGGTTAAGAATCCGCTTGTCAATGCAGGGGACACAGGTTTGAGCCTTGGTCGGGGAAGATCCCACATGCCGCAGGAGCAACGAAACCCACGTGCTACAGCTAACTACTGAAGCCCACGCACCTAGAGCCCATGCTCCACAACAAGAGAAGTCACCACAATGAGAAGCCTGCACAACGAAGAGAAGAGTAGCCCCCACTCGCTGCAACTAGAGAAAGCCCGCACACAGTAATGAAGACCCAACGCAGCCATAAATAAATAAATTATTTTTTTAAAAAGGAAATTACAAGTGTAAATATATTTTAAATATGATTCCATATGTCATGAATTTATCCATAGGATTACTAGTTTAGCTGAAGACATGATAACATTCTTTATTAGAACTGTGATTTTACTTTAATAATGAAAAGTACTTTGTAGATTTGGTTATATGTTTGAATTTTCTATCGAATTATTTATATAAAAGTTACTTGCTATGATGGTTTCACAATGATGTGAATACAGTTAATGCCATTGAACTGTACACTTAAAAATGGTTAAAATGGTAAATTTACGTTATGTATATTTTACCACAATAAAAAAGTCACTTACTATACAATTTAATACTCTTTAGGCTGAACAATTTTTTATTGTGAAAATAAAATATAGTGAATTAGATATTTTGATGTTGCAGTGAAAGGGCATTTGAGTGTTAAATAGTATTTGAGTGCATTAGAGAAAGGAAAGGGTAGAGAAAAATAAATGTCCCTACCAACCTCTATTACCCTCTGTTGCTGTACTTTGAGAAAATAATTTTTTAAATTATGCTAAAACCCCTTGTAGCTAACGAGGTCTATAACTTTAAAAGAGTGTAGTTTTCCACAAATTAATCAAGGAGGATATGAAAGAAAGCACAGGAGTTAAACTAGAGACTCACTCCACCCCTTTTCCTGGAAGCTTCTCTGTCTTTGTTATTCTGGAAGGTAACCTGCTTGTCAAGAATACACATTTGACACACATAAGATTTGAAAACCATATACTTGAGCTATGGAGTTTGTCTTAGTCCATTCTGGCTAAAAAGCTACATAAATACAGACCCATTAGCAGTCACTCCATTTCTTCCAAGCCCCCACCTGTCAACATAGGAAAATGTTGATTTACTTTCTGTTTTTATAGATGGATTCTGGACATTTCATACAAATAGTATGTAATATGTACTCAGACTGGCCTCTTTCACTTAGTATAATGTTTTCAAGGTTCATCTGTGTAGTAGTATGCATCAATACTTCATACCTTTTCATTGTTAAATAATGTTCCATTTCTGGATAGGCCACATTTTTTAAAACCATTAAGCTGTTGAAGGAATTTGGGTTATTGCTACTCTGGCTATTACAAATAATGCTGCCATGAATATTAATGGATAAGTTTTTGCATGGATATATGTTTTCACTTTGGGTGAGGGGTGTAGTGATTCCTAGGAGTGGAATGCTAAACTCTATGTTTAACTTTTTGAGGAATTGCCAGACTCTTTGCCAAAGGGGTTGCACCTTTTTATATCACTACCAGCAATGTGAGAGTGTTCTAATTCCTCTACATTCTTGCTAACAATTTTATTTTTTGTCTTTATTTTGGCCATCCTAGTCAGCTGGAAGTAGTATCTCATTGTGATTTTGATTTGCATATCTTTAAGGCAGATGATTTTGAGCATCTTTTCATGTGTTTACTGGCTATTTGCCCATTTTCTTTGAAGAACTATCTATTTACATTATTTGTCAATTTTATTTATTTATTTACTTATTTGTCAATTTTAAATTGGGTTGTCGTATTGTTACATTTTATTTTAATTTTTATTATTATTGCATTTTAATAATTGTTTATTTATAGATAGATACCAGTTCCTTATCCCATGTATTTTTTTGCATATATTTCCCCCCATTCTGGGGGTTGTCTTTTCACTTTCTTTATGGTATCCTTTGAAGCACAAAATATTTCATGTTGATGAAGTCTTATTTGCCCATTTTTTTTGTTGTTTGTGCCTATGTTGTCATATTTAATAAGACTCTGCATAACCCAAGGTACATGAAGATTTACTCCTATATTTTCTTCTAAGAGTTTTATAGTTTTACCATATAAACATAGGCCTATGAGCCATTTTGAATTATTTTTGTGTATATTGTGGGGAAGGCATCCAACTTCATTTTCTGTATATAGATCTCCAGATATCCTGGTATCATTTGTTGAAAAAACTCTTCTTTCAAGCATAGCTCTTACTTTTCAATATTATTTTGGCTTCTCTGAGTCCCTTAAATTTCTATATGAATTTTAGGATCAGCTTGTCGATTTCTGCAAAAAAGCCAGATGGGGTTTTGAGAGGAATCTGATTGAATCTGTACATCAGTTTGAGGACTACTCTCGTCTTAACAATATTAAGTTTTCTGAACCATGAACATGGGATGTCCTCCTATTTATTTATGCTTTGTAGTCCTCAGTAGGTACAAGTCTTACATTTCTTTCATTAAATTTATTTCTAAGCATTTTATTCCTTCTGAGGCCGTTGTAAATGGAACTGCCTCGTTAGTTTAATTTTCATATTGAACATTGCTAACATATAGAAATACAATTGATTTTTGTATATTGATACTGTAACTAAGTAAATATAGGACATTTAGTTTATTCTACTTTTTGAGGTTTTTTTATAAAGTTACATGTTTTTATGACCATCTGCATAATCATGATCCTTAGAAATTTGAATGATCTGAATGATGATTTAGCAGATTGCCCAACTGACTTCCATATAAATCCAGCATCTACTAATGCCTTACATTGGAAAGTGGCATGTTGATTTAGAAAAAGGGTTTCCAAAACTGACAGCTCTTGAGAAATACCTGGGGAATTTTTTAATATACATTGTCTCTTTTTATTTTAGACTGACTGAATCAGAATTTTGGGGGAAGAGTCTAAATTCTTTACTTAAAATAATATCCTAAGTTAATTTGGGGCAGTCTACCTGTGAATGTGCATTTAAGAAGTACTATATTATGCTTCCATAAGGCAAACATTCTTGTGAATTCACCTTGATGGGCCTACTTGCACGTAGTTTTTATTAATTCATTCAAAAATTTTCCACTGTAGTGAACAAAATCAAATTCCTGGTTACATGGAGCTGACATACTAGCATGGGGGAAGTTAGACAATAACAAATAAGTGGCAAAAAGCAAGCCAGGGGTTTAAAGAATGACAGAAGCACAATTGTAGAGTGTGGTCAAGGGAGGCCCTTCCTGTCAGTTGATATTGAAACAGAAACCTGAATGAAAAGGAGAAAATGACCCACAGAAATCTCTAAGGAAAAAAAATGCTCTGTGCAGAAAGAATAGAGAGTGTAAAGACCCACTGAGAAGGACCTTACTTGAAATGTCCAAGAATAAGGAGGCGACTAGATTTGAGGAAGGTGAGCAACTGAGAAAGTAGTAAGAAACGAGATTGGAAAGATCAGAACACACCACATTATTCTGCATGAGATGAGAAGTTCATGTAGTTTTGTACAGAAGGGTAACATGATCTGATTTAGAGTGTTAGGGGGAGAAAAGATTATAGAAGGGCTAGTAGGAAGCTGTGGCAATTGTCTTGTTGTATACTTCTCAATGTGTAGTCTAAGGAACTCCAGAGAAATGCTGAGAACCTTTCAGGAATCCATGAAGTTAAAACTATTTTCTTGATAAGTAAGACATTATTTGCCTTTTTCACTGTGTTGACATATGCTCTGATGGTGCACAAGCAATGATGAGTAATACTGCTGTTATCTTAGCATGAATCAACAGTGGCACCAAACTCTACTAAAAGTCACTGTATTCTCTACAACTACAACTGTGCACATCAAAAAAAAAAGTCTGTATATCCTTGATGTAGTAATAGAAATTATTAATGTTATTAAATCTCAACCTTTGAGAATATGTCTTGTTAATAATTCTGTGTGATGAAATGAGAAGCACACATAAAGCTCTTCTGCTGTTTATGAAGGTATAATGGTTTTCTTGAAGAAAAGCATTTGTGCAAGTGAGTTGCAAGTTGAACAAGCCACTTGTATTTTTAATGGAACAGAAGATCATTAAAAGAATGTTGACAAACTATATCTATTCAGATTTGGGTATTGGGCAAATATTTTCTTGAAAATGCATAAAGTGGGTTTGCGACTTCAAGGAAAACAACTGACAGTAGAGGTTGCCAATGATAAACTTTGAATTTTAAAGGAAGAATTAAATTTTGGAAAATGTGTGTCTCTCCGTATGAAGTTAATGTTCCCCAATAGTTCAAACATTTTAAGGAGACTGATGGTGATATGTAAAACTATGTTGCGGGAGACCTTCAAGATGGCGGAGGAGTTAAGACGTGGAGATCACCTTTCTCCATCTATATGTGGAACAACTGCTACAGAACACCTACTGAACGCTGGCAGAAGACCTCAGACGTCTCAAAAGACAAGAAACTCCCCACATACCAGGGTAGGGCAAAAGAAAAAGAAAACACAGAGACAAAAGAATAAGGACGGGACTTGTACCTCTGGGAGGGAGCTGTGAAGGAGGAAAAGTTTCCACACACTAGGAAGCCCCCTCACTGGCAGAGATAGGGGTGGCAGGGGTAAAGCTTCAGAGCCACGGAGGAGAGCACAGCAACAGGGGTGCAGAGGCAAAGCAGAGAGATTCCCACACAGAGGATCAGTGCCGAGAGGCCCTCACCAGCCTGAAAGGCTTGTCTGCTCACGCCACAGGGTGGGTGGGGGTTGGGAGCTGAGGCTTGGGCTTCGGAGGTCAGACCCCAGGGAGAGGACTGGGGTTGGCTGCGTGAACACAGCCTGAGGGTCTAGTGTGCCACAGCTAGTCAGGAGGGAGTCTGGGAAAAAGTCTGGAGCTGCCTAAGAGGCAAGAAACCATTGTTTTGCTGTGTGCGAGGAGAGGGGATTCAGAGCACCACCTGAACGAGCTCCAGAGATGGGTGCAAGCAGTGGTTATCAGCGTGGACACCAGATACTGACATGAAACACTAAGACTGCTGCTGCAGCCACCAAGAAGCCTTTGTGCAAGCACAGGTCACTATCCACACCTCCCCTACTGGGAGCCTGTGCAGCCTGCCACTGCCAGGGTCCCGGGATCCAGGGACAACTTTCCTGGGAGAACACACCGTGCGCCTCAGGCTGTTGCAACATAACACCGGCCTCTGCCGCCTGTAGCCTCGTCCTGCATTCTGTACCCCTCCATCCCCCCCCACCTGAATGAGCCAGAGCCCCCTAATCAGCTGCTCCTTTAACCCTGTCCTGTCTGGGCAGGAACAGACACCCTCAGGAGACCTACACACAGAGGCGGGACCAAATCCAAAGCTGAACCCCAGGAGCTGTGTGAACAAAGAAGAGAAAGGGAAATTTCTCCCAGCAGCCTCAGGAGCAGTGGATTAAATCTTCACAATCAACTTGATGTACCCTGCATCTCTGGAATACCTGAATAGACAACGAATCATCCCAAAACTGAGGCAATGGACTTTGGGAGCAACTGTAGATTTGGGGTTGTTTTCTGCATCTAATTTGTTTCTGGTTTTATGTTTATCTTAGTTTAGTATTTAGAGTTTATTATCATTGGTAGATTTATTTATTGATGGTTGCTCTCTTCCTCCTTTTTGTTTATATATAGATTTTAAAATATATTTCCTTTTTGCTTTTCATGAGTGTGTATGTGTATGCTTCTTTGTGTGATTTTGTCTGAATAGCTTTGCTCTTACCATTTTTTCTAGGGTTCTATCTGTCCTTTTCTCTGTGTGTGTTTTTTTTAAGTATAGTTTTTAGCACTTGTTATCATTGGTGGATTTGTTTTTTGGTTTGGTTGCTCTCTTTTTTCTTTCTTTTTGTTTTACTTAAAATTTTTTTATTTTTAATAATTTTGACATTTGTTTATTTTATTTTTTCTTTTTCTTATTTTCTCCTTTTCCTTCTGAGCCACGTGGCAGACAGGGTCTTGCTGCTCTGGCCAGGTGTCAGGGCTCTGCCTTTGAGGTGGGAGAGCTGAGTTCAGGACATTACTCCACCAGAAACCTCCTGGCTCCACACATTATCAAATGGTGAAAGCTCTCCCACAGATCTCCATCGCAACGCTAAGACCCAGCTCCACTCAACAACCAGTAAGATACAGTGCTGGACATCATATGCCAGACAACTAGCAAGACAGGAACACAACACCACCCATTAGCAGAGAGGCTGCCTAAAATCATAATAAGGCCACAGATACCTCAAAACACACCACTGGATGTGGTCCTTCCCACCGGAAAGACAGGATGCAGCCTCATCCACCAGAACACAGGCACTAGATCCCTCCACCAGGAAGCCTACACAACCCACTGAACCAACCTTACCCTCTGGGGACAGACACCAAAAACAATGGGAGTTACGAACCTGCAGCCTGCAAAAAGGAGACACCAAACACAGTAAGTTAAGCAAAATGAGAAGACAGAGAAACACACAGCAGATGAAGGAGCAAGGAAAAACCCCACCAGGCCAAACAAATGAGGAGGAAACAGGCCATCTACCTGAAAAAGAATTAAGAGTAATGATAGTAAAGATGATCCAAAATCTTGGAAATAGAATGAAGGAAATACAAGAAATGTTTCAAAAGGACCTAGAAGAACTAAAGAGCAAACAAATAATGATGAACAACACAATGAAATTAAAAATTCTCTAGAAGGAATCAATGGCAGAATAACTGAGGAAGAAGAACGGATAGTGACCTGGAAGATAAAATCGTGGAAATAACTACTGCAAAGCAGAATAAAGAAAAAAGAATGAAAAGAATTGAGGACAGCCTTAGAGACCTCAGGGACAACATTAAACGCACCAACATTCTAATTATAGAGGTCCAAGAAGAAGAAGAGAAAAAGAAAGGGACTGAGAAAATATTTGAAGAGATTATAGTTGAAAACTTTGCTAATATGGGAGTGGAAATAGTCAATCAAGTCCAGGAAGTACACAGAGTCCCATACAGGATAAATCCAAAAAGAAACTTGCCAAGACATATATTATTCAAACTATCAAAAATTAAATTTACAGAAAAAACATTAAAAGCAGCAAGGGAAAAACAACAAATAACATACAAGGGAAACCCCATAAGGTTAACAACTGATCTTTCAACAGAAACTCTGCAAGCCAGAAGGGACTGGCAGGATATATTTAAAGTGATGAAAGGGAAAAACCTATAACCAAGATTACGCCACCCAGCAAGAATCTCATTCAGATTCTATGGAGAAATTAAAAACTTCACAGACAAGCAAAAGTTAAGAGAATTCAGCACCAGCAAACCAGCTTTACAACAAATGCTAAAGGATCTTCTCAAGGCAGGAAACACAAGTGAAGGAAAAGACCTACGAAAATAAATCCAAAACATTTAAGAAAATGGTAATACGAACATACATATTGATAACTACCTTAAATGTAAATGGATTAAATGCTCCAACCAAAACATATAGACTGGCTGAATGGATACAAAAATAAGACCCATATATATGCTGTCTACAAGAGACCCACTTCAGACCTAGGGACACATACAGACTGAAAGTGAGGGGATGGAAAAGATATTCCATGCAAATGGAAATCAAAAGAAAGCTGGAGTAGCAATTCTCATATCAGACAAAATAGGCTTTAAAATAAAAACTATCACAAGAGACAAAGAAGGACACTACATAATGATCAAGGGATCAATCCAAGAAGAGGATATAACAATTGTAAATATTTATGTACCCAGATAAGGGCACCTCAATACATAAGGCAAATACTAACAGCCATAAAAGGAGAAATCGAAAGTAACACAATCATAGTAGGGGACGTTAACACCCCACCTTCACCCATGGACAGATCATCCAAACAGAGAATAAATGAGGAAACACAAGCTTTAAATGATACATTAAACAAGTTGCACTTTATTGATATTTATAGGACATTCCATTCAAAAGCAACAGAATACACTTTCTTCTCAAGTGCTCATGGAAATTTCTCTAAGATAGATCATATCTTTGGTCACAAATCAAGCTTTGGTAAATTTAAGAAAATTGAAATCATATCAAGTATCTGTTCCAACCACAATGCTATGAGACTAGACATCAATTACAGTAAAATCTCTGTAAAAAATACAAATACATGGGGGCTACTAAATAACCAAGAGATCACTGAAGAAATCAAAGAGGAATTCAAAAAATACCTAGAAAGAAATGACAATTAAAACATGACGACCCAAAACCTATGGTATGCAGAAAAGCAGTTAGTTCTAAGAGGGAAGTTTATAGCAACACAATCCTACCTCAAGTAAAAAGAAACATCTCAAATAAACAATCTAACCTTACACCTAAAGCAATTAGAGAAAGAAGAACAAAAATCCCCAAAGTTAGCAGAAGGAAATAAATCATAAAGATCAGATCAGAAATAAATGAAGGAAACAATAGCACAGATAAATGAACCTAAAAGCTGGTTCTTTGAGAAGATGAACAAAATTGAAAAACCACTAGCCAGACTCATCAAGAAAAAAAGGGAGAAAACTCAAATCAATAGAATTAGAAAGGAAAAAGGAGAAGTAACAACTGGCACTGCAGAAATACAAAGGATCAGGAGATATTACTACAAGCAACCGTATGCCAATAAAATGGACAACCTGGAAGAAATGGGCAAATTCTTAGAAAAACACAACCTTCTGAGACTGAACCAGGAAGAAATAGAAAATATAAAGAGACCAATCAGAAGCAATGAAATTTTAACTGTGATTAAAAATCTTCCAACAAACAAGAATCCAGGACCAGATGGCTTCACAGTTGAATTCTATCAAACATTTAGAGAAGAGCTAACACCTATTCTTCTAAGAGCTAACACCTCTTCCAAAATATACCAGAGGTAGGAACACTCCAAAACTCATTCTATGAGGCCACCGTCACTCTGATACCAAAACAGACAAATATGTCACAAAGAAAGAAAACTACAGGCCAATATCACTGATGAACATAGATGCAAAACTCCTCAACAATACACTAGCAAAGAGAATCCAACAGCACATAAAAGGGTCATACACCATGATCAAATGGGGTTTATCCCAGGAATGCAAGGATTCTTCAATATATGCAAATCAATCAATGTGATACTCCATATTAAAAATCGAAGGAGAAAAACCATATGATCATCTTAATAGATGCAGAAAAAGCTTTCGACAAAATTAAACACACACATTTATGATAAAACCATCCAGAATGGAGGCATAGAGGGAACTTCCCTAAACATAATAAAGGTCATATATGACATATCCACAGCCAACATCGTTCTCAATGGTGAAAAACTGAAACCATTTCCTCTAAGATCAGGAACAAGACAAGGTCGCCCACTTTCACCACTATTATTCAACATTGGTTTGGAAGTGTTAGCCACGGCAATCAGGGAAGAAAAAGAAATAAAAGGAATCCAAATCAGAAAAGAAGAAGTAAAAGCTGTCTCTGTTTGCAGATGACATGATACTATACATAGAGAATCCTAAAGATGCTATCAGAAAACTACTAGAGCTAATCAATGAATTTGGTAAAGTAGCAGGATACAAATTTAATGCACAGAAATCTCTGGAATTCCTATACACTAACGATGAAAAATCTGAAAGTGAAATTAAGGAAACACTCCCATTTACCATTCCAACAGAAAGAATAAAATACCTAGGAATAAACTTACCTAAGGAGGCAATAAGCCTGTATGCAGAAAACTATAAGATACTGATGAAAGAAATTAAAGACGATACAAACAGAGAGATATACCATGTTCTTGGACTGGAAGAATCAACATTGTAAAAAAAACTATACTGTGCAAAGCAATCTACAGATTCAATGCAATCCCTATCAAACTACCACTGACATTTTTCACAGAATTAGAACAGAAAATTGCACAATTTATACGGAAACACAAAAGACACGGAAGAGCCACAGCAATCTTTAGAAAGAAAAATGGAGCTGGAGAACTTAGGCTCCCTGACTTCAGACTATACTACAAAGCTACAGTAATCAAGACAGTATGGTACTGGCACAAAAACAGAAATATAGATCAATGGAACAGGATAGGAAGCTCAGAGATAAACCCATTCATATATGGTCACCTTATTTTTGATAAAAAAGGCAAGAATATAGAATGGAGAAAAGACAGCCTCTTCAACAAGTGGTGCTGGGAAAAGTGGACAGCTACATGTAAAAGAATGAAATTAGAACACTCCTTAACACCATACACAAAAATAAACTGAAAATGGATTAAAGACCTAAATGTAAGGCCAGACACTATCAAACTCTGAGAGGAAAACATAGGCAGAACACTCTATGACATACATCACAGCAAGATCCTTTTTCACCCAACCCCTAGAGAAATGGAAATAAAAACAAAAATAAACAAATGGGACTTAATGAAACGTAAAAGCTTTTGCACAGCAAAGGAAACCATAAACAAGACAAAAAGACAACCCTCAGAATGGGAGAAAATATTTGCAAGTGAAACAACTGAATATACAAGCAGCACATGCAGCTCAATATCAAAAAAACAAACATCCCAATCCAAAAATGGGCAGAAGACCTAAATAGACATTTCTCCAAAGAAGATATACATGTTGCCAACAAACACATGAAAGAATGCTCAACATCATTAATCATTAGAGAAATACAAATCAAAACTACAATGAGATTTCACCTCACACCAGTCAGAATGGCCATCATCAAAAAATCTACAAACAAATGCTGGAGAGTGTGTGGAGAAAAGGGAACCCTCTTGCATTGTTGGTGGGAATGTAAGTTGATTCAGCTACTCTAAAACAGTATGGAGCTTCCTTGAAAAACTAAAAATAGAACTACCATATGACCCAGCAATCCCGTTACTGGGCATATACCCTGAGAAAACTAATTCAAAAAGAGCCACGTACCGCAATGTTCATTGCAGTTCTATTTACAATAGCCGGGACATGGAAGCAACCTAAGTGTCCATCGCCAGATGAATGGATAAAGAAGATGTGGCACATACATACAGTGGAATATTACTCAGCCATAAAAAGAAACAAAATTGAGTTATTTGTAGTAAGGTGGATGGACCTAGAGACTGTCATACAGGGTGAGGGTGAAGTAAGTCAGAAAGAGAAAAACAAATACCATATACTAACACATATATGTGGAATCTAAAAAAGAAAAGGAAAGAAAATGGTTCTAAAGAACCTAGGGGCAGGGCAGTAATAAAGATACAGATTAGAGAATGGACTTGAGGACATGGGGAAGGGGAAGCGGAAGATGGGACGAAGTGAAAGAGTGGCATGGACGTATATATACTACCAAATGTAAAATAGATAGCTACTGGGAAGCAGCTGCATAACACAGGGTGGTTACCTAGGTGCTTTGTGACCACCTAGAGGGGTGGGGTAAGGAGGGTGGGAGGGCGATGCAAGAGGGAGGAGATATGGGGATATATGTATATGTATAGCTGATTCACATTGCTATAAAGCAGAAACTAACACACCATTGTAAAGCAATTATAGTCCAATAAATATGTTAGAAAAAATAAAAAATAGAACTATGTCATTCTTCCAATTTTTAAATAATATAGTTATTTGGTGGAGACCGTGATGGTGAAATTGAAAGATGTAGAGCCCACCTTCACAAAAACACCAAAAATACAATCCAACAGAGCAAAGAAGAGGCCCCGTTCAACATAAAGTGCAGGCTCTGGTCCCCACAACACCAATCACAACCCCAATCAAGGCAATAACAGCCAGAACATCCTAATGAGAGATGTGGCAGTCATCCATACCAAAAGCAACCAAAAATATTGGATTCACACAGTCTCCTCAGGGGTGCTCCCACATAAAAACTGCTCTTCAAGACCACAGTGGATAACTGTTTCTCCTAAATTTATAAAGTCAGGGAAATAGAAATAAAATGAAGAAAAGGGAACCACTCCCAGTTTAAAAAACAACAAAATCCTCCTCAAAGAACAAATAGTGAAACAGACCTCTTCAGTCTATTAGACCCCAAGTTCAAAAAGGAGGTAATAAAAATACTGATGAATTAAGAAAGGTTATCAGTTGAAATGCAGATAGCAGTAACAAGGGACTAGAAACTGTAAATAAGAGCCAATCAAAGTTGGACAACTCACTTGTTGAGATGAAAACTGAGCTAAAGGTGATGAACAGCAAACTAGATAATAATAATAGGAGTGAATAAGTAATCTAGAAGATAGAATAGTGGAAATTAATCAGAACAGCAGACAGAAAGCCAAATGAAAAAAAATGAAAGCAATATAGGAGACTTATGGGATAATATAAAGTGTGCCAATCTATGTATAAAGGGAATCCAGAAGGAGAAGCTAGAGAGAAGGTGATTGGAAATGTATTTGAAGAAATTATGGCCCAAAATTTCCTAAACCTAAAGAAGGAAACAGATATCCAGGTACAGGAAACACAGAGGGTCCCAAACAAAATGAACCCAAACAGACCCACACTAAGACATATCATAAATAAAATTGAAAAATTTAAAGATTAAGAGAGGCTTCTAAAAGCAGCAAGAGAAAACCAAAGAGCCAGTTACAAGGGAACCCCCATGAGACTATCAGCTGATTTCTCTAAAGAAAATTTGCAGGCCAGAAGGGAGTGTCATGATATCTTCAAAGTCCTGAAAGGGAAAAACCTACAACCCAGGGTACTCTACCCAGCAAGATTATCATTTAGAATATAAGGAGAGAGAAGGAATTCCACAGAGAAACAAAAAACTACAAGAATACAGCAGTACTAAATCTAACCTAAAGAAATATTGAAAGGTCTTCTCAAAACCAGGGTAACCACAAATCAAAATATACAATAGATTCACAAAAACCAAAAAGAAGAGAACTCAAGCATAAATAATACAAAAGAAAACCATTAAACCACAAAGGAAAAAGAAACAGAAAAAGAAAGGAACAGGGCTTCCCTGGTGGTGCAGTGGTTGTGAGTCTGCCTGCTGATGCAGGGGACACGGGTTCGTGCCCCAGTTCGGGAAGATCCCACATGCTGTGGAGGGGCTGGGCCCATTAGCCATGGCTGCTGAGCCTGCAGGTCCGGAGCCTGTGCTCTGCAACGGGAGAGGCCACAACAGTGAGAGACCCGCATACTGTGAAAAAAAAAAAAAAAAAAAAGAAAGGAACAAAAAAGAAATATGAAAGCAACTGGAAAAAAAAGTTTACAATGACAATAAATACATACCTATCAATAATTAGCTTAAATGTCAATGGACTAAATGCTCCAGTCAAAAGACATAGAGCAGCAGATTGGATAATAAAACAAGAGCCAACAATATGCTGCCTATAAGAGACCCATTTTAGGGTGAAGGACACACAGATTGCAAGTGAGGAAATTGAAAAAAGGTATTTCATGCAAACAGAAATGACAGGAATGTGGTAGTAGTGATACTCACATGAGATGAAATAGACTTAAAACAAAGGCCATAAAGAAAGATAAAGAATGACACTATATAATGATATAAGGATCAATACAAGAAGAGGATATTACACTCGTTAATACATATGCACCCAATATAGGAGCACCTAAATATAAAACAAATACTAACAGACATAAAGGGAGAAACTGATGAGAATATAATAATAGTAGGAGGCATTAATACCTCACTCACATCAATGGACAGATCTTCCAGACAAAAAATTAATATGGCAACAGAGATCCTAAATGATACAATAGAACATTTAGACTTAATTGATATTTTCAGGACAATACAGCCAAAAAAACTCGAGAATACACATTCTTTTCAAGGGCACAAGGAACATTCTCTCAGATAGACCACATACTAGGACACAAAAAAACTTCAACAAATTTAAGAGTATAGAAATTATTTCAAGCATCTTTTCTGACCACAGTGATATTAAACTAGAAATCAACCACAGAAAGAGATATGAGAAAAAATGATTACATGGAGACTAAACAACATGATACTAAATAACCAATGAGCCAAAGATGAAATCAAATAGGAAAATTTAAAATACCTTGAGAAAAATGACAATGAAAACAATTACAAAATCTATGTGATGCAGCAAAATCAGTCCTAAGAGGGACGTGTATACTAATACAGCCTTCCTCAAAAACAAGAAAAATCTCAAATAAACAATGTAACCTACTTCCTAAAAGAATTAGAAAGAGAAGAACAAACAAAAGTTAAAGTCAGCAGAAGGAAGGAAACAATAAGATCAGAGCAGAGATAAATAAGATAGAGATTAAAAAACAATAGAAAAGGTCAATAAAACCAAGAACTGTTCTTTTGAAAGGATAAAAAAAACTGACAAACATCTGGCCAGGCTCACCAAGAAGAAAAGAAAGAGGACCCAAATACAAAATAAGAAATGAAAGAGGAGAAATAACAACTGATACCACAGAAATATAAAAAACCATAAGACACTACTATGAACAATTATACACCAACGAATTTGACAACCTAGAAGAAATAGACAAGTTTCTAGAAATAAATGGCCCATCAAAACTGAATCAAGAAGAAATAGATGATTTGAAGACAACAATCACTAGAAGTGAAATAGAATCTGTAATTAAAAAATCTCCCTGCAAACAGAAGTCCAGGATCAGATGGATTCACTGGGGAATTCTACCAAATATACAAAGAAGAACTTATACCAATTCTTCCCAAACTCTTCCAAAAGATTGAAGAGGAAGGAACACTCCCAAATTCATTCTACAAAGCCAACATCACCCTGATACCAAAACCAGGCAAAGATACTACCAGAAAAGAAAATTACAAGTTCAATATCTTTGATGAATGTAGGTGTAAAAATCCTCAACAAAATATTAGCAAACCAAATCCAACAACACATAAGGAGGATCATACACCATGATCAAGTTGGATTATCCCAGATTCACAAGGATGGTTCAGCATACACAAATCAATCAATGTGATATACCACAGCAACAAAAGAAAAGACAAAAACCACATGATCACCTCAATAGATGCAGAAAAAGCATTTGATAAAATTCAGAATACATTCATGATAAAAAAAACTCTCACCAAAGTGGAGAGATGGAACATGTCTCAGCAAAATAAAAGCTATATATGAGAGAGGATCAAGATGGTGGAGGGTAGGACGTGGAGTTCATCTTCTCCCCACAGATGCATCAAAAATGCATCTACATGTGGAACATCTCTCACAGAACATCTACTGAACAGTGGAAGAAGACTTCAGACCTCCAAAAGGGCAAGAAAATCTCCATGTAACTGGGTAGGACAAAAGAAAAAAAAGAGAGAAAGGAATGGGATGGGACCTGCACCCCTGGGAGGGAGCTGTGAAAGAGGAAAGGTTTCCACACACAGGAAAGTCCGCTTTCTGGCAGGGAGATCAGCCAGGACAGAGGGGGAGTTTCAGAGCCCAGAGAAGACAGCAACAGGTTTGCAGAGGACAAAGCAGAGAGAAATCTACACAAATGATTTGTGCCAACCAGCACACCCTAGCCTGAGATGTTTGTCTGTTGGGGTTGCTGGGGGCTTGGTGCTGAGGATCAGGCTTCAGAGATCAGACCCTGAGTAGAGGATGGGGGTTGGCTGCATGAAGACAGCCTGAGAGGGCTAGGATGTGGTGTGCCACAACTAGGGAGTATGGGAAGAAGCCTGGGCCCATCAGAGAGGCAAGATGCCATTGTTGGGGGACACACGAGGAGATGAGTGGGCCCACCATAGGAGCTTCTTTCTCTATGCACTCTCAGGTGACAGGGCACTGCCTGCATGAACTACGGGGGCAGGTGTGAGCTGCCGCCGCCATCTCAGACTCCAGAGGCATGCGTGAACTGGTCTCACTGAGCGTCCTGTGGTGAGTGCAGGTCACTACCCCCACCACCCTGGGAGTACATGCAGCCAGTCACCTCCGCCAAGGAACCCACAACCTGGAGCCAACCACTGCACCTTCCTTTCTGGGAGCATGCATGTGAGCCATGCACCTGCACACCCCCTATCAATGGGATAACCACCAGCACATGCTGAGGAAAGAGATGGCAAGCATCCAAACCAAAAACATCCCTCATGCCAAAAAAAAATTAAACCCACACAAGCTACACAGGGATGCTCCCACATATAAATAGTTCTCCAAGACTACAGTAGATATTTGTTTCTCCTAAACTCACAGAGTAAGAGAAGTATAAGCAGAATGAAGAATCAGAGGAACCACTCTCAGTTAAAAGACCAAGAGAATTCCCCTGAAGGAACAAACAATGAAACAGACCTCTTCAGTCTTACAGACACCGAGCTCAAAAAGGAGGTTATGAAAATACTGAAGAAAGGCTATTGACAGAAATGCGGATTGATGTAAAAAGGAACTAGAAACTGTAAGGAAGAGTCAAGAAAAATTAGAAAACTCATTTGCTGAGGTGAAAGCTGAGCTCAAGGCAATGAATAGCAGAATGAACAATGCAGAAAAAAAGAATAAGTGACCTGGAAGATAGAATAATGGAAATTACCCAATCAAAAGAGCAGGCAGAAAGCCAAATGAAAAAAACATGAAAGCAATATAAGAGACATATAGGATAATATAAAGTGAGCCAATCTATGTATAATAGGGATTCCAGAAGGAGAAGAAAGAGAAAAGAGGATTAAAAATGTATCTGAAGAAATTATGGCTGAAAACTTCCGAAACCTAAAAAGGAAACTGATATCCAGATATAGGAAGTACAGAGGGTCCAAAACAAGATGAACCCAAACAGACCTACACCAAGACATATTATACTAAAAAATGGCAAAAGTTAAAGATAAAGGGAGGTTTCTAAAGGCAGCAAGAGAAAAACAAAGAGTTAATTACAAGGGAACCCCCATAAGGCTATCAGCTGATTTCTCTACAGAAATACTGCAGGCCAGAAAGGAGTGGCAAAATATATTCAAAGTCTTGAAAGAGAAAAATCTGCAATCTAGAAACTCTATCCAGCAAGTTATCATTTAGAAAGAGGAGAAATAAAGAATTTCTCAGACAAGCAAAAACTAAAAGAATACAGCAATAGTAAACCTATCCTAAAAGAAATATTGAAAGGTCATCTCTAAATAGAAAATAAGCAAGAAGATATAGGAAGGAGGAAATCAAAATTGGAAAGTAAATCAGTTAAATAAACAAGTATACAGATAAAAAAAAAAAAACACCTATCTGTGAAAACAATGATAAACACATGGAACAGCAAAAGGATAAACATGAAGATGTAAAGAGGGACATCAAAATCATAAAATGTGGGGAAGAAGAGTAAGAAAATGAAGATTCTTTTTTTAAGAATGTTTTTGAGCTTATATGACTATCAGTCTAAAGCAAGCAGATATAGGAAGGGGTTAACATACTTGAAAAGCAGGGTAACCACAAATCAAAAACATAAAATAGATTTATAAAAACCAAAAAGAAGAGAACACAAGCATAAAATAAAAGGAAACCATCAAACCACAAAAAGAAAAACAAAAAGAGAAAGAATGGAATATAGAAGACATTTCCAGTTGATTTCCAACATTTCCAGTTGAAAACAAGGTTTGAAATGACAATAAATACTTATGTATCAATACTTACCTTAAATGTCAGTGGACTGAACGCTCCAATCAAAGACATAGAGGGGCAGACTGGATTAAAAAAACAAGAGCCTACAATATGCTGCCTACAAGAGACCCACCTTAGCACAAATGACACACATAGATTGAAAGTGAGAGGATGGAAAAAGATATTCCAGGCAAATGGAGATGACAAGAAAACAGGAGTTGTAATACTCATATCAGACAAAATAGACTTCAAGGTAAATAATATAAAGAAAAATAAAGAAGGACACTATATAATGATAAAAGAATCAATACAGGAAAAAGATATTACACTCATCAACTTATATGCACTTAATATAGGAACACCTAAATACATAAAACAAATACTAACAGACATGAAAGGAGAAATCAATGAAAATAGAATAATAGTAGAAGACTTTAACACCCCACTCACATCAATGGACAGATCTTTCAGACAGAGAATCAATAAGGCAACAGAGTTCCTAAATGATACAATAGAACAGTTAGACTTGATATTTTCAGGACATTACATCCATAAAAAACAGAATACACATTCTTTTCAAGCTCACATGGAACATTCTCTAGGATTGACCACATACTAGGGCACAAAACTAACCTCAACAAATTTAAGAGTACAGAAATTATTTCAAGCATCTTCTCTGACCACAATGGCATGAAACTAGAAATCAACCACAGGAAAAGAGAAGAGAAAAAAATGACTACATGGAGACTAAACAACATACTACTAAAAAACCAGTGGGTCAGTGAGGAAATCACAAAGGAAATTAAAAAATACCTTGAGACAAACAACAATGAAAATAATTACAAAATCTATGGGATGCAGAAAAAGCAGTACTTAGAGGGAAGTTCATAGCCATACAGGCTTCCTCAAAAAACAAGAAAATTCTCAAGTCAACAACCTAACCCACCACCTAAAAGAATTAGAAAAAGAAGAACAAGCAAAACCTAAAGTCAGTAGAAGGAAGGAAATAATAAAGATCAGGAAGGAAATAAATAAAATAGAGATTAAAAAACAATAGAAAAAACTTAATAAAACCAAGAGCTCTCTCTTTGAAAAGGTAAACAAAATTGACAAACTTCTGGCCACGCTCATCAAGAAGACAAAGGAGAGAACCCAAATAACAAAATAAGAAATGAAAAGAAGAAATCTCAACTGATACCACAGAAATGCATAAAACCATAAGGTGTATTACCTTATGACATATGGTGTATTACCTTATGACATATATAATTGTATGAACAATTATATGTCAACAAATTTGACAACCTAGAAGAAATGGACAACTTTTTAGAAACATACAGCCCAGCAAAATTGACTCAAGAAGAAATAGATGATTTGAACCGACCAATCACTGGAAGTAAATTAGAGTCTGTAATTAAAAAAAAAGTTCCCCCCCAAAAAAAAGTTCCCTACAAACAAAAGTCCATGACCAGATAGCTTCACAGGTGAATTCTACCAAACATACAAAGAACTTATACTGATTCTTCTCAAACTCTTCCAAAAGATTGAAGAGGAGGGAACACTCCCAGAGACATTCTATGAAGCCACAGTCACCCTGATACCAAAACCAGAAAAAGACACCACCACCACCAAAAAATAAAATTACAGGCCAATATTTTTGATGAACATAGATGCCAAAATTCTCAACAAAATATTAGCAAACTGAATCCAACAACATATAAAAAAGATCACACACAACGACCAAGTGGGATTCATCCCAAGTTCATGAGGATGGTTCAACTTTGCAAATCAATCAATGTAATACACCACATTAAAAAAAGAAAAGTAAAAAACCACATGATCATCTCAATAGATGTAGAAAAACATTTGACAAAATTCAACATTCATTCATGATAAAAATTCTTACCTAAGCAGGAATAGAGGGAACTTATTTCAAAATAATGAAAGCCATTTATGACAAACCCACAGCCAATATAATACTCAACAGTGAAAAGCTAAAAGTCTTCCAGATAAAATCTGGAACAAGACAAGGATGCCCACTCTCACCACTTCTATTCAACATAATATTGGAAGTCCTAGCCACAGTAATCAGATAAGAAAAAGAAATAAAACATATCCAAATTAGAAGGGAAGAGGTAAAATTGTCACTATATGCAGATTTAATAATACTATATATACAAAACCCTAAGGACTCCACACAAAGACTACTAACAAATAAATTCAGCAAAGTAACAGAATACAAGATAAACATTCAAAGATGGGCTGCATTTCTTTACACTAAAAATGAAATATCAGAAAGGGAATGTAAAAAAAAAAAAAACCTTTTAAAATAGCACCAAAAAAAAAAAACCCTAAGAATAAACTTGACAAGTAGGTGAAAGATTTACATGCTGAAAACTATAAAACATTAATAAAAGAAATTAAAAAGATTTCAAAGAAATAGAAAGATAGCCCATGCTCTTGGATTAGAAGAATTATTGTTAAAATGGCAGTACTACCCAAAGCAATCTACAGATTTAATGTGATCCCTATCAAAATACCCAAGACATTTTTCACAGAACTAGAATAAATAACCCTAAAATTTACATGCTACCATAAAAGACATATAATTTCCAAAGCAATCTTGGGGGGTGGGGGGAACAAAGCAGTAAGCATAACTCTCCCAGACTTCAGACAATACTACAAAGCTACAGTTATCAAAACAGTGTGCTATTGGCACAAAAACGGACAAACAGACCAATGGAACAGAATAGAGAACCCCAAAACAAACCCACACACCTATCGTCAATTAATCTTTGACAAAGGAGGAAAGAATATAAAATGGGAAACAGTGTCTCCAGCAAGTGATGCTGGGAAACTTAGACAGCCACATGTGAATCAATGAAGTTAGAACACACCCTCACACAATGCACAAAAAGAAACTCAAAATGGCTTAAAGACTTAAACATAAGACATGACACCACAGAACTCCTAGAAGAGAGCATAAGCAAAACATTCTCTGACATAAATCATACCAATGTTTTATTAGGTCAGTCTCCCAAGGCAATAGAAATAAAAACAAAAATAAACAAATGGGACCTAATCAAACTTACAAGCTTTTGCACAGCAAAGGAAACCATAAAAAACAGAAACAAACAAAACTGAAAAGACAGCCTATGAAAGGGGAGAAAATATTTGCAAATGATGTGACAGACTAGGGCTTAATCTCCAAAATATACACACAGCTAATACAATTCAACAACAACAACAGCAAAAACCAAACAGCCCAATATAAAAATGGGCAGAAGACCTTAATAGACATTTATCCAAAGAACACATACAGATGGCAATGAGGCACATGAAACAATGTTCAGCATCACTAATTATTATAGAAATGCAAATCAAAACTATAATGAGGTACCTCCTCACACCAGTCAGAATGGCCATCATTAAAAAGTCTACAAATAACAAATGCTGGACAGTCTGTGGAGAAAAGGGAACATTTCTACACTGTTGGTGGGAATGTAAGTTGGTGCAGCCACTATGGAAAACAGTGTGGAGGTTCCTCAGAAAACTAAAAATAGAATTACCATATGATCCAGCAATCCCACTCCTGGGCCTGTACCCAGACAAAACTATAATTCAACAAGATATATGCACCTCTATGTTCATAGCAGCACTATTCACAATAGCCAAAACATGGAAGCAACTTAAATGTCCATCAACAGATGAATGGATAAAGAAGATGTGGTATGTAAATACAATGGAATCCTATTCACTCATAAAAAAAAAATGAAATAATGCCATTTGCAGCAACATGGATGCAACTAGAGATTATCATCTTAACTGAAGTAAGTCAGAAAGAGAAAGACAAATACCACATGATATCACTTATATGTGGAATCTAAAATATGGCACAAATGAACCTATCTACAAAAGAGAAACAGACTCACAGACATAAAGAACAGATCTGTGGTTGCCAAGGGGGTGGGGTGTGAGGAGGGAAGGACTGGGAGTGTGAGATTAGCAAATGTAAACTATTATGTATAGGATGGATAAACAGCAAGGTTCTACTGAATAGCACAGGGAACTATATTCAATATCCTGTGATAAACCATAATGGAAAAGAATATTTTAAAAAAATAGAATGTCTCTATGTGTATAACTGAGTCACTTTGCTGTACAGCAGAGATTGGTACAGCAAGGTAAATCAACTATACTTCAATAAAAAAAATAAAATTAAAAAAAGCTATTTATGACAAAGCCACAGCCAACACAATACTCAACAGTGAAAGGCTGAAAGCCTTCTTGCTAAAATCTGGAACAATACCAAGATGCCCACTCTCACCACCTCTATTCAACATAGTATTGGAAGTTCTAGGCACAGCAATCAGACAAGAAAAAGAAATAAAATCTATCTAAATTGGAAGGGAAGAGGTAAAATTGTCATTATATGCAGATAACCCCAAAGACTCTACACAAAAACTACTAGAACTGATAAACAATTCAGGAAGTTATGAAGATACAAGATTAATATACAGAAATCTAGTGCATTTCTTTACATTTACAATGAAATATCAGAAAGAGAAAGTAAAAAAAGAAATCACTTTTAAAGTTGCATCCAAAAAAATAAATAAAATACTTAGAAAAAAACCTGACCAAGAAGGTGAAAGACATATATGCTGAGAACTATAAAACACTGATAAAGGAAATTGAAAGGGATTCAAAGAAATGGAAAGATATCCCATGCTCTTGGAATGAAAGAATTAATATTGTTAAAATGGCCATACTACCCAAAGCAATCTACAGATTTAATGTGATCCCTATCAAATTACCCATGACATTTTTCAAAGAACTAGAACAAATAATCCTAAAATTTATATGGAACCACAAAAGACCCAGAATTACCAAAGCACTCTTAAGGGGAAAAAACCCCAACAAAGCAGTAAGCATAACCCACCCAGACTTCAGACAATACTACAAAGCTACAGTAATCAAAACTGCATGGTATTGGCACAAAAACTGACATATGGATCAATGGAACAGAAGAGAAGGCCCAGAAATATGCCCACACAACTATGGTCAATTAATGTTTAACAAAGGAGGCAAGAATATACAATGGAAAAAAAGACAGTCTCTCTGGCAAGTAGTGCTGGGAAAGCTGGACAGCCACATGTAAATCAGTGAAGTTAGAACACTCCCTTGCACCATACACAAAAGTAAACTCAAAATGGCTGATGTAAATATTATATGACATCATAAAACTCATAGACTAGAACATAGACAAAATATTTTTGGACATAAATCATAGCAATATTTTCTTAGGTCACTCTCCCAAGGTGACAGGAATGAAAGTGAAAATAAGCAAATGGAACATAATTAAATTTAAATCTTCTGCATAGTGAAGGAAACAATCAACAAAACAAAACAAAAATTATGGAATGGGAGAAATATTTGCAAATGATACAACTGTCAAGGAGTTAATATCCAAAATAAACAAACAGCTCATACAACTCAATATCAAAAAACAAACAAACAACCCAATCCAAAAATGGGCAGAAGGCCTCAATAGACATTTCTCCAAAGAAGACACACAGATGGTCAACAAACACGTGAAAAGATGCTCAACATCACTAATTATTACAGAAATGCAAATCAAAACTACAATGAGATACCACCTCACACCTGTCAGAATGGCCATCATTAAAAAGTCTACAAATAACAAATGCTGGACAGGCTGTGGAGAAAAGGGAACACTTCTACACTGTTGGTGGGAATATAAGTTGCTGTAGCTGCTATGGGAAACATTGTGGAGGTTCCTCAGAAACCTAAAAATAGAATTACCATATGATCCAGTGATCCCACTCCTGGGCCTATGTCTGGAGAAAAGTCTAATTTGAAAAGTTACATTCATTGTAATGTTCGTAGTAGCACTATTTACAATAGCTAAGACATGGCAGCAACCTAAATGTCCATTGACAGATGAGTGGATAAAGATGTGGTATATATATATAATGGAATCCTACTCAGCTATAAAAAAGAATGAAATAATGCCATTCGCAGCAACATGGATGAGAGATTATCATCTTAAGTGAAGTAAGTCAGTCAGAGAAAGACAAATATCATATGATATCACTTATGTGGGGAATCTAAAGTACGGCACAAATGAACCTATCTACAAAACAGAAAGAAACTCACAGCCATAGAAAAAAACTTATTGTTACCAATGGGGAAAGGGAGGAGGAGGAATAAATTAGGAGCTTTGGATTAACAGATACACACTAATACATATAAAATTAACAGCAAATTCCTACCGTATAGCACAGGGAACTATATTCAATACCTTGTAATAACCTACAATGGAAAAGAATCAGAAAAAAAAAATATAAAAATACATATATATGTATTAGAATCACTTTTCTGTACACTAGAAACTAAAACAACATTGTAAATCAATTCTTCAATAGCAAATACCATTCATAAATCTTTTGTTAACATGTTACAATTTATTATTGTTATTTTTCAAAGGGCTAATAAATTAAAACATAGGCTTTCAGAAGGACAAATATTGTATGATTCAACCTATATCATGACTCTAAAATAGTCAAACGCTTTCATTCTTTTACATGTGGTTGTCCAGTTTTCCCAGTACCACTTATTGAAGAGACTGTCTTTTCTCCATTGTATATGCTTGCTTCCTTTGTTGTAAATTGACTGACTGTAGTTGTGTGGGTTTATTTCTGGGCCCTCTATACTGTTCCATTGAGCTATGTGTCTGCTTTTGTGTCAGTACCATACAGTTTTTATTACTGTAGCTTTGTAATATAATCTAAAGTCAAGGAGCATGATTCCTCAAGCTCTATTCTTCCTTCTCATGATTGTTTTGGCTATTGGAGGTCTTTTGTGTTTCTATACAAAATTTAAAATTATTTGTTTTAGTTCTGCAAAAAAATGCCATTGGTATTTTGATAGGGATTGCATTGAATCTGTAGCTTGACCTGGGTAGTATAGTCATTTAACAATATTAATTTTTCCAATCCAAGAACTCAGTATATCTTTCCATCTGTTTATGTCATCTTCAGTTTCTTTCATCAGTGTCTTATAGATTTTGAGTACAGATCTTTTACTTCTTTCGGTAGATTTATTCCAGGTATTTTATTCTTTTTGATGTTATGGGATTGTTTCCTTAATTTCTCTTTCTGATATTTCATTGTTAGTGTATAGAAATGCAACAGATTTCTGTGTCTTAATTTTGTATCCTGCAACTTTACCAAATTCATTGTCTAACACCATATAAAAAACCTAAATGAATTAAAGACCTAAATGTAAGACCAGATACTATAAAACTCCTAGAGGAAAATATAGGCAGAACACTCTTTGACATAAATTGCAGCAATAATTTTTTGGATCTGTCTCCTAAATAAATGAAATAAAAGCAAAACAAAGAAATGGGACATAATTAAACTTCAAAGCTTTTTAACAGCAAAGGAAACCATGGACTAAACAAAAGGACAACGTACTGAATGGGAGATGATATTTGCAAATGATATGACTGATAAGGGATTAATATTCAGCATATAAAAACAGCTCATACAACTCAACATCAAGAAAGCAAAAAGCCTAATTAAAAAATGGGCATTACTGAATAGACCTTTTTCCAAAGAGGAAATGCAGATGGCCAACAGGCACATGAAAAGACATGGAGGGCATCATGCTAAGTGAAATAAGTCAGACATAGAAAGACAAACACTGTATGATATCACTTATATGTGGAATCTAAAATATAATAAATTAGTGAATATAACAAAAAAGAAGAATACTCACAGATATAGAGAACAAACTAGTCATTTCCAGTGGGGAGAGGAAAGGGGGAGGGACTCTAGGGCTAGGGGATTAAGAGATACAAACTATTGGGTATAAAATAACCTACAAGGTTATATTGTACAACATGGGGATTGTAGCCAATATTTTATAATAACTATAAATAGAATATAACCTTTAAAAATAGTGAATCACTATATTGTACATCTGTAGCTTATGTAATATTGTACAGCAGCTCTACTTCAATTAAAAGTAAAATAAAATAGTCAGACACATAGAAGTAGAGAGTGCAATGGCGTTGCCAGGGGTGGGGTGTGGGGGTGTGTGTAGCAATGGAGAGCTGCTAATCAACTGGTATAATGTTTCAGTTACTCAAGGTGATTAAGTTCTAGAGCTCTGTTGTAAAACATTGTGCCTATAGTAACAATACAGCATTGCATGCTTAAAAATGTGTTGAGGGTTGATCTCATGTTAAGTGTTCTTACCACTGTAAAAAAGAAAAGAAAAGAAAACAAAAATCATGGGCTTTTGTGTTAGAAATACCAGAGTCAAAGTCACTTTGTGTGTCCTTGGGAGATTTATTTAATCTGTCTGAGATTTATTTATTTATTTCAGATTTATTTAACCTGAAAAAAATATTGCTGCAATTTATGTCAAATCTCTCTCTCTGAGATTTATTTAATCTCTCAGTTTCCTTATCTGCTATGAGGAAAATACCCACAAATCTTGTAGGCTCTTTGTGCACATTAAGTTAAATGAGGCAACTTATTCAGGGAACACATTACAGTTCTAAGGATATAAATGAAACATTATAAAGTTATCCTTATTTAAGTATTCCTTTTTTTCAAGATCCTTTAAGTTTTAGTCCAGCATTCTGTCAAACATTGGAACACAGTGTCTGCACTATGGTGTTTTAGGTATGCATTTTCTATGCTATGACATATTACAATATGTTCTCTTAACATTTATGGAGATTATTTATCTCATATGTGTTAGGGACAAATCAAAAGGACAAAGTAATGTCTAACGTATGCAAAAGATTTCATTAAAGCCAAAATCTCAAAATGTGAGAGAATAAAATTTCAAACGTTTACTATCAAGTATTAAATCACTGATGGAAATAGAGACATTCATTCATTCCTTTGAGATGAATTCACTGAGTTCGTACTGAGTCAGATACTACTATGTGCTAGTAATCCAAAACTGGACGATAAAATGTTTACCTCCGAATAATTTATGGCTGCTCAGGGAGAACCAAAAATTCAAATAAGCCAATACAATGATATAGATACCATGCTAGAAAGGTCTAGAATAGAGAGAGAGAAAGTACGAAAGATAAAGTAGTTAATTTGCCTGTGGGAGATGAATGGCAGTCAGAGGAGGTTTCCTAGAACAGGTGATGTTGGGCTGTACCTGAAAACACAGTATGTATTTGCCTGGTGGATAATGGCAGTGGGGCTTAGAGTAGAGCATTCTAAGGAAAGACAACAAAATGAGCAAAGCCACACAGGTGTGAAATAGCATGACATGCTTTAGGAGATGCTGGAATTTCCATATAATTGGAAGAAGATTTGAAAATAGGAAGTGACAAGAAATAAGCTGTGGCTTGATCATGGAGAGCCCCATATATTTGTAAGTGAGTGAGGCACTAAAAGATAAAGACCCATATCTACTCCTTCACTTCCATCCAAAATCCATCTAAGATATATTCCCAGGAATAGTAGTTCAAATTTCAAAAGTGATTTTTAGATGAAATTATGGAAGGTCTTTAAAAGTAACTAAAACCCACAAAATAATTTCTTCAAAAGATGCTTGGGTATAGTGGGGAAATTTCCAAACACTGAATTTGAATTTATCTTTGTGCCTCTGAGTGCTTTTTCTGGCAGTTACATCATGAACATCTGCTTGAATTATCTTAGTTCTTATGAAATTTTGCTTATCCACAGAGAGAAACACATATTGTTGGCCCAAGTCCAATATGCAGTTTCTTCCCCAGGCTTTGAAAAAAATAGCAAAAAGGAGTTATTAAATTGCTGAATAACTTAAGAGACTTAAAAAATATCACTGAAAGATGTCCAGGATTGAGAATTTGGAAATATTTATAAATTCCATATACAGTGAGGAATGAGGATAATAGTGATATAATTTTTGAAAGTTTTTCTATTGAATAAGAGTCTAATCTTTATAACAAATGAAAGAAAACAACAACAAAATCAGCAACAAAATGAGGTATAGAAAAATATGTAACTATTATCCTTACACATGAAAAGGTTTGTAAAGGCCTCAGTGAAGTACAATAAGTTGAACTGAATATACTTAGCAGGAGAGCTCAGTAACACATGTCAAACGTTATAAAGAAGAAAAGGGTATCATGGAAAAAGAAAAGACGAGTTGATATAAGATGCTGTCTTATGCCCCTTTGAAGTATTCCTTTAGATCCTGTATCACTGGATCAGTGGCATACTGAGATGAGAACTAGAAACATCAGGGTTTCTTATTGTGGGGGAAAAATCCCCCGAGAATACAGAGTACCTAATTAAAATGGTATCTGAAATAGATATTAGAGGTAGGCATACCATTCACTTCAAAAATAAATGGTAGATGGTCATCCATTTAGTTATTTACCATTTATCCATTTATTCATTCATAAATCTTCTTTAAAATATTATGGAGTGCTTACTATAGGCCAGTTTCTGGCTTGAGCAATTTGTTATATTTTTTGCTATTTTAGATTATATCTTCTTTAAAATTCCATTTTATAATACTCCATGTTGGTTTATAAAAATGAAATACCTAGGTATAAATCTAATAAAAAATTTACGTGGTCTTTTTGAAGAAAATTATGATACTTGTTAAAGACAACTCCAAATGGATACACATAGACTAAAATATTCAAAATGCTAAAATACTAAAAGACTCAACAGGTTTTCCTACAGAGAATGATAAGATGATTCTAAATATACACATAGAAGATCAAAAGGTTAAAAGCAGGTAAGAGTTTCCTGAAGAATATTGGAAGCATGTTTTATCAAATATAAGAAGTTAGTGTGTGTTGGTTAGTGGTTATTGTAGCTGCCTTCCAAATATAAGAAGTTATATAGCTTAGTAACTAATGAAGAATTAACTCAAGTGTGTACAAATTGACCAATAAAATAGAATAAGGAGTCCAGAATCAGATCCACATATAAGTGGAAAATTTATTTATGGAAGAACTACTCTTGCAGATAACTGTAGATAAAAAGGACTTTTCAAATAAATTATGCTGGAAAAACTGATTATGCAAGTGAAAAATATTGAAATGTAAATGCTATCTTACGTATATAATTGTTAATTATCTGTACTGCGCAACATACTAGCCCAACACTTAGGGCTAATAAAAAACACATTTAATTCACACAGCTTCTGCAGGTTAGAAGTTCAAGAGCAGCTTATTTGGTAGTTCTGTCTCAGAGTCTGTCATGAGGTTGCAGTCAAAATGTTAACCAGGTGCTTCAGTCTTCTGAAGGCAAGACTGAGACAGGAGGACCCACTTCAGAGATGACTTATTCATATGGCTGTTGTCAACCAGTTTCTTACTGGCTCTTGGCTAGGGAGAGTTCAGCCCCTACCTACATGGACTACTCCACTGGGCTGCCTGAGCATCCTCACAACATGGCAACTGTTTTCTCCCATAGTTAGTGATATAAGAGAGAGCAAAATGGAAACTGCAAGCCTTTTATTATCTAGACTCAGAGGTCAGAAACCATTATTTCCACATCTACTATTTATTACACAGGTTAGCCTTATTCATTGTGGGGAGATAATACACAAGGGTAAGAATAACAGAGGCAGGGATTATTGGAGGCCATCTTGGAACCTGGCTACCACATACACACACAAAAATTATAGGTGAATTAGAGAATTCTATAATACTTTTGTAAGACAATCTATGAGAATCTTTAGTATCTCACAGCAAAGATTCTCAAGTAAGAAACAAACTACTCAAATTATAAAGGAAAGGACTGATAAATTCAATTATGTTAAAAATAAAACATCTATTTATCAAAAGAGCATATAGAAAGTGAAAAATCAAAATAGAAGATATTTGAAAGAAATTTAATTTAAAATTATTAATATCCAGAATATACAAAGAACGGCAAACCGACACTAAAAAGTTACCCAAAAGAAAAACGGGCAAAATATTTGAGAAAGCTCCTCACAGAAAAAAGGATGGTCTAAAAACATTAAAATATAATCAGTTTCATTAGTAATCAAGAAACTGCAAATTATAGCCAAAGTGTGATGTCATTACATGCCCATTTGATTTGTAAAAACTAAGAAATAATGAGTTTATCAATTTATGATGATGTGGAGCTACGGGAAACCCTTACGTATGGCTGGCAGAAGTGTAAAGTGTCCAACCATTCTGGATCATAATTTGGCATTATGTACTATAGTTGAGAATGTGTATACATAGTGACCCAGAAATTTCTAGAGAAAATCTTACATATACGCACCAGGAAACATGCACAAGTATCTTTGTGGAATTGCTGTAATAGCAAAAAAAACTGGAAACAACTCAAATGACCAACAGTAGAATGGATACAGAAATGACATTTATACAGTGGAATCCTATTCAGCTGTGGGTGGGTAAGGCTGAAAGTGTAAGACTGAAGGAAGATTGAAAAACAACCAACCAAACAAACAAACTAGAGACACTATAGCAAATTTAAATGTCCATTAGTAAGGAGTGGGAGGCTGAAGACATAGAAGAGACAGGTGGAACGGACATTTCTTCATTAGACATGGGGGAGCAGTTAAGAGTGAGTATGTATTTATTTAAAAATACTTATTGTGTACCCACTCTATGCCAGGGCCTGTTGATACAAAGGATGAAGGTAGCTTTGAGAATTGGGTCATAGGTATTTGATGGAAAGTCTGTATAAAAGCTTTCTTTTTCTATCTGAATATGGGGTGGAGGGTCATTTCCTAAGGGTGAGGGAAAAACTTGGGGCTTGAGATTTAAGGAGAGTGAAGATTTTAAATTGTGTGGAAACAGGAGAGCAAACTAATGAAGGAAATAAAGCAGTTGAATTGGGCACTGTTGAAAATCCAGTTAAGGTTATTGAATTTGTAGCCAGAATTCCCAGCTGTACAATTTTCACCAGCATTCCATAGTGCAGATATATTGTTCTAGGGTTTTTTTCCCTAGCAGGTGGTGACAAAAGGATAACATTTTGTTGAATAATTTAGGACAGTGATAAGAGGTTGTTTGAAATGACAGACTACGGTTGCCGGTGAGTCTGATTGCTAATTACACTTCTGAAGCAGAGTTTACCATTTATGTGTATCCAGAAAATCAAGTAATGTAATATATGTATCTGATGAGGAATCTTATTTAAAATCACAGGTGCTGTGAAGTTAAAACTCCACTAGAAGGAAACTGATCAATGAGAGGCAGGAGATGGAAAGGGTCCCGCAGATATATTTTGATCTCTTCCAGCCCCTGACTATTTGGAGATGCAAAAAGTTCCACATGTCCTGCAATACTAAGTTATGTTTTCTTGTGAAACTACAGCCAGGTCAGTAATACACCTATATATATATATATATATATATATATATATATTTTATGGTATGCGGGCCTCTCACTGTTGTGGCCTCTCCCATTGCGGAGCACAGGCTCCGGACGCGCAGGCTCAGAGGCCATGGCTCACGGGCCCAGCCACTCCGCGGCATGTGGGATCCTCCTGGACCGAGGGACGAACCCTCATCCCCTGCATAGGCAGGCGGACTCCCAACCACTGCGCCGCCAGGGAAGCTCCATCCCCTTATATTTTCTTTTCTTCCTTGCTTCACTTTCCTTTTTACCTCATTCTTACTTCCCTGGAATTTCACTTCCTGATAAAACAGCAGGGAAGCTTTATTCAGGCTCTGTGTGTTTCTGTTTGTCTGGTGTTTGGTTTTTGGTGTTTTAAGGTACTCAGAGGAAGACAAAATGAATTTCTCTGCTGAATTTGGATTTATTCGTGGCAATTCAGGAAGGCGAGGGCAGGGAAGAGACTAGATAGAAGTGGGAAGATGAATAAGGAGCCAAAGAGATGGTATGAAGCTGAGGGTCTATACGCAGTGAGGTAGCAATGAAAAATCCCTGGCAGTGGGTGGGATGGCTGAAGTATTTTAAGCTAGGATGTCTATTATTCAATTTAAGATGATGATATTTCTTCCAGGTAAATTCTCTCCTATCCCTTTTCTCCCCCAAATTTAGTACATTATCTTACATAATATGTCTTATTATTTTTTAAATTTTGTGGTACTATAATAAATGACTGAGTTTCATATCTGGGTTAACATGACCTGGAACAGAAAGGATAGTTGAAAAGGTGAAAAGGTAAACTAATTCAAAGAGCAGAAAGCTAGAAGCCAGAAGAACAAAGAAAATGTAAGACCTAGATAATTTTCAGAAAACTTGAGAAAAGTTTTGTGCTGACACAAGTCATGGAATGGGATGATGGAGGAAATTTTATTCAGACATTAAGGGGACTGGCAATCCCACCTGACATCTAGGGTACAGATAATATACACTTCATCAGGCAGTGTCCCTCACAGAGGCTAGTACTGCAGTGATATTGATTTTTAGCTTTCTCTTTTTATGCATTTATATGCAGAAGTCTTTTTTCTGAAAAAAAGAAGGTACATTTATTTTCTTTAATCAATAATTTATGGAACTATGTATTGATATTAGAATTAAATTATTATGGATGCTACTTCAGTTATGAGATTTTGTTACTATGACTGTCAATACATGGGAATTGCTATTTGAGACAACTTATTCAGTCCTGTGCTCAATTTTATTAGGGATGCCATAAGCTCTTCATGAAAATCTTTATGTTCATAAGGTAATAGTTGGTTGTTCCATGCTAATCTATTATAATCAGTGTGAAAATCTGTTATAGGTAGGGTTAAAAAAAAAAAGTATACCTACTAAAAGGACTATAAATGTTGGAAAATGTACTTCTTCTTATTCTGGTAGAAATTTCTACTTCATAATTTATTAAACAATAAGTTTCAAGAATACAATCACATACATTTACTATGAATAGAAAAATTGACAAAAATCCTTCCAATATCTTTCATAAATCATATTTTATTCATGCCAATTAAGTTCACAGATACCTAGCATTTTCTAAATCAGAATGACAGTTAAAGCTGCCTGTCATTTCTAGCATGATTCAAAATATCTCATATAAAAGTGAATTATGAGCAAGTATACAGTACGGCTATACATATTCCTCTTGCAAATAATTTATGTGAAACAAATATACCTCATTTTTTATGTTTTAATTGAGAAAAGATTTCTTAGTGAAACTGCAATAAACTCAGGTCATAGATTCATACAAGTCAACTGTCAATTTAAATTGTTATATTCATCTAGAAATATGTCATTTGGCAATGTGATTTACTCCTATCAGTAGGTAGGAAAACATCTTTTCATTTTTCACTGAGTATAGCAATATTACTCAACTTTCCATTGCAGAGCACAGGCTCCAGACGTGCAGGCTCAGCGGCCATGGCTCATGGGCCTTGCTGCTCCACGGCATGTGGGATCTTCCCGGGGCATGAACCCATGTCCCCTGCATTGGCAGGTGGACTCTCAACCACTGTGCCACCAGGGAAGCCCTACTCAACTTTTTAAAAATCCCTTTTGTAAAGTGCCACTTGATGAAATAAGAGCCCTATAATTTCCTTTAATGTTATTTAGCAAGGAAACAGTTCAGTGAGGTGAGTAGGAACATAGATCCTGGAACCAGACATACTTGGTTTTAAATGTCATAGCTCTTTAGGTATGTGAGCTGACACTTCTACACTTGTTTCCTAATCTTTTAAATGAAGATACTAAGAGTAGCTACTGCAAAGTATTATTGTGACAAGTTAATGTTATAATACTTTTATGAGGCTTAGTATATAGCCTGGAACATAAAAAATATCTATTATTATCATTATTAATTTTCAAAGAAAATTAAATATATTAATCAAAAGTCATTATAACTCTAATATGAGTTTTTCAAATTGCACATTCTCCCTTGAACTCTGACACTCCCCTGTTTCCCCCTCTCCCTTCCCCATATTCCCCTCCTGCTATCCCAAGAATCTTTGGACTGTACTCTTAAGATACTGACTCACATCCTGCAAATCAATCTCTTATGAAATTAATTTATAACCTCAGAGCCCGTATACAATTTCCTTTTTCTCCCCAAAGTTTTTTCCTTTACATGGTATGTATGGAGGAACTTTTGGCTAATCCTGAAACTTGCTGGTCTAATACCATTAAAATTTTTGCATATCAACGATTAAAACTGAACTATGCTTTTCAACACCTAAATGTGATACAACAAACCAGCTCTGGCTGGTATTTCATGGCACATATTACAATAGCAGGTCATCCAATTTAGACAGAAAAGAATTATTGTTCCATTCTTCCAAATTGGTTGTACCAATTAATTCTGTTCAACTTCATATAACAGACTGCAGTAGATTAACTTAATAGGAGCCCACTTCCCCCACAGAACAAGAAATCTGGAGGTAGGCAGTCTAAAGCTGGTGCAGTTGCTTAGAGAACTCATTAAACCAGGATCCTTCTAATCATCCTGCTCTGCCGTCTTTCGTATATGGTTATTATCCACTTGTTCACAAGATAGCTGCTCCGCCTCCAGATATCACGTGTCTCAGATGGAAGAGAACAGAATGAAGAGCAAAATATGTGTTTTATTGGGAAAACAATAGCCTTCCCATATACTCTACCCAGGAAGCTCCCTCTTATATCTTGTAAATCTAGATTGCAGGTTTACCTAAGTTAAAGAAAGTCTGGGGAGAAGAATTTTTAAACTGGGCACACTGCTACCCCTAAACTTTGAGGAATAAAGAAGACTTGAATAAATATTAAGTAGGTAATCAGCAGGATCTGCCATATGGGTCAAAAAACTTGACCTGACTTACGGAAAATGATACTGCAACATCATTATGTCACCAAAGTACACTGGTAGCAGCCTAAAAGGCAAACATTCTTTAGTAATATAAAACATGTTACCAAAAAAGATTCAGTGATTAAGAGGAAGTAAGATTTAAAAAAAATTCTCACAACAGGCTAGAATAAACCATTTGGTATTGGGTTAGTGTCAGAGACTTTAGTATGAATTCCTATATCTATCTACCTAACCATTCATCTATCGTCTGTCTACAGATGGAGAGATACAGAAATAATTATATACATATGTTTATACATACATATGTTTCCTAGTTCTATTTACTGAGAGGGCCTAGAAGGAGTGACACCTAGTAATAATGAGCACACTGAGTGCCCAGATCTTGGTTTCTAAATACCATTTGCCAATAAAAGCAATCAGAGCTCCTTGGAAAAATGGTTGATTCTAGGGCTGAGGCAATAGAAATACTAGTAAATCCTAGGTGAACCTGGAGCATCTTATAATGCCAGAAAGTAAGGAGGTGCTTAAGAAAACAAAAGAATGGGGGCATGTCAAAAGGCCACGGGAACAAATCTGAAAGAGATCCCAATGGCCAAAGCTGGAAAATGTGGGCAACAAAATAGATAGTATTGGATTATAACCCAAAGTATAAAATATACATTAGTCCATACTGATATAAAGAAATAACTGAATAAACAAATAAATGGAAAAGAAGAGACAAACCTTCCTTATAGAAAATTCCAAATAACATATGCAAATACTCCCCCCTTCAGGAGGTAGAGCTTAATTCTCCCCACCTTCAGTGTGGGCTGGACATAATGATCCCTTCCAAAGAATTGTGAAAAGAAAAAATGGAAAAACCAGAAATGTTATAATGGAAAAACTTGGCAAGCACAATCTTAACCTAGTGATCAAGATTATCTTACCAGTGATAAGTCATGCTGATATCATGCACCTCTGATTTGATGTTATGAAAAGGACACTGCCACATTTTCAGTATTCTACACACCCACACACACACACACAGACACACAGGAACCCTAACTCCAGTCTAATCATGAGAAAAACATCATAAAAAACCAAATTTGAAGACAATCTACAAAATACATATTCCTCAAAACTGTCAAGGTCATGAAAAACAGGGAAAATCTGAGAGACTGTCATAGATCAGAGAAGACTAAGGAGGTATGACCACTAAATGCAAAGTGATATCCTGGATGAAAATCTGGGATAGAGAAAAACATTAGTGGAAAAATGGAATAAATTTAGGGGTTTAGTTAACAGTAATGTGCCAATATTAGTGTCTAAATTTTGCCAAATGTAGCATGGTAATGTAAGATGTTAACATGAGGGGAAACTGGGTGAAGGGTATATAAAAATTCTCTATACTATCTTTGCAGTTCTTCTGTAAATCTAAAATTATTCTAAAATAAGAAGTTTTTAAATATCCTCACATAGTTACAATTGGAAATGACAATAGCCTACTAATGAGACAATGTGACATCATCAACTTATATCTAATGATCTTCAAAGCATCTCATGATGGGTAACCACAAATTGCTTAAGATACTTACAGTTAATGCATTAATACCAGACTGGTTCAAGTTCCAGATCCTAAGGAAACAGAAGCCAAAGTGTAAAAAGACATTTAATTTGAACTTTTCACTAAAAAGTATTTCTAAGGAGATCTCTGGATGACTCTAACCTTTCCAAGGTCAAGTGAAAGCTGCCAGCAGGTGCAATTCATCTTTCTATTGTCTTCTTCAAAATTAGCATATTCATGATTAGGAACTTATGTTTATAAAAGAAATTTTTATCAAATCCTATAAATTATTTTCCCCCACAAAATAGAATTACCTTGAAAAATCCCATTCAAAAAAAATTGCTTCTACTTAAGAACATACATTTTTAGAGCAGCAGCTTTGGCAATCAGCTAAGATTAGCATAGGAAATCAGTACATCAGAATTTTAATCTTGCTTTGCCACTCATTCTTTCAATGACCTTTAAAAGTTTACTTAACATGTTCCTTGGCCACCAAATGAGGTTAATGAAATTCTCTAGGTTAAAAAACAAAAACAGGAGAAACAATTACATAATCATCAAAAAGCAACTTAAAATAAAAGTGTTAAATAAAGATATCTGTTGTGGAAAGATATCATACCACTTTGTGGTGATCAAAGAGATATTTATTTTCCTCAGTTTCCTATTTATTAACAGCAAAGTTGGATGGCAGTAACAAAAAAGGTGTCATTTCTACTGAGAAACAGAACAAAATGCAGTGATGAATGAAATAAAGTTAATCTTAAACCACCTCCCCCCAAAAAGATCCACTCAAAATGTTTTCTTTCTTCATGTAGAGAAGCTTCTTCCAGAAACCCAGTATGAATTTGAACATACTAGGTTACAATTAGCATAAAAGCCACTGAGCTTAAACCTTTAAAACTTTCAAGAAAAGAATAGTCTTTTGAATGTCAGCTAAGAAATTGAGAAAAGAATCTCTCCAAAATATATCAGCATCCTTCTTTTAGTCTCTGATTCTGGATTAACTTTTTGGAGGTGTCTGAGTCCTTTGATATCAAGGAATGCAAGCACAAGGCTTATGTGCAGGAACTGGAATATATGATTCAGAAGAGCTGTGCAATTTTAGAGAACTTATTCATTATGAATTTTGCCACTTCACAGAGGTCCACAAGGGGGCACTCTTTTGCTGAAATTTTCTACACATTTTAAGGTAAAAACAGATTTTATGATAAGGAAATTTGGTACCAATAAATAGATATGCACGTTTAGTTTCTCATGGTTATTTCAGTTGCATTATTCTAGTCAGTTTCTTCCTTTGCTATGTTTCTCCAGGTGATTCTTTTTTTTAACTGTGGTGAAATACGCATAACATAAAATTTGCCATTTTAACCATTTTAAAGTGTACAGTTCAGTAGCATTAAGTACATTCACATTGTTGTGCAACCATCATCACCATCCATATGCATAACTTCTTCATCTTTCCAAACTGAAACTCTGTACATATTAAACAGGTCCACTTCCCTCTCTCTCTAACCCCTGGCTACTACCAGACTTTCTGTCTACAAATTTGACTACTCTGGGTATTTCACGTATAAGGGGACTCATATAGCATTTGTCCCTTTGTGACTCATGTATTTCACCTTGCATAATTCTTTGAAGTTCATACATGTTCTAGATGATTCTTAAACGGTCTGTCTCTAACCTTACTAAGTACCAAAGCTTTACCAAAAACTGTGTTAAATGAGGCATATGTCATTGGCACTTCTGTGTTTGTGCCAGATTGTATCAATCGGTTACCAATTTTTTTTGTTTGTCCGTATCCCTCAACTTCCTGACTCAATATTATTTGGTGAGTCAAATTCAGAACAACCTTCTTTACTAAATTCATCATAGAAATTCATGCTTTACTGTGATATTTAATTCTCATTTAAAGGACTTGTCATCCCACATTTGCAGGTGAACGTAGTTGCAACTTTTGTACAAGGTCAGTTCTGGCAAGCCAGCCAGGGCTTCAAGTAGTTTTCAATCTGCTGCCTCCATGCTGTGACTGGGAGTAAGCAAGTCTATGCTTGCATGCTTTAATCATAGAGCCTTGGTTCTCTTACAGTCCTCCAGTAAGCCACACCGTTTTTTGTTTTTTTTTTTAACATCTTTATTGGAGTATAATTGCTTTACAATGGTGCGTTAGTTTCTGCTTTATGACAAAGTGAATCAGTTATACATATATATATATGTTCCCATATCTATTCCCTCTTGCGTCTCCCTCCCTCCCACCCTCCCTATCCCACCCCTCTAGGTGGTCACAAAGCACTGAGCTGATCTCCCTGTGCTATGCGGCTGCTTCCCACTGGCTATCTATTTTACGTTTGGTAGTGTATATATGTCCATGCCACTCTCTCACTTTGTCACAGCTTACCCTTCCCCCTCCCCATATCCTCAAGTCCATTCTCTAGTAGGTCTGTGTCCTTATTCTCGTCTTGCCCCTGGGTTCTTCATGACATTTTTTTTTTCTTAGATTCCATATATGTGTTAGCATACAGTATTTCTTTTTCTCCTTCTGACTTACTTCACTCTGTATGACAGACTCTAGGTCCATCCACCTCACTACAAATAACTCAATTTCGTTTCTTTTTATGGCTGAGTAAATATTCCATTGTATATATGTGCCACATCTTCTTTATCCATTCATCTGTTGATGGATACTTAGGTTGCTTCCATGTCCTGGCTATTGTAAATAGAGCTGCAATGAACATTTTGGTACATGACTCTTTTTGAATTCTGGTTTTCTCAGGGTATATGCCCAGTAGTGGGATTGTGCCCCACCGGTTTTGAAGCAAGATAAGGAGGCTTGTTTTCCTGGTGTCTGACCCCAGGGCTAGGGTGCCTAATATGTGGCTTGAACCCGCTGCTCCCCGGGGAGGATCCATGAGGCTGTGATATCCCCCCTCCACTTCTGTGTTACCTAAAAGACACAGTGCAGGTCTCAACCAGATCCCTTCTCATCCCTTCCTACCAGACCCTGTGTGGATCTTTCTTTACAGCCTTGGTTGCTGAAAAGCCGTCCTGCTAGTCCCCAGGTTGATTTCAGCAAGCGTCAATATACAGTGGTAGATTTGATGCGTTCATGAGGGGAGGTGAGCCCAGCATCTTCCTACTCTTTCCTCTTGATCCCTTTCTTGGCAGTACGTAGTTTGATATTGTTCTTAGCAATATTTTTGGGATATATGTCTCCTTAGGCATGGGAAACCAAAGGAAAAATAGGCAAATTGGATTACATTAAACTAAAAAGCTTTTGCACAGTGAAGGAAACTGTCAACAAAATGAGAAGGCCATCTACTGAATGGGAGAAAGTATTTGCAAATGATATACCCCATAAGAGGTTAATACCCAGGGAATTCCCTGGTTGTCCAGTGGTTAGGACATGGAGCTTTCACTACTGGGGCCCGGGTTCAATCCCTGGTCAGGGAACTAAGATCCTGCAAGCTGCATGGCACTGAAAAAAAAGAGAGAGAGAGAGAGAAAGGTTAATATCCAAAATATGCAAAGAATTCATATAATTCAACATCAAAAAACAAACAACCCAATTAAAAAATGGGTACAGGGTCTGAATAGACAGTTTTCCAAAGAAGACATACAGATGACCAACAAGCACATGAAAAGACGCTAAATATCACTAATCATCAGGGAAATGCGAGTCAAAACCACAATAACACTTCACACGTGTCAGAATGGCTAGCATCAAAATGACAACAAATAAGAGTTTGCGAGGTTATGGAGAAGAGGAAACCCTTGTGCCCCATTTGTGGGAATGTAAATTGGTGCAGCCACTGTGGAAAACAGTGTGGAGATTTTTTTTTTAAATTAAAATCCAGGGTTTCCCTGGTGGTGCAGGGGTTGAGAGTCCACCTGCTGATGCAGGGGACACTGGTTTGTGCCCTGGTCCGGGAAGATCCCACATGCCGTGCGGCGGCTGGGTCCGTGAGCCATGGCCGCTGAGCCTGCACGTCCGGAGCCTGTGCTCCGCAACGGGAGAGGCCACAACAGTGAGAGGCCTGCGTACTGCAAAAAAAAAAAAAAAAAAAAAATTAAAATCCAGCAATTTCATTCCTGAGTATTTAACTATTTCAAAAAGATATATTCACCCCTATGGCATTGCAGTATTATTTAAAATAGCCAAGATACGGAAGCAATCTAAATGCCCATCAATAGATAAATGGTTTAAGAGGCTTTTCCTTAAAAGAATATTTAAACCATGGCTCAAAGCTCAAATTAGGCAGAGTTCCTCATACTTCATAAATTTTTATTTTGTTTCCTTAATCTTTTATACTACATAATAGCTAGAACTGGTTTAAAGGCTCAAATGAGAGTTTTCAATGGAAATAAAAACCTTTATTTCTTAATCTCTATATAATATGTGGTTATGTTCTGGGACAGGTGAATTTACTGAAAGCTTAGGACAGCCATTCCAAAGATAAAGAAAAGAGAATTTTAAAGGGACTGAATAGTTGGTGATCTAGATAAAGTTTTAAAATTTGGAAGTTTGACTTTACAGTTCCATTGAAGTAGGGTGTTCCCTTCTTTTGAAGATATTAAGTTATTTTGGGACTTAATAGATTTAATCTATTAATAGGTTTAGATTTTCTGGACCATTGAATAATAATAATAATTGCTATCATGTGTTTAATCTATGTGTGGTGCAATTACATGGATATTATGTGCATTGTCTCATGTACTCTTCACAATGATCCTGCAAGATAGTTTCGAGAAAACTGAAGACCCTACAGATTAACTTGGTAGTTTGTATATAATTGAAGAATTATAATACAAGCCAAGGCAGTCTCACTCAATACTGGTTCTGTGCTCTTAAAATACACATGTTATGTATATTTATGTCATATTATGTGTATTTTACCACAGTACATCCTGCTCCCTCCCTGAAGGAATCCTTAATTTAAGCAGAAAGGTTTTTACACATCCTAGTTTTGCAACTAACTAACTTTTATGACTTTGGCAAAGCATTTGACCTGTATTCTGATCTATACAATGAGGGTCTTGGATTAAATGATTTCTCAGGTCTCTTTTCCTTTCTTTTGGCAAGGGAGAGTACTCCTGTTGAGTGAAGTCATTTTTCTATGATTGGTTGGCAGAGTGGTTTTGGCTCACCTGTAATGCGCAGTTTAGCAGAGGCAGTAGAGGATAAAGTCTGTTTCACTCCACAAGCCAAGAAGGAGCAGGTGGTGTCGATTTCTTGTGTTCTGGGGGAAGCTATTTGTCAGTGATAACCTAGATAGCTTTGGATAGGTGCAACAACAGCATATGGTATGTTTAGATGCTAATTGCCGCCTCATCCATGAGCACTTCAGTCTTTATTTTATGCACAAGCCTGGTGAATATAAAAATAAAGGTGAATTTTTAAAAACCTGAATTAACAACCTGAAATTATATCTTTTCTCTTTCTGGTTAAATTATATCTCTTCTCTTTCTGTTGTTAGCTGAAAATGTTCTACTAGTTTTTTGGTCGTTTAAGATGGGTAGAGGTAGAATGAAGATGCTTGATAATGTAGTTACTGTGCAACCTTACCGTTTCTATGTACACAGGTGATACATAGGGAGTGATAAAGCATGCGCAAGCAGTGAGCACACAGAAGATATTTCTCATGTGACAGAGCTAGAGTCTGAGATCTGGAATTGGAGAATCTATAGGTAAGAAAGAAATGCGGCAAATTACAGAGGTCTCTATTGAGAGCAAGAATATGGAGCTTATATTACATAGCTGGATGGGCAGAAGCTCACCAGAAATGGCCTTAGCTTCAAGAAATGGAGACAAACATATGGTCCTTTGAAGCAGGATTTGCTTTAACCAAATTTCAGGGAAGATTTAAAAAAAAAAAAAGAAAAAGAAAGGAAACAAAGAGTATGGTATGCTCTGCTCTTATTTAATAAGCCTTGCCTAATTTAATCCTTACAGCAATTTGGTAAGGTAAGTGGTACTAATTTCATTGCATAAGTGAGAAAATGGAGACTTAAGAGATGTTCAGTAGTTTAAGTCCAGTATTTTTATCATTATATTATACCTGGTAGGTGATCATTCACACTTATTGTTTCTTTCATATTATCAGTATTCTCTTTTATGATTTCAACAGAGGAAGACTATTCTGTTGTGAATTTTCTTTGTATTTTTACTAAATATGAGGGATTTAACTCTGACCCTTCCTGGTGAGCTTACTGAATTCCAGAACAAGCTACATACTAATTTTATTGCAAATATTGCGTTCATAAAGAATTTCCTCAAAGTATCACAATAATTTAAATTGGGAAATTGTGCATAGTCAAGGAAAAAGACAATTACAAGTTACTTAAAGTGGTCTTTACAATTTAGCCAGTTCAATTTCTGACTCACAGATTGAAGGCCAAGATGGCATGGCCCTACTGAGGGAGTTCTTGGTGTGTCTCTGTATAGCCTGACTGAGGGCATGTGAGATTTCTTTTGGAAGGTATTGTATTATGTTCTCTGGAGTTAGAATAAAAGTAGAGTGATTATTTAACATCATAGAGTTAGAGCTAGATAAGTGCAATGTTACATGAAACGTAGTGTATTCTAATCTCGTGTCACAATAATAATAAGGATGATGGTTTATATATTGTATAATGTCTGTATGGCTTTCACATACCCCAACAGTTCATTATCACTATCACCCAGTGAGGTAAGCAGAGCATATCCTCCACTTTCCCCCATTTTATAGAAAATTCAAACAATCAAAAAGAGCGAGGCTTAGAGACATTAGGTGGCTTACCTGAGGTCACATGGATGCAAGAGGGTGAATCAGCAGTCAGCTTTATCTTCTGATCTTTCCTTGTCCCTTTGCTGTTAGAATCATTGGTGTTAAAAACATCTTCATTCTCATTTCTCATCTGCAACTTACCTCTCCCAGAAATTCTTTTTAATTTTGTTGTAGGGAACTTGGGCCAATGATAGTAAATTTATAGTTACCTGAAATTCGGTGAAGTAGGTTATGTTTTTTAAATGAACGATATGCAAATAAACATAGATTTCTGCATCAATTTCAAACACTTGAACACATCTTTCAGCAAAATCTTGGGTGAGAATTCTCTCACAGAGCTCAAAGGACTTACGAAGTAATTATTCCACAGTTGTCCAACTGAGCACCCCAAAACGCATACTGAGTGACAATTTATGTGCAAATCACAGAATAGGTACTGTGGGAGGTAAAATAATAAAATAAAATATTGTCTCTACCCATCAGTGGTTTATTAATTATGGGGAAAAAACACTATTCTTTATTTTTTATTCTGTCTATTGTTCCATTAAGGATTCAAGAAACTCACAGTAATATACTTTAAATAAGTATAAAATAAAATAAAATAAAATAAGATCCCCAATCCTTCAGGTTTCTAAGGTTTCCACTATTTATTTATTTATATTGATGTTTAGTTGACTTGCAATATTATATTAGCTTCAGGTTTATAACACAGTGATTCAATATTTTTTATACATTACGAAATGATCACCATGATATGTCTAGTTACAATCTGTCACTGTACAAAGTAATTACAGTATTATTGACTATATATATTCCCTATGCTGTGTATTATATCCCTGTGGCTTATTTTTTTGTAATGGGAGGTTTGTACCTCCCTCTCCTATTTCACTCATCCTTCAACCACTTTCTCTCTGGCAACCACCAGTTTGTTCTCTGTATCTATGCGTCTGTTTCTTTTTTGTTATGTTTGTTTTGCTTTTTATATTCCACATGTGTGAAATCATATGGTATTTGTCGATCTCTGTCTGATTTATTTCACTTAGCATAATACCCTCTAGGTCCATTTATGCTATCCCAAATGGCAAGATTTCATTACTTTTTTATGGCTGAGTAATATTGTGTGTATATATAGTGTGCATATATATATATACACACATATATACATATAAACATTATATATATATATCACATCTTCTTTATCCATTCATCTATAGGTGGACACTTAGGTTGCTTCCATATCTCGACTATTTCACATAATGCTGCTATGAACATAGGGATGCATATATCTTATTGAATTAGTGTTTTTGTTTTCTTCAAAAAAGTCAAGAAGTGGAATTGCTGGATCATATGGTAGTTCTATTTTTAATTTTTGAGGAACCTCCATATTATTTTCCATAGTGCCTGTACCGATTTACATTCACACCAACAGTGCAAAGAGGTTCCCTTTTCTCTACATCTTTGCCAACACTTGTTATTTCTTGCCTTTTTGATAATAACCATTATGACAGTGTTCAGGATACCTCATTATGATTTTATTTGCATTTCCCTGATGATTAGTGGTGTTAAGCATTTTTTCATGTACCTGTTGGCCATCTGTATTCTTCTTTGGAAAATAATTCTTTGTTGTAGTTCTGTGAAAAATGCCGTTGTTATTTTGATGGAATTGCATTGAATCCGTAGATTGCCTTGGGTAGTATGGTTACTGTAACAATATAAATTCTTCCAATCTATGAACACGGTATATCTTTCCCTTTGTTTGTGTCACCTTCAATTTCTTTCATCAATGTCTTATTGTTTTCTGAGTATAAGTTTTTTACCTCCTTGGCTAGATTTATTCCTAGGCATTTTATTCTTTTTGATGTAGTTGTAAATGGGATTATTTTCTTAATTACACTTTCCAATAGTTGTTAGTGTAGAGAAAAGCAACAGATTTCTGTATATTAATTTTGTATTCTGCAACTTTATTGAATTCATTTATTAGTTCTAATAGTTTTTTTGGTGGCATCTTTAGGATTATCTATCTATCTATCTATCTACCATATTATCTGCAAACAGTAACAGTTTTACTTCTTTCTTTCCAGTTCGGATGCCTTTTATTTCCTTTTCTTGCCTAATTGATGTGGCTAGGACTTTCAATACTATATTGAATAAAAGTGGTGAGAGTGGGCATCTTTGCTTTGTTCCTGTTCTTAGAGGAAATGTTTTCAGTTTTTTCCCATCAAGTATGATGTTGGCTATAGGTTTGTCATATATGACCTTGATTATATTGAGGTATATTCCCTCTTTATTCACTTTGTTGAGAGTTTTTATCATGAATGGGTGTTGAATTTTGTCAAAAAAATTGAGATGATGATTGTATAATTTTTAGTCTTCAGGTAGTTAAGGTGGTATATCATATTGATTGATTTGTGGTTATTGAACCATCCTTGTATTTGTAGGGTAAATCCCACTTGTGTATGATCCTTTTAATGTATTGTTGTATTCAGCTTGCTAATATTTTGTTGAGGATTTTTGCATCTATGTTAGTTAAGGATTTTTGTTTTGCTTGTGGTGTCTGTCTGGTTTTGGTATCAGGGTGATGTTGGTGCTTTAGAATGAGTTTGGAGGCATTGTTTCCTCTTCAATTTTTGGCAATAGTTTGAGAAGGATAGGCATTAACTCTTCTTTAAATGTTTGATGAAATTCCCCTGTGAAGCCACCTGTTCCTGGACTTTCATTTGTTGGGAGTTTTTTTTTTTTTTTTTTAGCTGATTCAATATTATTACTTGTAATTGGTTTGTTCATAATTTATGTTTCTTCCTGATTCAGTCTTGGGAAATTGTACATTTCTAGGAATTTATTTCTTCTGGATTGTTCATTTTATTGTACATTATTGTTCATTGTAATCTCTTATGGTCTTTTGTATTTCTGTAATGCTGGTTGTAACTTCTCCTTTTTCATTTCTGATTTTCTTGATTTGGGCCCTCTCTTTTTTTCTTGATGAGTCTGGCTAAATGCTTATTAATTTTGTTTACCTTTTAAAAGAACCAGCTCTTGGTTTCATTGATCTTTTTCAGTGTTTTTTAGTCTCTATTTCATTTATTTCTGCTCTGATGTTTAATATTTCCCTTCTTTCACTAACTTTGGGTTTTATTTGTTCTTTTTCTAGTTCATTTGGTGTAATATTAAGTAGCTTATTTGAGATTTTTCTTCTTTCCTGAAATAGGTTTTTATTGCTGTAAACTTCCCTCTTAGAATTGTTTTGCTGTGTCCCATAGATTTTGGATCCTTTTGGTCCATTTTCATTTGTCTTCAGATAATTTTTAATTTTTTTAGAAGATTTCTTCAGTGACCCATTGATTGTTTAGTAGCATATTGTTTAGCTTCCATGTGTTTGTGTTTTTTGCAGTTTTTTTCTTGTAGGTGACTTCTAGTCTCATACCATTTGGTCAGAAAAGATGCCTGATATTGATTTCAATCTTGAATTTATTGAGACTTGTTTCATTGTCTAGCTTGTGATCTATCCTGGAGAATATTTCATGTGCACTTGAAAAGATAGTGTATTCTGCTGCTTTTTGAGTGGAATATTCAATATATATCTATTAAGTTCATCTGATGTAATGTTGTTTAAGGCCAATGTTTCCTTATTGATTTCCATCTAGATGATCTATCCACTGATGTAAGTGGGGTGTTAAAATTCTTTACTATTATTATGTTAATGTCAATTTTTCCCTTCATGTCTGTTAATATTTTCTGTATTTATTTAGGTGCTCCTATATTGGATTCATATATATTTATGTATTATATGTTCTTGTTGGATTGAGCCCTGTATCATCATATAATGTCCTTCTTTGTCTTTTGTTACAGACTTTGTTTTAAAGTTTATTTTGTCTGATACAAGTATTGCTACGCAGGTTTCTCTTCATTTACATTTAAATGGAATACATTTTCCAACTCCTCACTTTCAGTATGTGTATGTCTTCATATCTGAAGTGAGTCTTTTGTAGGCAGCAGCACATATGGGTCTTGTTTTTATATCCATGCAGCCACTCTATGTCTTTTGATTGGAGCATTAATCCATTTATGTTTAAAGTAATTATTGATAGGTAGGTACTTATGGTCATTTTGTAGTTATTTTGGGGTTGTTTTGTAGTTCTTTTTGTTTCTTTTTTTCTCTCTTTTCTTGTGATTTGATGGCTATCTTTAGTTTTTGTTTGGATTCCTTTCTCTTTTTTGTGTTTGTGTCTATTAAAGATTTTTCATTGTTGTTACCATGAGGTTTATATGTAAGAAATATATATTTTGTTTGGTTTTGTTTATATATATTATATTTTGTTTTGAGTATGCATACTTATATGTATAAACATAAATTTTATCTATATTTATATAAATATATATACTTGTAAGTATATATGTATATATATACTTTATTATTTAAGTTGATGATCTTTTAAATTCAAATGCATTCTAATAACCCTGCATTTTTATCTCCCACCTTCATGTTTAATGTTTTTCACATCATTTTTTACATCTTTTTGTTTCACATATCCCTTAACTACTTATTGTGAATATAGATGGTTTTACTACTTTTGCCTTTCAACCTTTCTACTAACTTTAGGTAGCTGATCTACTACCTTTACTGTACATTTGCCTTTACCAATGACATTTTCTTTTTGTAATATTCATATTTCTAGCTGTAGTTTTTTCTATTCTGCTTAGAGAGGTCCCTTTAACATTTCTTGTAAAGCTGGTTTAGTGGTGCTGGATTCTTTTAGCTTTTGCTTGTCTGTGAAACCCTTTATCTCTCCTTCAAATCTGAATGGTAGTGTTGTCTGGTAGAGTATTCTTGGTTGTAGGTTTTTTACTTTCATTTCTTTGAATATATAGTGCCTCTTCCTTCTGACTTGCAAAGTTTCTTTTGAGAAGTCAGCTGACAATCTTATGTAGTTTCCTTGCATATAAATAGTTGCTTTTCCTTTGCTGCTTTTAATATTCTCTCTAGGTTTTAGCCATTTTAATTAAAGTGCGCCTTAGTGTGGGCCTCTTTGGGTTCATCTTGCTTGGGACTCTCTGTGCTTCCTGAACCTGCATGTCTGTTTCCTTTCCTGGGTTAAAGAAGTTTTCAGCTATTATTTCTTCAAACAAATTCTCTGCTGATTTCTCTTTCTTCTTTTTCTGGGATCCCTATAATGTGAATATCAGTATGCTTGATGTTGTCTCAGAGGTCACTTAAGCTACCCTCATTTTCTCTATTTCTCTTTTTGTTTTTTGTTGTTGTTTTATCTTTTTTGTTTTTGTCAGCTTGGGTGATTTCCACTATTCTGCTTCTGGTTTGTTGATCTATTATTCTGTACCTCTAATCTACAGTTGATCAGTTGATTCTTTCTAGTGTATTTTTTATTTCAGTTATTATATCTTTTATCTCTGTTTATTTCATTTTTATATTTCCTAACTCTTTGTTAAACTTTTCATTGTGTTCTTCAATTCTTCCCCTGAGATTTTTGAGCATCTTTATTTATTTATTTATTTTTTTAACATCTTTATTGGGGTATAATTGCTTTACAATGGTGTGTTAGTTTCTGCTTTATAACAAAGTGAATCAGCTATACATATACATATGCTCCCATGTGTCTTCCCTCTTGCGTCTCCCTCCCTGAGCATCTTTATGATCATTATCTTGAACTCTATTAAGTAGATTCCTTATTTCCATTTTATTTAGTTCTTCTGAAATTTTGCCTTATTCCTTTGTTTGGAACCTAGTCCTATGTCTATTCATTTTGCTTAATTCTCTGTGCTTATTTCGATGTATTGTGTAGGTCCTTTATATTTCCTAATCTTGCAGAAGTGTCCTTATGTAGGAAATGTTCTGTGGGGTCCAGCAGCACACTCCCCTCTGGTCACTAGAGCTATAAGCTCTAGGGGTTCCTCCTATGTGGGTTCCTTGAGCCCTTCTGTTGTGGCAAGGCCAACTACTGTGGGCATGCAGCTGGGTGTGGTTGGGTCCTGACAGTTCAGTGCCAGGCCCACTGTGGGCCTGGGGGTCCTGGGGCTGGTGGTCTCAGGGTTAGTGCTGGACTGCTGGTAGGCAGGTAAGACACTGGTGCTAATAGCTTAGAGGGAGGACCCCAAAATGGTCCTTGCCAGCACCAATGTCCTCATGGTAGAAGGAGATCCCAAAAATATTTGCTGCCAGCTTCTCCATCCCCAGGAGGATTCCTCGTTGCCCCTTACCTCTCTGAGGGAGCTCTACAAGATCAGCAGGTGGGTATAGCCAAGGCTCTTTTCAAATTACTGCATCATGGCTGGGACCAGAGCGCATGAGATTTTGCACTTGCCCATTAATATTGCAGTCTCTCTTTCTTATTGCCTTCCAGCTCTCCTAAACACAAACCCTGCTGGCCTTCAAAGCCAGACATTCTGTGGGCTCATATTTCTGGTGCAGGACCTACCAGGATGTGGGATATGGGGTTCAGACCCCTTGCTCCCTGGGGAGAACCTCTCTAATTGTGATTATCTTCCCATTTTGGGGTCTTGACTATACCACTTCTGTGCCCCTCCTACACATCTCACTGTGGTTCCTTTCTTATATCTTTAGCTGTGGGAAATATTTTCTTTTAGTTTTCAGGTGTTTCTCATAATAGATTGTTGCTCTGTAAATAGTTGTAATTATATGTGCCTATGGGAGGGGTTGAACCCAGGGTCTTCCTGCTCTGTCATCTTGGCCACACACCCACTCGGTAGAATTCCCCTCTTTAAAAAGTAATGACCAAATATAATTTTTTTTTTTTAGCTAAGTGACTTTTGACTATTGACATACCCACAACATTTCTGAAAATTCACAGGGAAAATTTCAATGTCTTGATGAACATCTATCAGTTTTTCCTAACTCTTGCTGAAGTTTCTTTAGTCAATCACTTCTGACATTCATTTTTGCTTCTACAAGATATTCCAAATCTCTTCAATTCACTGTATTATAAAACAGTGCCAACAGAATACCAATGTTATTTTTGTATCAGTTACACATTACCACAATAATGATATGCAACAAAAACTACAAACCTTAGTGACATACAACAATATATATGTTTTGCCCATATGTGGTAGGTGGTTAGCTAGGTGCTTTTGCTGATCTCATTTGGGCTTGTTCTCATGTCCAGGAGTCAACTGGCTGTCATCCAATTTGGTAAGACCTTGCCTATGACAGTTGTGGAGGCTTGCCTGTGTTTTACATGCCTTTTGTTCCAGCAGGCTAGCTGGCACATGTTTTCATGGCAATGGAAGACAGCAAGAACAGGCCGGTGCAGGTGCTTTTCAAGATCTGTTTGCATCATCTTATCTAACCTCCCATGGCCCAAAGCCAGTCAGAGGTCTAAGCCTAGCATCAGAGTACAAAAGGACATGGATATAAGGATAAATTCATAAAATAGTTAAAGGCCGTGAGAAGACTACATTTCTGTCATTTTGAAAAATCACCACATAGTGAAAAAAAAAGTGAGAATTATGGTTAGGAATCAACTTGAGTTCTTCATTTCCAAAAGTAATTATTTATGAGTTATCTGAAATGACATAGAAGAGTTCAAATGCCCTGTTTCAATTTTGGAAAATGCCTAAAGTGATATTTTGAACTTAAAAATAATTTGAATGTAATAAGTTTATTTTAATATCCAAAATAATAGAAGAGATGACGTTTTGCTTTATTTTGTTTTGTTATTGTTATTTTTGAAAGAACAGCTGATGTTGGATCTAAGAATGAATATAAATTACATTGTGTTCAGCTTATTAGCTCTATTAATAGAACACTGAAATTACATATTGGGTACATGTGGGAATATCCTTATAATATGTGGTTCAGAATCTCCAACTATGCTTAGGAAATGCATATAGAAAGCAAAATTAAAGTACATCTAGGGAAAAAACATTACAAAATCTATTTCCAAAACACTGTGTGGCCCTTTTCTCCTTCTAACTATAAAGAAAAACTGTTTCTATAATCACTTGTACATAAAGAAATACATCTGTTCTACTACCTACTTTTTCTCATTTTTGCTTTAAAAATCTGTTACTGAGTAATGTAGATATTATAATGTAATGATTTTATAGTGGAATTGAGAATATTTTTTATTCTTAATTTTACTGAAGTGAATTTTGATTTAAAAAATAATTTAAAGAAGACATAGAATAAAACCATCTCAAATATAATTTATTTATTCTTTTTTGAATATTTGAAATTTTCATAAGATAGAAAAATCAGAAATGGGACAGGAAAACTATTTCCTCAAACAAGAGAAGTCAAGTTATGGCAATACTGTCCCTGGTTGCCTTGCTAATTTTCTTGAAATTATGTCATAATTAACCTTCCCTGAACACCGGTGATGTCTATTTAATTAAAAAAAACCATTTAGGTATTTATTATAAAATATGAAGGACTTTATTGGACATAACGTGCCCAGTGATAGGCATTCTTAGTGATTTATATCTCTTAGACATTTTTATAGACCCATTTTATATTTACTGTAGAGAATTTAGAAAATATCAGCAAGAAAGAAGAAAATAGGGACTTCCCTTGTGTTCCAGTGGTTAAGACTCTGTGCTCCCAATGCAGGGGGCCTCGGTTCAATCCCTGATCAGGGAACTAGATCCCACTTGCCACAACTAAATATCCCATATGTTGCAACGAAGATCTGCAACTAAGACCCGGTGCAGCCAAATAAATACTAAATAAATGTTTTTTAAAAATGAGGAAAAAAAGGAAGAAGAAAATAAAAAATCACCTGGAATCCCACATGAGGGAGCAGGAGTATATACGTCCAGTTTTTCTGTGCATGTACTCACATATTCATTAGTACACATTTTTACAGGAGTGAAGTCATATGCTGCTTTGCAACTTTCTTTTTTCACTTTACAATACTTTGTGAATATTTTCCATTTTTATTATGTGTTTTTCTGCTATGTAATTTTAATTGTAGCATAGTGTCTACTTTATGAATGTACCAAAATTTTAGACAACTTATTGTTGGACATTTGGATTGTTTGTATTTTACCCTATTATGAACTCATTTATGATAAATATTTTTCCAGCTAAGTAAAATTGCTGAGAGCTCTAAGGGCAGCTTATTTTTTGTTTTACTTTAAAATCTGCCTCTTCTGTTTTTCTTCCTTTTCCTAATTATGTTTGTAGTAAATTTTTTTGGTCTTGTTTTTGTTCTGTTTTTTTTTTTTCTTTAGTTTCCTGGAATAGGTATAAGAACATGTCACTGAATTTTGCACATAAAGCATTAGTGCCTTTTTTCTGCACTCATGGTTCTCTCTGAATCTCAGTAAAGTTTTCTTCAGTTGTACATTTAATTATTTCTGCTGTTGCATTTGTTCTGATCTTTCCTTTAGAATTACGAACGTCAATATATTCATTGTCATCCATATTTATCATCTTCTGAACTCCTCAAGAATGTCCTCTACAGCCATGTCACGCAGTATGTTGTGTTTAGACCAACCATAGTGGAGCTTGTTAGAAAGTCACAATCTCAGACCCCAGACTCTGCATTTTAACAAGAACCTCAGGTGATTCCCATACTCACTGAAGTGTGAGAAACACACTCTATAACACTGATACATTTTCTTCAATGTAAATCCTGCTTTTTCTGGTCTTCAGTATAGATTTTAATTTAGTCATTATATTTTGTGCTTCCTTGCAGAAACTTTCTAATCTCAGCACTTAGTCTGCCTGAGCCCCTGTAACAAAATGCCACAGAATGGGTATTAGTTAAATAACAGAAGTGTATTTTCTCAAAGTTATGGAGGCTAGAAATCTAAGTTCAAGGTGCCAGCATGGTTGGTTTCTGATGAGGCCCACTTTTTCTGGCTGGTGGCCTCCTTCTCACTGTGTCCTCACATAGTCTTTCTTCTGTACACATGCACAGACAGTGAGAGCAAGCTCTCTGATATTTCTTCTTATAAGGACACTAATTCTATTGGATCAGGGCACCATGCTTATGACCTCAGTTAACCTTAATTACTTCCTTAGAGGCCCCATCTCCACATACAGCTATATGGGGGTTAGGGCTTCAACATATGATTTTGGGGAGGCCACAAACATTCAGTCCATAACACTCAGCATTTTTCTTTTTCATCCTATTGTGTTTACCTTCCTATTTCTTCTCATTCTATTACTTTTTTTATCTCATGGTGCTGCTTTAGTTTTCTCTATTACTTTTCCCTTTCTTTTCATAGATAAGTATTTTAATCAATCTTTCTTTTTTAATTGAGATATAATTGGCATGTAACATTATATTAGTTTCAGGGGTACAGCACAATGATTTGATACATATTGTAAAATGATCACCACAATAATTTTTTTTTTTCTTTTTTGCAGTACGCAGGTCTCTCACTGTTGTGGCCTCTCCCATTGTGGAGCACAGGTTCCAGACACACAGCCTCAGCGGCCATGGCTCATGGGCCTAGCTGTTCTGCGGCATGTGGGATCTTCCCGGACTGGGGCACGAACCCATGTCCCCTACATCGGCAGGTGGACTCTCAACCACTGCATCATCAGGGAAGCCCTACAATAATTTTTTAATAATTGTAATGCACACAGTTACAATTTTTTTTTTTTGATGAGGACTTTAGGATCTCTCTTAGCAACTTTCAAATATACAATATAGTGTTATTAACTATAGTCATTGTGATGTATATTACATCCTCATGACTTATTTATTGTAGACTGGAAGTTTGTATCTTTGATCTCCTTTACCCATTTTGCTCACTCCTCACACCCCCTCTCCTGCCCCCCCACCTCTGACAATCACCAATCTGTTTTCTGTATCCATGAGTTCAGTTCTTTTTTTTTTTAATTTCACATAAAAGTAAAATCATATAGTATATGTCTTTCTCTGAATTATTTCACTAAGCATAATGCCCTCAAGGTCCATCCATGTTGTTGCAAATGGCAAAATTTTCTTACTACTCTTTCTTATATAGCTGCATTCACTCTCCCTTCCCTCAGAGGTCTATATTTTTAGGTCTTACTAATACCAACACAAAGAGATTCAGTCTTAAGTTTCAGTGCTTTACTTTACATCAATCTCTCCTACATCACCCACAAAATTCAAGCTAAATTGATTAAAGTTTGTGTTAATAAAAGCAAACAAGAAAGGATTAGTGTTGAAATATAAAATTAAAATGAGACTTTTTATTCATTCAAGAATACAAAATTTTCTTCAAAATAAATATTCATTAGCAGTAAAATAAATTTACTCTAGGACAACCAATTTAACACATTGATTTTCTCTTTCATTACAGCTTATATATCATAAATTAACCTCTGATGAAGTGATCATAAGACCAGTATATTCTTAGCTGGTTTCTACACATGATGTTGGAGTTTTTCACATGAAGACAGAAATTGGAGAGCAGCTAGTCATTCTTTATAGATTTATAATGTATGAGTGAATATATGAAATTTTGAAAAAATGGCCAGAATATTAAGAGAAAACATTTCCTAAAAAAAAAAAAAAAAAAAAGAGAAAACATTTCTTTAAGGACACAAAAAAGCTTATTCTAAGGATATAAAGATAAAAAGCCAGAATTGTAATAACAAATTATGGAAATATATGAACTTACAAAGTCATATTTTTTAGAAGAATTATCTCATATTGGTGATGAAGGAAATTATCTTTAAAAAAAAGTTGTCACGGGTTTCTCTGGTGGCGCAGTGGTTGAGAGTCTGCCTGCCGATGCAAGAGACACAGGTTCGTGCCCCAGTCTGGGAGGATCCCACATGCTGCGGAGCGGCTGGGCCCGTGAGCCATGGCTGCTGAGCCTGCACGTCCGGAGCCTGTGCTTCGCAACGGGAGAAGCCACAACAGTGAGAGGCCCGCGTACCGCAAAAAAAAAAAAAAAAAAAAAAAAAAAAAAGTTGTCACACGTGAAAGAAGGAAGGGTATAAACAGATAAGGAAAGTAAAGAAAATGGAATTTCTATTTATTTCAACCATGTTGTAGCTCTCACATGCTTGTTATTTTACTTGAAAGGATCCTTGGCCTTAAACTGCTGATTCAGTTAAAAGAATTAACAAAAAGAAAAAGAGAGGTGGTGGGGTACAGGATCAAGAATAAAGGGAAGATTTTTTTCTACTTTTTCCCCCTACTTGAACTTAATTCAAAAAAGCAGAATAAATTGCTTGAAATTAGAGCTGTGAACCATTAGAACTAATACATTTAGTAAAAATGTTCATAATTTACTGAATGTATCAGTAATCTTTCATCTGAGCAATTACATGGGGCATAATCAATTACTACATTTATTGAATTATTCATAATCTATCATTAAATATAATGTGAAGAATCATCTGATATATAAAACTTATTTGGCAGTGTTTGGTAAATCTCTTTATGCACACCCCAATGAGATCTGTGAAAAATATAGCACTTAGTCAGCAAAACTATTTACAAATACAAGCTTTGTTATCTATGGCAATGGATGCAGCTATGGTTCATCTTATCTCTATTCTGTATGATTAACTCTCAGATCAGCTTCTTTCAAACTTCTGCTTGAACTTTGTGTTTCTCTCACTCCTCTCTTCCTCCTTACCCCTCCCATTTTTAGGAAAAGGATACTGTAACACTAACAATAAGGATGAAAAACAGAAGAAAAAGTGACATCTGTAGGTAATTTTTAAATTAAAAACTTGTGATATTTATTCATTTTTGTCTTTATAGGGTAAAGTAATTTAAATCCTTATAAATCTAAGTAAATTTATAATTACCTGTATCCTAAGATGACACATAAAAAAAGTAGACTTGAAATTAATTTTGTGTGACTTATTCCTCACCCCAAACCCTGCCCCACTCTCCATTTTTCTTTAGAGCTAACATTTTTAAAACACAGAAATAATATTTTTTCAAGTCAAAGTGTTTAAAAGGCAGAAAATGAAAACCAGTAATTCCTCTTCCCAAGCACCAGGCTGTTTAATTTCCTGGAGGCAACCACAATCAACAATTTGTTTTTGTTCTTTTGTGGTTATGTTTATACTTACATATGGTAGTCATTTACCTCAATTTCTTGCTGCATTTATCTGTTATGAGGTATGAGGAATTTAGTTCACTTTCACTTTCCAAATTGTTATTTATAACATCAATATTAATTCTCCTTGAAATAATACACTTGAACTCCCTATTTATATTGATTTATGCAATACCTACCACCTTTTGCCATTAAAGATGAAGAAATGAACACACCTTGCCCTTCCTTCCAGTTCTCTTCTTTATCTTTTAGTTATATTATTATTTTAGTTGTGAAAAATTATAATGTTTACACTTTAACTGTAATCATTATTCATATACTCACATTATAAGTATTGCCTATTTGGCTTCAATTTATATAATCAATTTATGTACAAAGTGTGGAAGAATTAATTCACTGTAATACTCATAGTGAGGTGTGATTAGAGTCAAAGAAAAGAGAAAATATAATATCACTTAATATATATTTTTATCATTAAAATTTTTCCATTTGAAGGAAAATCTGCAAGCGTCTGAATATAACAGGTCCTGTTTTAATATTTTCTAGCTTTCTTCATTTTCACGCACAGGGGCTGGCATTTCTTAGGCACCACTTTGCTTTGTTTTGGGGTTATAGATTTTATTTTTCTGTAGTCCACTCTGGAGTATTTTCATTTATAGTATATGGGTGTTATGTTCTCTAAGTTTTTGTATGTAAAAAACTCTTCAATTTTTGCATATTGGATCGATAATTTGGATGAATAGAGAATTCTAAGTTTAAATAATCTTTCTCAGAACCTGTCTGATGAGGTATACTTCTCCTGGTTTCTTAGTTCTTTTACTTCCTTAATGATCTTGTCCTCCACATCATGCCAATCACTCACTTCCACGGTCTTGGCTTAGACATTGTCAGTGCCAACTCTACCCTATCATAATCTCAGACATCCCACTCTCCCACCACCACTGTCTTCCCAGCTAAAAATCTGCACCCCAAATTCCTAAATCCTAATGGACCTCTAATCCATTGATTCTACCACCTTTCTACTGTTCATCATTTCTGTCTTGTCCTTGCATTTTATTACCCATTTTAGATTCCATGGTTTATCATAACATATCTCTTATCTTGCTTTCCCTCCAGTTACTCTGGCAAAACCCCAACTATAGGTCAAACTGAACTCACTTTCTATTCATTGCCTGTCCCTTAACAGCTGAATGTGGCTGTCACTTTAAATTCATGACCACTAAGAGGGCCTCTGTGTGACTCTGCAGTCTACTATATTTCCCTAGTCAATGACCCCCCCACTCTTCCACTCTCCAAAACAACTCTTTCACTCCTTTGTTTCTCTTTATAAACCTTCAATTCTATTTGTTGGCCCCACTTTCAGGTGGTGACTATGCTGATGACACTTTCCTCCTATTTTTCAGGAGTGCTATGTTTTTGTTTTTTGTTTGTTTGTTTTTGGCTGCATTGGGTCTTCATTGCTGCACGCAGGCTTTCTCTAGTTGTGGCGAGTGGGGGTTATTCTTTGGGGGCTACTCTTTGCTGTGGTTTGCGGGCTTCTCATTGCGGTGGCTTCTCTTATTGCAGAGCGTGGGCCCTAGGCACACGGGCTCAGTAGTTGTGGTCCGCAGGCTCTAGAGTGCAGGCTCAGTAGTTGTGGTGCACAAGCTTAGTTGTTCCACAGCATGTGGGATCTTCCCAGACCAGGGCTCGAACCTGTGTCCCCTGCACTGGCAGGTGGATTCTTAACCATTGTGCTACCAGGGAAGTCCCAGGACTGTGGGGTTTTATTCTTTGGAAACCTTCTCTTCCATTTCTTCTGAGATCTTGTGCGCACACACATGTGAGAAGGGGAGGGGTGGGGGGGAGCACCAGATGGATATATCGGTCTCTTCTACTCAATACTTTTATTGCCCTATGGATTTTCATTTGCTTCATAGTTTACTTCATTTTCTTGTAAAAATAATTCATGATATATATTTTTGCCATAACTTTTCAGGGCACAAAGTGTAATATTTTTACAAAATCTCTGACTTTACCTTATGAACATGATGGGAAATGCTAGATCCAAGAATCCTAAACAAACAAACAAAAAAGGAAAATAGATGCTTCATTTATTTATTCACCATACTTTTGAGTGCCAACCAAGTTACATACACAATGCAAACTCTGAGACTGCAGGGATAAATGAACAACAACAGAAAGTTTCAAATCTCAAAGCCTAATAAGAACCTCTTAATCTAGTACATCAAAGCATTCATGTTTAACCACTATTGTACTAATGGTGAAGGTAAGAACAGGCTTATATGCTGAACAGCAATAAAATTGTGAGAAAAAAAAATTTCAAGATATACAGGGCTGTTAAGTAAGTTTGTTGAAAAAATTGGGGGAAATATTTGAGAATGAGATAAATTATCTGTTACTATAATTTTAGGTTTTTGTTAAACTTTCTTTATAATAAGAGATAAAGTAAGAAATACTATTGCGGTTTAAAAACATGTCCACACTGTATTTTGATACACCTCACTTCAAAAGATGGAGCCCAACTTCCCTTCCCTTGAACATGAGCTGGACTCTGACTGGCTTCTAACAACTAGAAAGTGGCGGAAGTGACAGTGTGTGACATTTTGGATATGACTTTGCTTTCTCTTAGATCGTTTGCTCTGGAGGAAGCCAGCCACTGGCTGTGTCATGGGAACCCTCAGACAGCCTGTGGAGAGGCTCACATGGTGAGGAACTGAGGACTCCTGCCAAAAACCATCAACACCTTGGAAGCCAAGAAACTGGAAGTGGCATCTCCAGTCCAGTCAGGCCTTCAGATGACTGCGGCCCCTGTCATCTCTGATTGCAACCTTGTGAGAGACCCTAGGCAAGACTGCCCAGCTAATCTGTTCCCCAATTTCCTCACCCACAGAAACTGGAAGATAATAAATGTTTACTGTTTTAAGTTACTTAGTTTGTGGCTAATTTGTTGTGCTGCAATAAATAACTGTATATAAATTGAGGTTTGTTAAATCAGAAACTGAAAGAAAGAAATAAAAATTAAATTCTAAAAAAAAAAAAAAAAAAAATTAAATTCTAGTATCCAGACAGCAATTCCAAAAGCTTGTGATACTAGTTACTTTTCACATCATAATTTAATTCCTTCATTATTTTTTCCTGTGCAAAATTGCTTGTGGAAAAACTCAAGTGTTAATGAAAGAGATATATAATTTTCATTAAAAAAGCATAGTTTTATTATAGGTTTTAGATAAAACTGGACTGTATAATTTATTCTGAGCACCTTCTCACAACTTCTTTGTTAGTTTATGTTAATTTATCCTCTTATAAGATTATTAGGGTGCTAACTAAAAGGTACTTCAGAAAACAACTGCCATAAAAGAGTTCTGACATTGCACAGTAGATAGACTTATTTACATTTGTACAATACACCTACTATGAAATATAATTGTTTGAATAATTAGAATTTGTGTAAGTTTCCTTACAAATAACTTTAAAGGTATAAGTAGAAGCTTGATTCCAAAATTAGGGTCTTCGTAATCTGCCTCTTCCCAACTAAGAAAAACTGCATAGTGTACATTGGTGAATAAGGAAATATCAGAATATGGACAATTGCCAGGACCTGGTGGTTTTCTGAAGGACTTGGACAATGACCAGATTCAGTTTTGTAATAAAGTACATGGAATTTTCTTTGAAAGGGACATTTGTACAATAAAGTGCTTTCAAGAATTTCTTTGATCTGAGAAATGGCACATACCTATGCATGTGGTTATTTGTTATATTTTCAACAGAATACTGGGCAAATATACTTTTTTACTTGGGATTTCCACAAAGATTTTAAAAGAGTTTTCTGAAGAGGTTTTAAGTACATTATAAAAGCACTTGTTAGAAAAGTATGACATTAAAGAACAACTAGTTGCAATACCTACATTAAAAAAATGTTGCTTGAAACTTGTGACAATTTTATTTAGATCATTATTCCCTGATAATTTAAATAATTTTATATAAATATATATGCATATGTATATATCACAATCACAAGACCAAAGACAAGTCAGATTTGAAAGACAGGTAGTCATTCTAGAAAGAGTAGCAGCATGAAGCAAAAATGAAGGAAGCCTTATTGATGGTGGTAAAAAAAGTACAAGCATTCCTTAGGAGAAATGTTGATAGTTTAGATGGCAAGCTGGGAGAAAAGAAAAAGATACAAGATGCACATATCTGCTTGTTTCAATGGATGGAGCTCAAAGGAGGAGGCAAATTTATTTGTGCCTAGATCAGAAAGTTTGACTGGACGTCCCCAAATCAAACAAGTTTTGTAAAGGCAATATTGTGTAATGGTTAAGACTGTGGCCTTTTGAGCCACAGTGCCAGGGTGTGAACCTTAGCTGTTGTTCTTATTTTTTGTCTCTGTGCCTTAGTTTTCTGCTCTATAAAACAGGAGTAATAAAATCTCATAGGATTCTTGAAAGGATTAAGTGTGATAAAAATTGATAAAGACTTTAGAACAGCATTTAAACATATAGTAAGCACTCTATAATATGAGATATTATTACATTATTATGGATATTAACAACACTAATAAAAATAAGAGGCAAGCTCTCAAGGAACAAAGTAGAATGATTTCCCTGAAGGAACCCAGATCAAAAAACCTATTGAGAGAACGGAACCACGTTTCCACAGAGCTGGAACTCCCGGATCGGGGTCTCTTCCCTCCGCCATCGTGGAACTGCCCCAGAACCCGAGGGGAGGGCGGCCTCACTGAGGCTGCCGGCTCTGGAGGGGCCCCGGCGGCAGAAGCCGCGACAGTCCTGGGGACCGCGGGCTGGTTGTTTCAACAAGTAACTTAAAGACAAAATGGAAAAACAAGGAGGCTTGTGCCTGAGATCATGTTGATGTGAAACCAGGGATGGCCACCTTGTAACAGAGGGGGAAGATGGTGGAAGAGTAAGACGCGGAGATAACCGTCCTCCCCACAGACACATCAGAAATACATCTAGACGTGGAACAACTCCTACAGAACACCTACTGAATGCTGGCAGAAGACCTCAGAACTCCCAAAAGGCAAAAAACTCCCCATGTACCTGGGTAGGGCAAAAGAAAAAACAGAGACAAAAGAATAGGGACAGGACCTGCACCAGTGGGAGGGAGCCGTGAAGGAGGAAAGGTTACCAAACACTAGAAGCCCCTTCGCGGGCGGAGACTGCAGGTGGTGGAAGGGCGCAGCTTTGGAGTCTTGGAGGAGAGCCCAGCAACAGGGTTGCAGAAGGCAAATTGGAGAGATTTCCACACAGAGGATCGGTGCCGACCAGCACTCACCAGCCCGAGAGGCTTGTCTGCTCCCCCACCGGGGAGGGCGGGGCTGGGAGCTGAGGCTTGGGCTTCGATGGAGCACGGGGAAAGGATTGGGGTTGGCAGTGTGAACACAGCCTGAAGGGGTTAGTGCACCACGGCTAGCCGGGAGGGAGTCCGGGAAAAAGTTTGGACCTGCCGAAGAGGCAAGAGACTTTTTCTTCCCTCCTTGTTTCCTGGTGCGCGAGGAGAGGGGATTAAGAGCGCTGCTTAAAGGAGCGCCAGAGACGGGCGTGAGACGCTAAGGCCACTGCTGCCGCCACCAAGAAGCCTGTGTGCGAGCACAGGTCACGCTCCACACTTCCCATCCTGGGAGCCTGTGCAGCCCGCCACTGCTAGGGTCCCGGGATCCAGGGACAACTTCCCCGGGAGAACGCATGGTGCGCCTCAGGCGGGTGCAAAATCACGCCGGCCTCTGCTGCCACAGGCTCGCCCCGCACTCCGTACCCCTCCCTCCCCTGGCCTGAGTGAGCCAGATCCCCCGAATCAGCGGCTCCTTTAACCCTGTCCTGTCTGAGCAGACACTTTCCGGCGATCTACATGCAGAGGTGGGGTCAAATCCAAAGCTGAACCCCGGGAGCTGTGAGAACAAAGAAGAGAAAGGGAAATCTCTCCAGCAGCCTCAGGAGCAGTGGATTATATCTCCACAATCAACTTGATGTACCCTGCATCTGTGGAATACCTGAAGAGACAACGAATCATCCCAAATTGAGGAGGTGGACTTTGAGAGCAAGATTTATTATTTTTTCCCCTTTTCCTCTTTTTGTGAGTGTGTATGCTTCTGTGTGAGATTTTGTCTGTATAGCTTTGCTTTCACCATTTGTCCTAGGGTTCAATCCATCCATATTATTTTTTTCTTACTTTTTAAAAAATTTTTTTTCTTAATAGTTATTTTTTGTTTTAATAACTTTATTTTATTTTCCTTTATCTTTCTTTGTTTCTTTCTACTTTTTCTCCCTTTTATTCTAAGCTGCATGGATGAAAGGCTCTTGGTGCTATAGCCAGGAGTCAGTGCTGTGCCTCTGAGGTGGGAGAGCCAACTTCAGGACACTGGTCCACAAGAGACCTCCCAGCTCCACGTAGTATCAAACGGCAAAAATCTCCAAGAGATATCCATATCAACACCAGCACCCAGCTTCACTCAACGACCAGCAAGCGACAGTGCTGGACACCCTATGCCAAACAACTAGCAAGACAGGAACACAACCCCACACATTAGCAGAGAGACTGCCTAAAATCATAATAAGTCCACAGACACCCCAAAACACACCACCAGATGTGGACCTGTCCACCAGAAAGACAAGATCCAGCCTCATCCACCAGAACACAGGCACTAGTCCCCTCCACCAGGAAGCCTACACAACCCACTGAACCAACTCTAGCCACTGGGGACAGACACCAAAAACAACAGGAACTACGAGCCTGCAGCCTGCAAAAAGGAGACCCCAAACACAGTAAGATAAGCAAAATGAGAAGACAGAAAAACACACAGCAGATGAAGGAGCAAGATAAAAACCCACCAGACCTAACAAATGAAGAGGAAATAGGCAGTCTACCTGAAAAAGAATTCAGAATAATGATAGTAAAGATGATCCAAAATCTTGGAAGTAGAATGGACAAAATGCAAGAAACAGTTAACAAGGACCTAGAAGAACTAAAGGTGAAACAAGCAATGATGAACAACACAATAAATGAAATTAAAAATACTCTAGATGGGATCAATAGCAGAAAAAACTGAGGCAGAAGAACGGATAAGTGACCTGGAAGATAAAGTAGTGGAAATAACTACTGCAGAGCAGAATAAAGATAAAAGAATGAAAAGAACGAGGACAGTCTCAGAGACCTCTGGGGCAACATTAAACGCACCAACATTCAAATTATAGGGGTTCCAGAAGAAGAAGAGAAAAAGAAAGGGACTGAGAAAATAATTGAAGAGATTATAGTTGAAAACTTCCTTAATATGGGAAAGGAAATAGTTAATCAATTCCAGGAAGTGCACAGAGTCCCATAAGGGTAAATCCAAGGTGAAACACTCCAAGACACATATTAATCAAACTGTCAAAAATTAAATATAAAGAAAACATATTAAAAGCAGTAAGGGAAAAACAACAAATAACACACAAGGGAATCTCCATAAAGTTAACAGCTGATCTTTCAGCAGAAACTCTGCAAGCCAGAAGGGACTGACAGGACATATTTAAAGTGATGAAGGATAAAAACCTACAACCAAGATTACTCTACCCAGCAAGGTTCTCATTCAGATTTGATGGAGAAATTAAAATCTTCACAGACAAGCAAAAGCTGAGAGAGTTCAGCACCACCAAACCAGCTTTACAACAAATGCTAAAGGATCTTCTCTAGGCAAGAAACACAAGAGAAGGAAAACACCTATAATAACAAACCCAAAATAATTAAGAAAATGGGAATAGGAACATACATATCGATAATTACCTTAAATGTAAATGGATTAAATGCTCCCATCAAAAGACACAGACTGGCTGAATGGATACAAAAACAAGACCCCTATATATGCTGTCTACAAGAGACCCACTTCAGACCTAGAGACACATACAGACTGAAAGTGAGGAGATGGAAAAAAATATTCCATGAAAATAGAAACCAAAAGAAAGCTGGAGTAGCAATTCTCATATCAGACAAAATAGACTTTAAAATAAAGACTATTACAAGAGACAAAGAAGGACACTACATAATGATCAAGGGATCCATCCAAGAAGAAGATATAACAATTGTAAATATTTATGAACCCAACATAGGAGCACCTCAATACATAAGGCAAATACTAACAGCCATAAAAGGGGAAATCGACAGTAACACATTCATAGTATGGGACTTTAACACCCCACTTTCACCAATGGACAGATCACCCAAAATGAAAATAAATAAAGAAACACAAGCTTTAAATGATACATTAAACAAAATGGACTTAATTTATATTTATAGGACATTCCATTCAAAAACAACAGAATACACATTTTTCTCAAGTGCTTATGGAACGTTCTCCAGGATAGATCATACCTTGGGTCACAAATCAAGCCTTGGTAAATTTAAGAAAATTGAAATTGTATCAAGTATCTTTTCCGACCAGAATGCTATAAGACTAGATATCAATTACAGGAAAAGATCTATAAAAAATACCAACACATGGAGGCTAAACAATACACTACTTAATAACGAAGTGATCACTAAAGAAATCAAAGAGGAAATCAAAAAATATCTAGAAACAAATGACAATGGAGACACAATGATCCAAAACCTATGGATGCAGCAAAAGCAGTTCTAAGAGGGAAGTTTATAGCAATACAATCTTACCTGAAGAAACAGGAAAAATCTCGAATAAACAAACTAACCTTGCACCTAAAGCAATTAGAGAAAGAAGAACAAAGAAACCCCCAAAGTTAGCAGAAGGAAAGAAATCATAAAGATCACATCAGAAATAAATGAAAAAGAAATGAAGGAAACAATAGCAAAGATCAATAAAACTAAAAGCTGGTTCTTTGAAAAGATAAACAAAATTGATAAACCATTAGCCAGACTTACGAAGAAAAAGAGGGAGAAGACTCAAATCAATAGAATTAGAAATGAAAAAGGAGAAGTAAAAACAGACACTGCAGAAATACAAAAGATCATGAGAGATTACTACAAGCAACTCTATGCCAATAAAATGGACAACCTGGAAGAAATGGACAAATTCTTAGAAATGCACAACCTGCCAAGACTGAATCAGGGATAAATAGAAAATATGAACAGACCAATCATAAGCACTGAAATTGAAACTGTGACTAAAAATCTTCCAACAAACAAAAGCCCAGGACCAGATGGCTTCACAGGTGAATTCTTTCAGACATTTAGAGAAGAGCTAACACCTATCCTTCTCAAACTCTTCCAAAATATAGCAGAGGGAGGAACACTCCCAAACTCATTCTACGAGACCATCATCACCCTGATACCAAAACCAGACAAGGATGTCACAAAGAAAGAAAACTACAGGCCAATATCACTGATGGACATAGATGCAAAAATACTCAACAAAATACTAGCAAACAGAATCCAACAGCACATTAAAAGGATCATCCACCATGATCAAGTGGGGTTTAATCCAGGAATGCAAGGATTCTTCAATATAGGCAAATCAATCAATGTGATACACCATATTAACAAGTTGAAGGAGAAAAACCGTATGGTCATCTCAATAGATGCAGAGAAAGCTTTTGACAATATTCAACACCAATTTATGATAAAAACCCTGCAGAAAGTAGGCATAGAGGGAACTTTCCTCAACATAAGAGGAAACATTGAGAACAAAAAACGGAGCTGGAGAAATACAAAGCTACAGTACAAAGCTACAGTAATCAAGACAGTATGGTACTGGCACAAAAACAGAAATATAGATCAATGGAACAGAATAGAAAGTCCAGAGATAAACCCACGCACATACAGTCACCTTATCTTTGATAAAGGAGACAGGAATATACAGTGGAGAAAGGACAGCCTCTTCAGTAAGTGGTGCTGGGAAAACTGGACAGGTACATATAAAAGTATGAGATTAGAACACTCCCTAACACCATACACAAAAATAAGCTCAAAATGGATTAAAGATCTAAATGTAAGGCCAGAAACTATCAAACTCTTAGAGGAAAACATAGGCAGAACACTCTATGACATAAATCACAACAAGATCCTTTTTGACCCACCTCCTAGAGAAATGGAAATAAAAACAAAAATAAACATATTGTACCTAATGAAACTTCAAAGCTTTTGCACAGCAAAGGAAACCATAAAAAAGACCAAATGACAACCCTCAGAATGGGAGAAAATATTTGCAAATGAAGCAACTGACAAAGGATTAATCTCCAAAATTTACAAGCAGCTCATGCAGCTCAATAACAAAAAAACAAACAACCCAATCCAAAAATGGGCAGAAGACCTAAATAGACATTTCTCCAAAGAGGATATATAGATTGCCAACAAACACATGAAAGAATGCTCAGTGTCATCAATCATTAGAGAAAGGCAAATCAAAACTACAATGAGATATCATCTCATACCAGTCATAATAGCCATCATCAAAAAATCTAGAAATAATAAATGCTGGAAAGAGTGTGGAGAAAAGGGAACACTCTTGCACTGCTGGCGGGAATGTGAATTGGTACAGTCACTATTGAGAACAGTATGGAGGTTCCTTAAAAAACTGCAAATAGAACTATCATATGACCCAGCAATGCCATTACTGGGCATATACCCTGAGAAAACCATAATTCAAGAAGAGTCATGTAACAAAATGTTCATTTCAGCTCTATTTACAATAGCCAGGAGATGGAAACAACCTAAGTGTCCATCATCAAATGAATGGATAAAGATGTTGCACATATATACAATGGAATATTACTCAGCCATAAAAAGAAACAAAATTGAGTTATTTGTAGTGAGGTGGATGGACCTAGAGTATGTCATACAGAGTGAAGTAAGTCAGAAAGAGAAAGACAAATACCATATGCTAACACATATATATGGAATTTAAGAAAAAAAAATGTCATGAAGAACCTAGAGGTAAGAAAGGAATAAAGACACAGACCTACTAGAGAATGGACTTGAACATATGGGGAGGGGGAAGGGTAAGCTGTTAGAAAGTGAGAGAGTGGCATGGATATATATACACTACCAAACATAAAATAGATAGTTAGTGGGAAGCAGCCACATAGCACAGGGAGATCAGCTCAGTGCTTTGTGACCACCTAGAGGGGTGGGATAGGGAGGGTGGGAGGCAGGGAGACGCAAGAGGGAAGAGATATGGGAACATATGTATATGTATAACTGATTCACTTTGTTATAAAGCAGAAACTAACACACCATTGTAAAGCAATTATACTCCAATAAAGATGTAAAAATATTAAAAATAAATAAAAATAAATAGAAGAGAAAAAATATATTTTTTTCTAAAATCCAAAAAAAAAAAAACCTATTGAGAGTTGTCCTCTCATGGTAGTACACATGAAAGATTTAGTGTTGGGTTAAATCAGCTCCTGGGGGACTAAGGGAGCTAACCCGTTGCAAAGAATGATAGCCCAAGCCAAGGGCACCAGAGAGCCACCTATACTGATACGGAAGAGAAACAGAATTAGAAAGGGAAGAATATTGAGCTTTAACTTTGTTGAACTTAAGTTTACCAACTGAAGGAGACTTTAACTTTGGATTTTAATTTCTTTCTGGGAATTTAATAATGGAAGCAGTACTTTCATTTTCAAAATTGGAGCTGAGGATATTCTAGTTCATAATGAATCTCTGGTATTTGAAGACTAGTGGTTGAGCATATTTTGACCTAGGAAATAGAAAAGAAAATGAATTTTTTGCTTAGGGTATACTATGCTTGTAGAGTTAAATGATTAATATTTCATTCTGACCAGTTTCAGAGATCACTGGGGCCCATTGCTGAATTCCCCAGTTCACTGGTCCAGGGAGACACAAAGGAAAGTTTTTGGAGAAGTTTTATCCTCTCTTATCCCATTGGGCAAAAGCTTTTTTCCTCCACTTGAGGGAGAGTTGAAAATAAGGAACACTTCCAGACCTTCTTTCCAACCCATTTCTTATTCCTCCCTGTGTTAGTTTGTTAATTCTGCCATACAAAGTACCACACACTGAGTGGCTTACAACAATAGGAAGTTTTTCTCTCTCAGTTCTGGAGGCTAGAATTCTGAAATCAAGGAGTTGGTAGGGTCATGCTCCCTTTTGAAGTCTGTAGAGAAACATCCTTTCATTCTTCTTCCTAGCTTCTGGTGGCTGCTGGCAAACCTTGCTCTCTTGACTTGCAGCTGCACAGCTCTAGTCTCGACCTCCGCCTCCATCTTCACATGTTCACATGACCTTCTCTCTATGTATGCGTGCGTGTGTGTGTGTGTGTGTGTGTGTGTGTGTGTCTGTGACCAAATTTCCCTCTTCTTATAAGGACACTAGTCATTGGATTAGGGCATACCCTAAACCAGTATGACTTCATCTTAAATTGATCACATCTGCAAAACCCCTATTTCCGAATAAGATCACATTCACAGGAACTGGGGAGTGGTGGGAGGGTTAAGAATTGAACGCATCTTTTTCTTGGGGGGGAGGCACAATTCAACCCACAACACTTCCAAAGCAAGGAGATGGTAATTGTGCTTCCTTAGATCTTGCCATTCCTTGATGAACATTTAATAGTGGACAGGTTCTTTTTGCCTTAAGGTTGGGGCTTAAAAATATACCATGCTCATTTATTTTCTGCATCCAGGTGTATATGGCTTTGTTTGGCTGAGGGGTATTTATACCTAATAGGCCTACCCACACAAGAGGCAGAATCTCTCTTCTCTGACTCAGTTACAACTTTTCCTGCAACTGGGTAGGTTATTCAGGTGGGGCCTACACTGTAGAATCAGCTGCCTTCGATTCTGAGGGAAGAGAATAGAAAGCGTCACTTTAGCTTCAGATCTAAACTGCATTGTCCAACACAGATTACCAGAAACACCAAATTTAGAGGGATTAAAGCATGCACATCCAGTTTAATCAAGTTATACTTCATTCCCCGTTTAGGTTGTGATCCTGTGCATATTCCAGTACTCAATATGTAGTTGGTTTCTGTCTTATTTCTCTGGCATCTCTTCTCTAGAAACTCTAAGATAACAGGATAGCCACCTGAAAATCTATTTCATGGTGTACTTGATCAGCCTTACATACACAGGGATTAAGACTTCTAGAGAGGAAAGACAAGAGTTATGTTTGGAGAGTGTCTCATGTGGGTAGAGAACTCACTTGAGTAAAGAGAACAAAATGAAACACACATATGTAAAATTAGATATATATAATACACAGGTCTATTGTTTATTATATACACAATACATATATATTACAAATACATTTATGTATACACATGATTAGGTAACACCAGGTAGTGATAAATGCTATGAAGAACAATAAATCAGAGAAAGACTATAGAGAATGCTTAAGGAGTACCATTCAGAAAAAGTGAATAAGGAATGATTCATGGAGAAAGCGACATTTGAGCAGAGAGCTGAATACAATGAATTAACAGCCATGGTAGGATATTGAGGAAAACCATTCCAAACAGAGGGAATAACAAGCAAAAATGGCTGCAAGTGAGAACATACATAGATGCCCTATATGAAGGTCAGAGCAACCTGAGAGACATGAACAACGGGAAGAAGGGTTAGAAGGGTTAGAAATGAGACCAGAGAGGGAATCAGGGTCTGGAGCATTTGGCCTTGTACAATCTGATGAGGACTTTCTACTCCATTCTAAATGTGATGATTCCTGACATAGTTTGAAGAAAGAGGTGATATTTCATGATTGAGGTTTTGAAGGCTTACCCTGGCATGATGTGGAGAAGAAAATGTAGGGAGGCAAGGGCAGAAGCAGGAAACCAAGTAGGTGACTGCTGCAATAGTCCAGATGGAGAGATGAGAAGTCAGATTTAGAAGATATTTAAATATGCTTGCTGATGATCACATGTGGGATGAGAGACAGAGACAAGTCTCAGTTGACTCCAAGTACTGGATGTACCATTAGGTAAAAATCCTTGTGCATTATACTGGGTTGAATAGTGTCCCCCAACAATTCATGCCATCTGGAACTTCAGAATGTGTCCTTATTTGGAAATAGGGTCTTTGTAGATGTAACCAAGTTATGATGAGGTCACACTGGATTAGGATGGGCCCTAATCCAATGACATGTCCTTATAGAAGAGGGAATTTGGACACAGAGACATATATACAGAGGGGAGAAGGCAATGTGGAGATGAAGGCAGAGATTAGAGTGATGCAGCTGCAAGTCAAGAATTGCTGGCTACCATCAGAAGCTAGGAAGAGGCAAGGGAGGAGACTTCAGAGAGAGCATGACTCTGTTGACACCTTAATTTCATATTTCTAGCCTCCAGAACTGAGAGAGAATAACTTTCTGTTGTTTTAAACTATTCAGTTTATGGTAATTTGTTAAGGCAGTCCTAGAAAGCTAGTGTACTAATTAAGATGAATACTGGTATTTTGTTTTAATTTGCATTCTTTGAGTGCTAAGAACATATTCCCATAAGACTGCTGAGCAGTAGTTCCTCTGTTTAGTTTTCTTTTCATATCCTTAGCCTTCTTACTGTTGGGTGTCTTTGTGTTTTCTTATTGATTTGCCTTAGATCTTTTATAAGATTTTTAACTCATTTATGTTTTCTACTAATAAGGTAGAGTAGGTATGATAATCTTTTGCAATCTTTTCAGACATTCCCTTCTTTATTTAAGCACAGATTTACAAACAAAAAAAAAAAGTGTGGCTATTTTGAAAAGGAATTTTTAAGAAATTTTTTCCAAAACCAGAATTGCTTATTTTACCTGCATGTTATTACAGTATTGAAATGTATATTTGCAAAGGTATTTCTTTCAGTAGAATAAACAAAAAATAAAAGATTACTATGAAATATGTATTCTTTAATACACTATACTTGCATATGAATTTTACCTCTTCATAGAAAAGCCAGGCTTTTCTGGTGCTTTTGTTCTATAGGAGGAAGAGGCAGAAAAGAAGAGGGAATGTAAAAATTACTAGCTTAGTATAATTACTGAATTTAAATTGAGAAAAATTTTTGAATAAACTCTGAATTTAATAAAATAAATATGAAGTTTTTAATATGTAGTACATGGTATGCATTTTGAAGCTATCTCTTTTAAAAGTTGGTGTTTAATGTTTTAAGTGTAAAGATCATATTTCTTATTTTTTTTCTGATTACCTACATTAAACTAGAACTGATTCCAACTACTTATTCATTCATCAAGTTTAACTTTTAAATATGTCTTTGTAAATATCCTTTGTTTTTTTTCTACATGTGTATACTGTTTTTTCCAAATTAAGTATAATTTATACCTGGATTGTTATAAAAGGCTACTTAAAAATGCATAATGTTGAGAAAGATTATCCAAAACTTAAAAATAAGGCATAAGTGTGCTTTCATCATCATACCGAAGTATTGTCTAATCAGCCTGCTTAAGGGCATTTTAGAGATTGCAGTTGTTTGTCTTACTTTTTACTGTTAATTGGATCCAGACTTTGCAAAGTTAGATGTTATTTTGTCAAAGACTGTTAAGTTGCAATTTATTTTTGTCTGGCAGGGAATCAAATGATGTCTTTCTAGTAGAAAAGATAACCTTAAAGGTTATGGTTTTATTATCCTGAGGAGTATTAATCAGTGTCTCAGTCCTTTGGGGCTCCTATAACAAAATACCACATCTGGGTACCTTATAAAGCAACAGAATTTATTTCTCGCAGTTCTGGAGGCTGAAATTCTGAGATCATGGTTGGGTGAGGATTCTCTTCTAGGTCATATGGCAGAAGGAGCTAGGGATCCGTCAGAAGTCCCTTTTCATAAAGCACTAATCCTACACATGAGGGTTCTACCTTCATGATCTAAGCACAGCCAAAAGCCACATACCATCACCTTTGGGAGTTGAGATTTCAACGTACAAATTTTGGGGGGACACAAACATTCAGATGATAGCATTTAGTATTTAAAAATCTAACCTTGCAATCTTTTTTTTTCTCCAGTATTCTTTCTTCCATTGACCATATCTACTAGTCACTCCTTCCCTCTTTGGAACCAGCTTTACCATTCTACTTGTTCCCTGATTAAGTAGTTAAATATCTTTAACATATGCTCACTCTTTATTTTTATGAGAGTTTTGTTTTTAACTCTTTGAGATTAATACTTTGACAAAAATGAGAACCCATAATAGTATATACTGTGGTTAAGCCCCAACTACCCCCTCCATATAAATTTAGTACATACATGATGTATCTGGTATAATATATAATTAAATTTTAGAAAATTAAACTGTTGTAATTTGAAAATATTGTTAAAGAATTTTTATCTTAATTGACTCTTTGAAGACAGGTAGGGTAATTAGAGAATGAGAATAAAGTAGGTAGCAAGGGGGAGGCATTTAGACTTATCTATTCTTATAGGACATTTTACATGCTCTCAATACTTGTAGGGGAGAAAAACTTGCCACCCCAAAATGACTCTTTGGCATGCAGATTATTTTGAGCTGAAAACAATCAAGGCTCAAAGGACTCAGAAAAAACTTTGATCTTCTCCCTAATGGCCTAAAAGAATGTCAACAGAGGACATATTCCAGGAAAGGAGCTATCACCGTAGATAACTATAGTATGAACTAAGTGTGTAGACAGGAAGGAACCTAACAAAGTTTGCTTGTTAAAACTCTTTTCTGTGCCCAATTGTCTCTTTGTAACCCAACAAACATTTGTTTAACAAACATTTGCTTACCAAACATTTGCTTTTCCATTTTCACGTGAATTTCCCTCCTCCCCTTTGAAGTCCAAACCACTACCCCCAACATCCTCTTTTGTCTTTAGCTGAAGATGGTATTTAAGGTGAAGGTTTCAGTCATTTTGGTGAGTTACACAGTTTTCCCGGGTCTCTCCTATGTATACATGTTATGAAAATTTTGTTTGATTTTCTCCTATTAATCTGTCTCATGTCAATTTAATTATTAGACCAGCTAGAAGAACCAGAAGGGTAGAGGAAAATTTCCCCTTCCCCAACAGTTGGCGATGAGGATGGGCTGCAGCTTTACTGACTGAATACTACTCTTGCCAAGACTGCTGAAGTTAAGAGCTTAGGGGAGTTTGTCATAAGGGTAAGAGGGTCATAAAAAATATTTTAAAAGGGACTTCCCTGGCAGTCCGGTCCAGTGGTTGGGACTCTGCTGTAGGGAGCTTGGGTTCAATCCCTGGTCAGGGAACTAAGATCCCACATGCCACAGTGTGGCCAAAAAAAAAAAAGATAAGTGATCTTGGTCCATAAGGGGTTTTTGTTTTCCCAAACGCTATTGTTTTACTAGTGATGTAACAAAAAGTTTTTACCCTCTTTGACAATTTTGGAGAGTAAACTTTCTGAATCTTGTGAAGGCTGTACCCTTTGCACTCTCCTGTGGGGACACCTTTTTTGTCTTACTGGTTTCAGTCACTGTTAAGACTCTATTCATCAATGGCCAGACAATGGATCCTTCAAATTGGAAAATCTTCTTAATTGGTAAATTTTCTAGAGAGCTCTCATCATAAACAGCTGTTTTATTGGTACGTACAGAAGGATCAAATTATAAGGTAGATACAAAGAAATATAACCTGTGGTGCTCCAAGGACAAAGGTGCTTCAAGGACAAATGACGACGCTGCCTGAAAAAGTTTCAGCGTTACACCCCCTACCAGACTCTTAGTCGCCTTCCCCACCATGTTGCAATGGTTACGAAATTCCTGAGCCCACCTGGACGACGCCCACCTGGGTGACGGGATCTGTCCCAAATACGGAAAGGCAGATGCCCTGTCCCACTCCCACCCTATAGAAGGAAGGTATATGTACTTCAAAAAATCAGTAAACAAAATTTTCACCTCGGACCATTCCTTTGTTTTCTGGCTATAAAAACTGATCAATAGCACATGTTCGGGCTCGACTCTCCCAGACTACTAGGAAGTCGGCCAGCTGTTCGGGCAGCGACCTTTCCCTCTAATAAATTCTATCTTCTTTACATTCTACCTTGTGTCTGGAAATTCTTTTCCAACCTGCGTTCGGACCACAGCATAACCCTTAACCTTAAACCCTTAGTTAAAAAAAAAAAAAGGTTTGGGAAGCTTTATTAAATTTGTGACCTCAGCTTCCCCTTATGCTAATAAAAACAGATGCTAATAGAAAACATTGTGTTAATTAACAAAAGAATGGAAAGAAGCCAAGGGAAAAGTCGAGGGACTGTTCCAAACAAGGTAAAACTTTTTAAAGTGTTAATAAGAAATAAGGTAAATAAAACAAATATTGAAAGTGTTGCAGGAAGGGGAACCCCTTCCAGGCCCCAAGAATGGGCTCCTGTCTAATCTCAGAAATGAATTGTGCAAGGAGATACATATGCTGAAAAAGCAAGAGACTTTATTGGGAAGGGGCGCCGGGGTGGAGAGCAGTAGGGTAAGGGAACCCAGGAGAACTGCAATGCCACATGGCTTGCAGTCTTAGATTCTATGGTAACGAGGTTAGTCTCTGGGTTGTCTCTGGCCAGTCATTCTGACTCAGGGTCCTTCCTGGTGGTGCATACATCGCTCAGCCAAGATAGATTCTGGCAAGAAGGAGTCAGGGAGGTTGGTAGGATGTATGGACTGGCGTCTCCTCTCTCCTTTTGACCTTTCCCGAATTCTTCTGTTTGGTAGTAAGCTTGTCAGTTCTGAGTTCCTTACCGGGACCTTCTGTTGTAAGATAACTCAAGCAAGTGGTTTCTATCATGTCTGGCTGGGGCAGGCGGTTTCGGTCAGTGGTTCCCCTAACAAAAATGGTGAAGTAAAGAGAAATCAGATAGGGAAGAATCATGGGACTCAACCCAGCAGGATGGAAATCTTTAGATGTTTATTAAGAAATGGGATAAATAAAATAGAAAGTGATGTGATTAAAACAAAGATTTTAATTCAGCACTACCTAAGGTTGGATGGGCCAAAGGGACCCGTTATAGGTCACCCCAGTATTAAAGGGCTCCAAATAAGTCTGTTTTATTTATCCCAGTTTGGAGAAATTTAAAAGACTGGAAGAAAAAATATCACACTGAGAAAACTGACCAGCAATTTCCCCAAATCTTTTTGGTAACTTGAAATTTAGAGTTTTGCTAAGTTAATTTAAATGATAAGAATTTATTAAATGTCTAGATTATTTCCAAATAAGATAAAATACTGAAACATTAATTTCTAAACAATTCTAAGTTCACCTATTTTTGTCTTATTACAGAAAAACTAAAGATATGTAGGTTTATTAGTAAATGTGTCTTGTACCACATTGAAAAAACATAGTTATACTATGAGAAAATGTACACGTCTAGAAATTATGAAATGTATTCATGTTTGCCAGTCATAAAAAATACTGGTATAACAAACAGTTAACAATTGCAAAGTTTTAGATTTCACTAAAAACTAAGGTTTCTAAAGGTTAAAAATTCTAATTAATACAAGTCATTGAAACTACTAAAACTAACAAGGAAACGTCTTTGTATGCAAGGAAATTTTTTGAACTGTATAAGGAATCAAAATGCATTTTGTTAAGGAAAAAAAAGTAAGCTTGTTCTAAAGAAAGAGAGAGAAAGGGAAAGCATAGGATAAAATCTGAATGTAAAAAGGAAGTCATAGAAGGTTTGTGGAAAATAAACCCTGAGAAAAAGAGTTTTGTGCATGGTCAGGACTGGCTAAGATTAGAATAAATTTAATTGAGTAAATGAATTTTAATGTTGAAAGTATACTGGTGCAAAACTAGAATTTTATTTTCTCTATCTGTCAAGAGGACAAAGTTTTCTTGGAATATTGATTTGCTTTTGATAACAGATTGTAAAACTTTCTTTACCTTTTAAGTAATCTGCTGTATAATAACTTTCTGCATTTGCCTTTGAAATCTTTTATTGTCACTTTGGTTAAGTGAATAAGTATTGTTTCACAGTGAACTGTGTTTCTATTTGACAAAGTATTTTAAAACCTTTTGATATCACTGACAAACCCCTAAATCAAATTCTAAATGAAGTGTTTTTTAGCTCTTGCTAACTTTGGGATGTTCAAAGGGCCCCTTAAACATCTCAAAGCCTAAACTAATTAGGCTTATTTGGTATGTAAAATTACACGGGAAACATTGTCAAATGAGAGATGATAAAACTTCTTAGGTTTTATTGGGTGTGTAAATATTATTTATATCAATGTTCTAGAAATTATATGAAATTCCTAAAATCTGGATATGTTCCTGGTATAATTTTATCAGTCATAAATCTAGTTATTATCTTAAAGTGTTGTGTGTCACAGAATTAACCAAATTTTTTGTCAATTTAATTGTAATCAGAACTTTAACCATGCCATTTTAAGTCTTTTGTCATTTTAGACAGTTATTCTTTGACTCTTTGGAAAAAATGCTTCTTCTTGAAGAAGATTCATAGAAAGGACTTTATGACATCAAGCTTTCTGATAACATTTAGTTTATACTACTGAACTGGGTTAGAAATTACAGAACTCAAATGGAAAACCTGATGGTTTCATAAAACTCCTAGCAGAAGATCAAGCTCAACAACAATTAATTACATGGAACTGAATGAACTGATAAATATGATTATATTTTTTACGACTTTTTGTCTGAAATGTTACCAGCTTTTTATTTTGTTTTCCAGATATAAGGAAACTTTTCCTCTTATGCCAATTGTGACTTCAGTCATTTGGTAAATTTTATCTTTGTAAGAAGAATTGAAATATTTATCTTTTACTCCCTACCTGATTCCTCCAGGATTTGGAAACTTGATGAGTATTCTTATTTTCATGGCAATATCATTATTTACATAAGTTCACTAAGAATCTGTTTTCCTTATAACAGGACATACTTGGAAATATTGATTATATTACCATGGCTTTGACTAGAATGCCATATTTGAGAATATGCATAGAATCAGATATGACTGGACAACTTTAAGAAACTAATATTGACTGTATGGAGCCATAAAGCCCTTTGAGAAAGCGGCCTGGTGGTACCTTGCTTACAGATTACTCAGAAACCTTACCAGGTGAATAAGGGAGGTAACTTCCTGGCAAATGCAGGGACTTCAGCATATTTTGGGGACCCCAAGAAGAGGAATTCACCCAAATCTATAGGAATTACAAATGAGTCTAATGGCAAGTTATTGGTGTGGCTTCCTGGCCTCAAGAGGCATTTAAAAGTTCAATTTGAGATTATTTATGAAAAGTACCCACAAAGCAGATTTAAGAAAATGTATGGTCAATTGCTATTCTTGGTGAACTAATGGAAATAGACCATGTTTAATGAAACTAAACTTATTTTGGAAATAAATTAGTCTTAATTTGGCTATCTTTGATAACATTGATAGTCAAATTGAAGGTGATTTTTAAAAAGAAAGAATATTTTTTTGCTTCAGCAGAAACTATAGTACACAGTTGTGGATACTAGGTTCTTGTTCTGTTAATCATCTTTGAAGTTTTGTTTTTCCACCTGTAAATTGGACTGGATCCTGAATTCTTCTAGTTTCCTCAAATATTTGTCTACAGCTCTCCAAACTAAAGTTTCCAATTTTCTCTCACTTTTCACTTGGAATTACTGAGGATCAAAGCTGCTGTTTTCCTGAAGATCTGCAAAATTAAGCTGAACACCTTCATATAAACTTAAGAGAGATCACCAAAATAGCCCATGTTTATAGACAATTCTCATGCCTGTTGCTATGTTAGTCACTCAGAAAGTTTGACTGAATAGTCAATGACGTCATCAGAGGCATTTTGTTGCCGAGATATCGGCTTTCCTGTGCACCGATGCCAAACAAATATGGAGACAGAGGTTTTGGAGGAAGAGAGAGATGGCTTTATTTTTCTGCCAGGCAGAAGGGAAGACACAGCAGGCTAGCACCTCAAGAACTCTGTCCCCCACCTCCTTCGGGAATCGGAGAAGATTTTATATGTGGGGTTCACAGTCTGGGGTATATGATAAGAATCAAAGTAGTGAAGGTCTTGCATTCTTCTTCTTCCTGCATTATTTCAAAATAGTCACAGCTGGCGTCAGGCAGCCCAGCAATTGGGTCCTTTTGTCTCTGGGTATAGGCCTGGGACCTTTTTTCTGAAATGCAAATGTTACGGGGGTGATTTGCTACAGGGAGTGCAGGATGTAATTCACATAGTTTTAAAGAGTAATAGGTTAGCTTTGTGAAGTACAAATCTAGTTACAGACACTATAGATTAGTAACAGTTAAAAAAAGAAACTAGGAGTGATTAACTCTTTCAGGCCAGGTTATGTTTCTTCTCTAGCCTGTTTGTTCACTGTTCCTTTTATTTTCATTGTTCTCAGGAGAGGGAAGACTTTATTTCTATTTTTGCTGCAACAATTCCAAAGTGCAAAAGATGCTTTGACCTTGACATCTAGAAATCTTCTTGACTGACTGGCCCCTAGGCTCAGAAACTGGTTCGTAGTTTGCTCCAATCACTAACCTTTGTTTTTCTTTTGTATCCATTAGAAATGTCTCTTACAAAATACATAACTGCTTGCGCTTTATAGGCCTAACTTTGAGAGCCCACCTGCATCACCACCTACTGAAATAAGTAACTGAACTGATCTATTGTTAGTACTAAGAGACTGGTTTAATGAGATGGAACAGTCTATCAACTCATCTTCTGGACTGTGAAACTTCTTAAAAGAAGTTTCAAAGGCAAGACTGTAGGGAAACAAACCTTGACCTCCCAAAATGTCTCTTTGGCATGCAGATTATTTTGAGCCAAAAACAATCAAAGTCCCAAACCTCAGGAAGATACTTTTACCTTCCCTGTAACTGCCTAAAAGAATATAAATAGAGGACCTATTCCAGGAAGGAAGCTATTACCATAATAGCTAGTATGAACTAGGTATGTAGGTGGAAGAACCTAGCAAAGTCTGTTAAAATTCCACTGTGTCCCACTGTCTCTGCATAACAAAGCAAACATCTGTTTATCAAACATTTGCTTTTCCATTTCCATGTGAATTGCCCTCCTGCAATTTGAGGTCCAAATCACTAACCCCAACATCCCTTTTTTGTCCTTAGCTGAAGATGGTATTGAAGGTGAAGGTCTCTGCCATTTTGGTAAGTTACTTAGATTTCCTGGGTCACTCCTAAGTATACATGTTATTATATTTTTGTTTGATTTTCTCCTGTTGGTCTATCTCATGTCATTTAATTCTTAGACCATCCAGACGAACCTAGAAGGGTAGAGAGAAATTTCTTCCTCCCTGACTATACTTTCAGAGATTTGATTCCACTAGCTCTTTTCTCTACATAGTTATCTCAGAGCTTCTGGTGTTTGTTTCCTTGATGGGAATGTATTCCAAGCATAACTCTTACCTTTTTTGCTCATAGACACTATCGATGGTTACAAATATTAACTCCAAATTATGAGGTAAGTACTCTTTTTAACATACTTGTTTTATAAATAGGTATGAAAAGTAACTCACTGCAGCCATCAAACTAGTAATTGAGAAGCAGAGATTTGAACACAGGCTGGTTGAGGCCAGAATTTCACCTACTCAATCTCACTCAAGCCTAGCTGACTCTCCATTGTGGCTTTGGAAATAGCACTTACTCACTTGGCTGCCAGGAGGGACAATTGAGGTCCAGGAGGTTCAAGCATTTTGCCCAAAGGTAACTAGCCAACTAGTAGTAATTGGGATTATTTTGCTACTTCACAATAAAAAAAAAAGTCAAGGAAAAAAGAAAAGCTAGGATATACAAAGGGAGTGAGGTATTGTTGTGAAAACTGAGCAAAAACAGGAAGAGAGGAAATTAGAGGGAAAATGTTAACAAAGGTGAGTTTGCATATTGCAACTTGCCTGAGGTAGAATTGACTGAATTGTGCATAAATAAAGGTAGAGGAAAAGACTAAATACAGAGATAAGGCTGAGGGGAAAAAACAAAATTGTGAAAGCACTTTTCTCTTAGTTCTCTGGGGTGGATGGATATTGTGTGACAAACTTAACCCAGCACAGCTGAGTTATTGTCTACAGAAGCTGCAGAGCAAAGACTAGAGAAAAGTCAGCAGTGAGTGTCAGTGATAAAATGTTGCCTGCTATATCAGTAGACAGAGGATGTTGCAGCCATCAAGCCATCACATTGTAGTGCTGCCCACCCCACACATGGTGAGCCCTGAGGAAACTCAGGATGGGAACAGGATGCCTGCCATCAAGTAGTCAGGCACTGCAGCCACCCTCAAAGATGCACCCTGAGGAGACTTAGGATGGGAGAACACAGGATACTGACCCCAGATAGCTGAGGTGTATATCAAAGGAATGATTTCAGTGAGCCCAGACTCTTGCATCTTCCCATACATATAAAAGTGCTTGATTCCTTAACTTGAGATGTCTGGTTTTCTTTAATTAACAGTAATCTTTTGATGTTCTGACTACCTGGTCTTCATTACAAAAACTCCTAAGTACCCTGGCTCCCATCTTACCTCTTCAGAACAGTCTCTCAGAGGTAAGAGAGAGCTTAAAAAAAAAGCCTTTCTTTTTACCTCTCCCTTAGCTGCCTGAAGAATTTAGATAAAGGTCCTGTTCCCAGAATAGAGATAGCACCAGAGATATCTGCAATTAATATGGGCTAAGTGTGGTGGGAGGGAAACTTCACAGGGTCTAGAGCTTTATCACAGTGCACTCTGAATCCCATTATCTCTGGATGATCCAGTAAACATTTGTTTACCAAACATTTGTTTTTCTATCTTCTTGTAAATTGCCTTCCTCCCCTTTGAGGTCCAAACCACTATCCCCAACACCCTTTTTTTTCTTTAGCTGAAGATGGTATTCAAGGTGAGGATTTCGGCCATTTTCGCAAGTTTCTCAGTTTTCCTGGGTCTCTCCAATGTATACATGTTATTAAACTTCTGTTTGATATTCTCCTGTTAATCTGTCTCAAGTCAATTTAATTCTTAGACCAGTCAGAAGAACCTAGAAGGATAGAGGAAAATTTCTTCCCCTGCAACAGTTGAAACTAGGTAAAGGGTATGCAGGCATTCAATATATTATTCTTCAACTTTTCTGTAAGCTTGACTTTTTTTTATACAAATAGAAAAATAAAAAACAGTGTATTGAGTAGGAAATACTACTTTAAGTTCTGCATTATGCTCTATATCCAGAATTATAGTCTTGAATGTTATTGTTTTTAGATCAGTGATTATTCCATAATATTATCTTATTTGTAAACAGTTCCTCATGTTGAAATATTCTTTATAATTTTGATAATAGCTATTTTTAAATGTAACATATATATTATATGTTAGGAATTTTACATTTATTATCATTATCCCCATAACAATCCTGAAAGGTAAATGTCATTTTTTCAATTTTTCAGATAAGAAAAGAAAGGCTCAAACATGTTATTATTGCCATTGGTCACATGCAACTATAAATGTTGGTGCTGTGATTTATGCCCAAGTGTGTCAGAATTCAAACTCTATGCTCTTTCATTCTATCACCTGCTTCCAATGCTAAGAGATTCATTTGTTGATGGATGGGCAGTGGTCCTTTGGGGGAGAGCCATTTATGCCAATTAAAACTTATTAAAATGATACTCATGCAAAATGAGGAAACTAAATGAATTCTGTTGCTTTATCTGTTTCTCAAAGTTGTCAAAGTATGCATCCCTCTCCAAAAATATTCAAAATGCAGGTTCATTGTCTTATTCAGGTGGTTTATCATAAGCAAGAGTTAATCGGGACTTCCCTGGTGGTCCGGTGGTAAAGAATCCACCTTACAACGTAGGGGACTCAGGCTTGATCCCTGGTCAGGGAACTAAGATCCCACATGCCGTGGGGCAACTAAGCCCATGTACCACAACTACTGAACTCTGCGCCTCAATGAGAGAGCCTGAGTGCCACAAATTACAGAGACCACATGCCCTGGAGCCTGCACGGCACAACTAGAGACAGAAAACCTACACACCACAACTAGAGAGAAGCCTGTGCACCACGACAAAGATACCATGTGCCACAAATAAGACCTGATGCAGCCAAAAATAAATAAAATTAATAATAAACCTTAAAAAAAAAATAAATAAAAGAGCCAGTGCTTTCTAAAAAAAAAGAGTTAATGTATCAACTGCATGTTTGACAGCACTATTTTAAAACATACTGGCATTTGGCTGTTACTTCAAGTTCCCAAATTTTTCCATTTTAAAGTATTCATATTCTTATCAATAAGTGACACTTTCTTCCTGTAAGGCAAAGCATCAGTCATTCATGCAACAAATATTTATTGAGTACTTCATGAGTGCTTAGCATACCACGTATGCATTTTACTGGAAATCCTATTGCAAACTTAACCACATTTTGCTTCTGTTGAACATAGTAACATTACGTGATTTTTTTTCCCACATGATTTTAAAGTTTTTTGACATTAGCAAAACTATTATAGAATATTTGGTGGACTATATTTTTCTTTTTTAAAATTGAAGTATAGTTGATTTACAATATTATATTAGCTTCAGGTGTAAAACATAGTGATTCAATATTTTTATACAATATATTCCATTTAAAGTTATTATAAAATTTTGGTCATATTCCCTGTTCTGTGCATTACACCTTTGTATTTTATTTATTTTATATCTAATAGTTTGTACCTCTTAATCCTCTTCCCTTATATTGCCCCTCCCGCAAGCCTTCCCCCTACTGGTAACCAATAGTTTGTTCTCTGTATCTGTGAGTTTGTTTCTGTTTTGTTATACTCATTTGTTTTATTTTTTAGATTCTAAAAATTAGTGAAAATATACAGTATTTGTCTTTCTCTGTCCGACTTACTTCATTAAGCACAATACCCTCAAGTCCATCCATGTTGTTATAAATGGCAAAATTTCATTCTTTTTTTATGGCTGAGCAATACACACAGATATATATACCACCTCTTCTTTATCCATTCATCTGTTGATGGACTCTTAGGTTGGTTTCACATCTTGGCTATTGTAAGTAATGCTGCTGTGAACATTAGGGTGTATATATCTTTAGGAATTAGTGAGTTTTTGTTGTTGTTGTTGTTTTTCAGACATATACCCAGTAGTAGAATTACTGAATAATATGGTAATTCTATTTTTAAATTTTTGAGGAACCTTTATAATGTTTTCCATAGTGGCCATACCAATTTACATTCCCACCAAGAGTGAACTAGGGTTACCTTTTCTCCAAATCCTAGTCAACATTTGTCATTGTGGTCTTTTTGATGATAGCCATTCTGACAGATATGAAGTAATATGTAATTGTAGTTTTGATTTGAAGTTCCCTGATGATTAGTGACATGGAGCATCTTCTCCTGTGCCTGTTTGCCATCTGTATGTCTTCTTTGGAAAAATGTCTATTCCCATCTTGTGCCCATTTTATAATCAGTTTGCTTGTTTTCTATATTGAGACATAATAAATCCTTGATCAGACATATCATTTGCAAATATCTTCCTCCATTCAGTAAGTTGTCTTTTTGTTTTGTTAATAGTTTCCTTTATTGTGTAAAAGCTTTTAATTTAATTAGGTCACATTTGTTTATTTTGGCTTTTGTTTCTCTTGCCTGAGGAGACACATTCCCCCAAAACTATTGCCAGGGATTATGTCAAAGAGTGTATTGCCTAGGTTTTCTTCTAGGAGTTTTATGGTTTCCAGCCTTACATTTAGGTCTTTAATTCATTTTTAGTTTTTTTAATTTAATATGGTATGAAAAAATGTTTTACTTTTTTTACATGTAGTTGTCCAGTTTTCCTAATGCCACTTACTGAAGAGACTGTCTTGCCCTCTTTATATATTTTTGCCTCCTTTTTCATAGATTAATTGACCATATGTGTTTATTTCTTGCCTCTCTATTTTGTGCCACTGATTTTTGTGTCTGTTTTGTGCCAGTACCATACTGTTTTAATTACTGTAGCTTTGTATTACAGTCTAAAGTCAGGGAGCATGATATCTCTAGCTTTCCTCTTTGTTCTCAAGATTAATTTGGCTATGTGGGGACTTTTGAAATTCCATACAAATTTTAGGATGATTTGTTCTAGTTCTGTGAAAAGTATCATGGGTATTTTGATAGCAATTGCATTACATCTGTAGATTGTGTTGGGTTGTATGCATTTTTAAACAATATTAATTCTTCCAATTCAGGAACATGGGATAACTTTCCATTTATTTGTATTATCTTCAATTTCCTTCATCAGTGTCTTATAGTTTTAATATAGGTCTTTCACCTCCTTGGTTAAGTTTATTCTTATGTATCTTATTCTTTTTGATAAAATTGCATATGGGATTGTTTTCTTAATTTCCCTTTCTGATGGTTCATTGTTACTATATGAAAACACAACTGATTTCTGTATATTAATTTTGTATCCTGCAACTTCACTGAATTCACTTATTAGTTCTAATCATTTTTTTGTGGAGACGTTAGTGTTTTCTATATATAGTATTATGCCACCTGCAAATAGTGACAGTTTTATTTCTTCCCTTCCAATTTGGATGACTTTTGTTTCTTTTTCTTGTCTGATTGCTGTGGATAGGACTTCCAATACTGTGTTAGATAGAAATGGTGAGAGCAGACATCCTTGACTTGTTTCTGATTTTAGAGGAAAAGCTTTTAGTTTATCACCATTGAGTATAATATTAGCTGTGGGTTTGTCATAAATGACCTTTATTATGTTGAGATATGTTCCCTCTATACCGACTTTGTTGAGAGCTTTTACCATGAATGAGTGTCGAATTTTGTCAAATGCTTTTTCTACCTCTATTGAGGTGATCATGTGATTTTTATCCCTCTTTTTTTTTTGCGGTTCACGGGCCTCTCACTGCCGTGGCCTCTCCTATTGCAGAGCACAGGCTCCAGACGCGCAGGCTCAGCGGCCATGGCTCATGGGCGCAGCCACTCCATGGCATGTGGGATTGTCCCGGACCGGAACACGAACCCGTGTCCCCTGCATCAGCAGACGGACTCTCAACCACTGCGCCACAAGGGAAGCCCTTACCCCTCATTTTGTTAGTGTGGTGTAACACATCGATTTGTGGATATTGAACCATCCTTGCATCCTTGGAATAAACCAAGTTTGATTATGGTGTATGATCCTTTTAATATACTGTTGCATTCCGTCTGCTAATATTTGTTTGAGGATTTTTCTGCATCTATATTCATGACAGATATTAGCCTGTAATTATCTTTCTTTGCAGTGTTTTTGTCTGATTTTGATATCAGGATAATGGTGGTCTTGTAGAATGAATTTGGGGATGCACCTTCCTCTTCAATTTTTGGGAATAGTTTAAGAAAGACAGATAGTAACTCTTCTTTATATGTTTGTAAGAATTCCCCTGTAAAGTCATCCAGTCCTAGGCTTTTGTTGCTGGGAGTTTTTTTTTTTTTGAAGTTCAATTTCAGTACTACTGATCATTCTGTTCAGATTGGCTGTTTCTGCCTTGTTGACTCTTGGAAGGTATATGTTTCTAGATATTTGTCTGTTTCTTCTATATTGTCCAATTTGTTGACATATAACTGTCCGTAGTATACTCTTATGATTTTTTGTATCTCTGTGAATCCGTTGTTTTTTTCTCCTCTTTCATTTCTTATTTTTTTTAAATTTGGGCTCTCTCTCTTTTCTTGATGAGCTTGGCTAAAGGTTTATCAATTTTGTGCATCTTTTTTAAAAAACCAGCTCTTTGTTTTATTCATTTTTTATAGTGTTTTTAGAATCTATTTTATTTATTTTCTCTCTGATCGTTATTATGTTCTCCTTCTGCTGACATTGGACTTTGTTTTTTCTTCTTTTGATAATTCATTTAGATGGTATTTTAGGTTGTTTGAGATTTTCTTGTTTTTTGAGGTATGCCTGTATCACTATAAACTGCCCGCTTAGAACTGTTTTTGCTGGGTCCTAAATATTTTGGAAAGTTTTAAAAATTTTTCTGAAATTATTGTCTGAAAGTATTTTCTGATTTTCTCTTTGATTTGTTGTTGTTGTTGTTGACCCATTGATTTTTAGTAACATGGTGTTTAGTATTCAGGTGTTTGTGTTTTCCCCACTTTTCTTCCTGTAATTGATTCCTCATTTCATACTGTAGTGGTGAAAAAGATACTTGGAATAATTTCAATTCCTTCAAATCTTTTTTTTTTTTTTTGCTGTACACGGGCCTCTCACTGCTGTGGCCTCTCCCGTCGCGGAGCACAGGCTCCGGATGCGCAGGCTCAGCTGCCATGGCCCACGGACCGAGACGATCCGTGGCATGTGGGATCCTCCCGGACTGGGGCACAAACCCGTGTCCCCTGCATCGGCAGGCGGACCCCCAACTACTGCGCTACCAGGGAAGCCCCCTTCAAATCTTTTGAGAAGTGTTTCATGGCCCAGAACATGGTCTATCTTGGAGAATATCCCATGTGCACTTGAAAAGAATGTGTATTCTGCTGTTTTTGGATGCAATGTCCTGTACATACCTATTAAGTCTAACTATTCTAATGTGTCCGTTAAGGTCATTGTTTCTTTGTTGATTTTCTCTCTGGGTGATCTGTCCATTCATGGGTTAAAGTCCCCTACAATTGTTGTATTATTGTCAGTTTCTCCCTGTATGTTGGTTTATGTTTGCTTTATATATTTAGGTGCTCCTAATTAAGTGCACATATGTTTACAAATGTTATATCCTCTTCTTGTATCGATCCCTTTATCATTATATAATGCCCTTCTTTTTCTTTCTTTATGGGCTTTGTTTTAAAGTCTAGCTTTTCTGACATGAGTATTGTTACCCCCACTTTCTTGTCATTTCCATTTGCATGAACTATCTTTTTCCATCCCCTCAATTTCAGTCTGTGTGTGTCTTGATCACTGAAGTGAGTCCCTTTCAGGCAGCATATTGCAGATTCTTCATTTTTTTGTTTTTGTTTTAATCCAATTAGCCACTTTTTGTCTTTGATTGGATCATTTAGTCCTTTAACATTTAAAGAGCTTTTTGGCCCTGAACCAAGATGGTGGAGTAGAAGGACATGCTCCCACTCCCTCTTGTGAGGACACCAGAATCACAACTAGCTGCTGGACTGTCACTGATAGGAGGACACTGGAACTCACCAAAAAAGATACGCCACATCCAAAGACAAAGGAGAAGCCACAATGAGATGGTAGGAGGGGCGCAATCACAGTAAAATCAAATCCCATAACTGCCGGGTGGATGACTCACAGACTGGAGAACACGTATACCACAGAAGTCCATCAACTAGAGTAAAGGCTCTGAGCCCCATGTCAGGCTTCCCAAACTGGGGGTCCAGCAATGGGAAGAGGAATTCCTAGAGAATCAGACTTTGAAGGCTAGTGGGATTTGATTGCAGAACTTCAACAGGACTGGGAGAAACAGAGATTCCACTCGTGGAGGGCACACACAAACTAGTGTGCACATCAGGACCCAGGGGAAGGAAGAGTGATGCCAGGGGAGACTGAACCAGACCTACATGCTAGTTTTGGAAGATCTCCTGCAGAGGTGGGGGGTGACTGTGGCTCACTGTGGGGACAAGGACACTGGCAGCAGAAGTTCTGGGAAGTACTCCTTGGCATGAGCCCTCCCAGGGTCCACCATTAGCCCCAACAAAGATCCCAGGTAGGCTCCAGTGTTGGGTTGCCTCAGGTCAAACAACCACTAGGGAGGGAACCCAGCCCCACCTATGAGCAGTCAACTGGATTAAAGTTTTACAGAGCTCTGCCCACCAGAGCAACAGTCAGCTCTACCCACCACCAGTCCCTTCCATCAGGAAACTTGCATGAGCCTCTTAGATAGCCACATCCACCAGAGGACAGAGAGCAGAAGCAAGAAGAGCTACAATCCTGCAGCCTGTGGAACAAAAACCACATTCATAGAAAGATAGACAAGATGAAAAGGCAGAGGGCTATGTACCAGACAAAGGAACAAGATAAAACCCCAGAAAAACAACTACCTGAAGTGGAGATAGGCAACCTTCCAGAAAAAGAATTCAGAATAACAATAGTGAAGATGATCCAGGACCTCAGAAAAACAATGGTGGCAAAGATGGAGAAGATGCAAGAAATGTTTAACAGAGACCTAGAAGAATTAAAGAACAAACAAACAGAGATGAATAATACAATAACTGTAATGAAAACTACACTAGAAGGGATCAATAGCAGAATAACTGAGGCAGAAGAACTGATAAGTGACCTGGAAGACAGAATGGTGGAATTCACTTCTGCAGAACAGAATAAAGAAAAAAGAATTAAAAGAAATGAATAAAGCCTAAGAGACCTCTGGGAAAACATTAAATGCAACAACATTTGCATTATAGGGGTCCCAGAAGGAGAAGAGAGAGAGAAAGGACCAGAGAAAATATTGAAGAGATTATAGTCGAAAATTTCCCTAACATGGGAAAGGAAATAGCCATCCAAGTCCAGAAAGCACAGGGAATCCTATACAGGATAAACCCAAGGAGAAACACGCTGAGACACATAGTAATCAAATTGGCAAAAATTAAAGACAAAGAAAAATTATTGAAAGCAGCAAGGGAAAAAGGACAAATAACATACAAGGGAACTCCCATAAGGTTAACAGCTGATTTCTCAGTGGAAACTCTACAAGCCAGAAGGGAGTGGCATGATATACTTAAAGTGATGAAAGGGAAGAATCTACAACCAAGATTACCCTGCAAGGATCTCATTCAGATTCAATGGAGAAATAAAAGCTTTCCAGACAAGCAAAATCTAAGAGAATTCAGCACCACCAAACCAACTCACAACAAACACTAAAGGAAATTCTCTAAGTGTGAAACACAAGAGAAGAAAAGGGCCTACAAAAACAAACCCAAAACAATCAAGAAAATGGTCACAGGAACATACATATTGATAATTACTTAAACGCGAATGGATTAAATGCTCCAACCGAAAGACACAGCCTTGTTGAATGGAGACAAAAACAAGACCCATATATATGCTGTCTACAAGAGACCCACTTCAGACCTCGGGACACATACAGACTGAAAGTGAGGAGATGGAAGAAGATATTCCATGCAAATGGAAATCAAAAGAAAGCTGGAGTAGCAATACTCATATCAGATAAAATAGACTTTAAAATAAAGAATGTTACAAGAGACAAGGAAGGACACTACATAATGATCAAGGGATCAATCCAAGAAGAAGATACAACAATTATAAATATATATGCACCCAACACAGGAGCACATCAATACATAAGGCAACTGCTAACAGCTATAAAAGAGGAAATTGGGGCTTCCCTGGTGGCACAGTGGTTGAGAGTCTGCCTGCCGATGCAGGGGACAAGGGTTCGTGCCCCGGTCTGGGAGGATCCCACATGCCGCGGAGCGGCTGAGCCTGCGCGTCTGGAGCCTGTGCTCCGCAACAGTGAGAGGCCCGCATACCGCAAAAAAAAAAAAAAAAAAAAAAAAGAGGAAATTGATAGTAACACAATAATAGTGGGGGACTTTAACACCTCACTTACACCAATGGACAGATCATCTAAAATGAAAATAAATAAGGAAACAGAAGCTTTAAATGACATAATAGACCAGATAGATTTAGTTGATATTTATAGGACATTCCATCCAAAAACAGCAGATTTCCCTTTCTTCTCAAGTGAGCATGGGACATTCTCCAAGATACATCACATATTGGGTCACAAATCAAGCCTCAGTAAACTTAAGAAAATTGAAATCATATCAAGCATCTTTTCTACCACAATGCTATGAGATTAGAAATGAATTATAGGGGACAAAATGTAAAAATCACAAACACATGGAGGCTAAACAATGCATTACTAAATAACCAAGAGATCACTGAAAAAATCAAAAAGGAAATCAAAAATTACCTAGAGACAAATGACAATGAAAACACGACAATCCAAAACCTATGGGACACAGCAAAAGCATTTCTAAGAGGGAAGTTTACAGCTATACAAGCATACAACAAGAAACAAGAAAAATCTCAAATAAACAATTTAACCTTACACCTGAAGGAACTAGAGAAAGAAGAACAAACAAAACCCAAAGTTAGCAGAAGGAAAGAAATCATAAAGATCAGAGCAGAAATAAATGAAATAGAAACAAAGAAAACAACAGCAAAGATCAATAAAACTAAAAGCTTGTTCTTTGAGGAGATAAACAAAATTGACAAAACATTAGCCAGACTCATCAAGAAAAAGAGGGAGGGCTTCCCTGGTGGCGCAGTGGTTGAGAGTCTGCCTGCCGATGCAGGGGACACGGGTTTGTGCCCCAGTCCGGGAAGATCCCACATGCCGCGGAGTGGCTGGGCCCGTGAGCCATGGCCGCTGAGCCTGCACGTCCAGAGCCTGTGGTCCACAACAGGAGAGGCCACAACAGTGAGAGGCCCATGTACCAGAAAAAAAAAAAAGTGGGAGAGAACTCAAATCAATAATATTAGAAATGAAAAAGGAGAAGTTACAACAGACACTGAAGAAATACAAAGCATCCTAAGAGACTACTACAAGCAACTCTATGCCAATAAAATGGACAACCTAGAAGAAATGGACAAATTCTTAGAAAGGTATAACCTTCGAAGACTGAACCAGGAAGAAATAGAAAATATGAACAGACCAATCACAAGTAATGAAATTGAAACTGTGATTAAAAATCTTCCAACAAACAAAAGCCCAGGATCAGATGGCTTCACAGGTGAATTTTATCAAACATTTAGAGAAGAGGTAACACCCATCCGTCTCAAACTCTTCCAAAAAATTGCAGAGGAAGGAACACTCCCACACTCATTTTATGAGGCCATCGTCACTGTGATACCAAAACCAGACAAAGATACTACAAAAAAAGAAAATTACAGACCAATATCACTGATGAATATAGATGCAAAAGTCCTCAACAAAATACTAGCAAACAGAATCCAACAACACATTAAAGGAATCATACACCATGACCAAGTGGAATTTATCCCAGGAATGCAAGGATTCTTCAATATATGCAAATAAATCAATGTGATACACCATATTAACAAATTGAAGAAGAAAAACCATACGATCATCTCAATAGATGCAGAAAAAGCTTTGGACAAAATTCAACGCCCATTTATGATAAAAACTCTCCAGAAAGTGGGTATAGGGGGAACCTAACTCAACATAATAAAGGCCATATATGATAAACCCACAGCAAACATCATTCTCAATGGTGAAAAACTGAAAGCATTTCCTTTAAGATCAGGAACAAGACAAGAATGTCCACTCTCACCAGTATTGTTCAACATAGATTTGGAAGTCCTAGCCATGGCAATCAGAGAAGAAAAAGAAATAAAAGGAATACAAATTGGAAAAGAAGAAGTAACACTGTCACTGTTTGCAGATGACATGATAGTATACATAGAGAATCCTAAAGATGTCACCAGAAAACTACTAGAACTAATCAGTGAATTTGGTAAAGTTGCAGGTTATAAAAATAATGCACAGAAAGATCTTACATTCCTATACATTAGTAATGAAAAATCTGAAAGCAAAATTAAGGAAACACTGCCATTTACCATTGCAACAACAACAAAAATTACCTAAGAATAAACCTACCTAGGGTGACAAAAGACCTGTATGCAGGTAAGTATAAGACACTGATGAAATAAATTAAAGATGATACCACCAGGTGGAGAGATATACTATGTTCTTGGATTGGAAGAATCAATATTGTGAAAATGACTATACTACCCAAAGCAATCTACAGATTCAATACAATCCCTATCAAATTACCAATGGCATTTTTTTTACGGAACTAGAAGAAAAAATCTTAAAATTTGTATGGAAACACAAAAGACCTCGAATAGCCAAATCAGTCTTGAGGGAAAAAAACGGAGCTGGAGGAATCTGACTCCCTGACTTCAGACTATACTACAAAGCTACAGTAATCAAGACAATATGGTACTGGCACAAAAACAGAAACATAGATCAATGGAACAAGATCGAAAGCCCAGAGATAAACCCACACACCTATGGTCAACTAATCTATGACAGAGGAGGCAAGGATATACAATGGAGAAAAGACAGTCTCTTCAATAAGTGATGCTGGGGAAACTGGACAGCTACATGTAAAAGAATGAAATTAGAACACTCTCTAACACCATACACAAAAATAAACTGAAAATGAATTAGAGACCTAAATGTAAGTCCAGACACTATAAAACTCTTAGAGGAAAACATAGACAGAACACTCTATGACATACATCACAGCAAGGTCCTTTTTGACCCACTTCCTAGAGAAATGGAAATAAAAACAAAAATAAACAAATGGCACCTAATGAAACTTAAAAGCTTTTGCACAACAAAGGAAACCATAAACATGACGAAAAGACAACCCTCAGAATGGGAGAAAATATTTGCAAACAAATCAACGGACAACGGATTAATCTTTAAAATATATAAACAGCTCATGCAGCTCAATATTAAAAAAACAAACAACCCAATCCAAAAATGGGCAAAAGACCTAAATAGACATTTCTTCAAAGAAGACATACAGATGGCCAAGAAGCAAATGAAAAGCTGCTCAACATCACTAATTATTAGAGAAATGCAAATCAAAAGTACAGTGAGAATGGGTGTCATCAGAAAATCTACAAACAACAAATGCTGGAGAGGGTGTGGAGGAAAGGGAACCCTCTTGCACTGTTGGTGGGAATGTAAATTGATACAGCCACTATGGAGAACAGTATGCAGGTTCCTTAAAAAACTAAAAATAAAATTATCATAGGATGCAGCAATCCCACTACTCAGCATACACGCAGAGAAAACCATAATTCAAAAAGACACACGCACCCCAATGTTCATTGCAGCACTATTTACAATAACCAGGTTATGGAAGCAACCTAAATGCCCATCGACAGATGAATGGATAAAGAAGTAGTGGTACCTATATACAATGGAATATTACTCAGCCATAAATAGGAATGAAATTGGGCCATTTGTTGAGACGTGGATAGATCTAGAGATTGTCATACAAAGTGAAGTAAGTCAGAAAGAGAAAAACAAATATCGTATATTAACGCATATATGTGGAACCTAGAAAAATGGTACAGATGAACTGGTTTGCAGGGCAGAAACTGAGACACCAATATAGAGAACAAACATACAGATACCAAGGGGGGAAAGCGGCAGGGGGGTGGGGATGGTGGTGTGATGAATTTGGTGATTGGGATTGACATGTATACACTGATGTGTGTAAAATTGATGACTAATAAGAACCTGCTGTATAAAAAAATAAATAAAATAAAATTTAAAAATTAAAAAAACATTTAAAGTGGTTACTGATAGGTATGTATTTTTTACCATTTTCTTTCTTGTTTTCTGGTTGTTTTTGTAGTTCTCTTTTCTTCTTCTATTAGTTTCTTGTCTTGTGGTTTGATGATTTTCTTTAGTGGTATGCGTGTGTTCCTTTCTTTAGTGGTATGCTTGTGTATCTATTGGGAGTTTTGGACTTGTGATTAACATGGAATTTATATATGTTGACTTACAACTATATCTACTTGTTTTAAACTGGTAGGCACTTAACTTCATTTAAACACATTCTAAATGAGCTACATTTTTTACTCCTCTCCTGCATGTTTTGTGTTTTCAATGTCATATTTTACATCTTTATGTTTATCCTCTTGTATTTATAGGTGATTTTATAATTTTTGTCTTTTAATCTTTTAACTAGCTTACTTAAGTGGTAGATGCACTGCCTTTACTATATATTTGCCTTTACTAGTGGGATTTTTCCTTTCATATAAATTCTTTTCATAGCCTTTTCTTTTCTACTTAAAAAAGATCTTTAACACTTCTTGTAAGGTAAGTTTAGTACTAATGTATACTTTCAGTTTTTCCTTGTCTGAGAAGTTCTTTATTTTTTCTTCAATTTTGAATGATTACCTTGATGTGTAGAGTATCCTAGATTGCAGAGTTTTTTTTTTTTTTTTTTCCTTTCAACACTTTAAATATATCATGCTACTCCCTTATGGCCTACAGAGCTGTTGCTGAAAAATTAACTGATAGACTTATAGGGGTTCCTTGGTATGTGACTCTTTGTTTTTCTCTTGCTGACTTTAGAATTCTCTCTTTATATTTAACTCTTGCCATTTTAATCATGTTATGTATTGGTGTGGGACTCATTGGATTCCTCTTGTTTGGGAATCTTTGTGCTTCCTATACCTGGATATATATTTCCTTCTCCAGGTTTGGGAAGTTTTCAGCCATAATTTCATCAAATACATTTTCTACCTCTTTCTCTTTCTCTTCTCCTTCTGGAACCCCTATTTGCAAATGTTAAGATGCTTGATGTTGTCTCTGAGGTTCCTTAAGCTATTCCCATTTTTAAAAATTTATTTTTCTTTTTGCTGTTTTGAATGGGTGATTTCCATTGTTCTATCTTCCAGATCACTTATGTGTTCTTTTGTATCACCTGGTCTGCTGTTAATTCCCTCTAGAGTTGTTTTCATTTCAGTGATTCACTTCAGCTCTGACTGGTTCTTTTTTATATTTTCTAGTTCTTTGTTAAAATTCTCACTGTGTTCATCTATTCTTTTCCTGAGTTCAGTTAGCTTTCTTATTATTATCGTTTTGATTTCTTTACCAGAAAAATTATTTCCCTCTGTTTCATTAGGGCTTTTTTCCCCAGAGTTTTTTCCTTTTTCTTTAATTTGAATCATATTTTTCCATCTTCTCATTTTGTTTAACTTTCTCTGTTTCTGTAAAATTAGGAGAAATGACTGCCTATCCTGGTATTGAAGGTGTGTGCTTATGCAGGAGCATCCTTATGCATTTTTCATGTACCCAACGTTCTTCACCCTGCACTTAGCCTTGTTCCTTTCTGAGTGTGTGCAGGGGCAGGTGCTCTGGTGCTGGCAGTCTCTATCCTGGAGCTAGCCTCATTCCTTTCCGAGGGTGAAAACTGTTGGCCACTCTGGTGTTGGTGATCTCTTCCCTGGACCTAGTCTTGTTCCCTCCTGAGTGTGTACATCAATGTGCATGCTGGTAATGGCTTCCTCTATGCTGATCAGAGGCAGGGCTGGGGTCAGAACTGGTTCTGCTCCCTCCACATGTGCACACTCTCATTGACAATGGCGGCCTCTGCCTTCGTGGGAAGTAGTACAGAAGCAAGAGGGTCTGGAGTTGGATCCTGGAATGAGCTAAGGTTGGAGGGCACACTGGTGTAATCCTGGCAAGGGTTAGAGTCTCATGCAGTTTGCAATCTGCTGCCTACACATTGTGACTGGGAATAAGCAAGTCTGTGTGTGTGCTCGTTAAGAGCAGAGTCTTGGTTTCTACACCTCTCCAGTAGGCCCCACTGGTTTTTAAACTAGCTATGGGGCTCATATTCCTAGTGTTAGACCTCAGAGCTGGGGTGCCTAATAAGTGACTTGAATTCCTTGATCCCCAGGGAAGATCCCCAAGCCTGTAATTTCCCCCTCCTTTTCTGTGTACTCCACTAGGGTTGCAGGTCTTGAACAGATGCTTCTTTCTCCTTCTTACCAGACTCTATGTGGATCTATCTTTACAGCCTTGGTTATAGAAAATCTCTTCTGCTAGTCCCCATGTTGATTTCAGTGAGAGCTGGTCTATATATAGTTGTAGTTTCTATGTGTTTGTGAGGGGAGATGAGCCCAGCATCCTCCTACTCTGCCATCTTGATCTTCTTTGGTGAACTATTTTTAGCATAACCATTTACTTATAAGCTGCAAACTAAACAAGTAAGAATGTTTATGTGTAAAGTTTAAGAAAATTCACAAAGTTCTTGATAAAGCCACTAGAATATTTTAAAATGTGGAATCTTCTTGACTTTGGGAAGATTTTAATATGAGAGGACAGATTAGATGAGCCCTTGGGATCACCTCCAACATGTGTGCTGAGATGAATAATGGTGAGTGTAGATATTGTCAGGGAGGAAGAAATTTTCCTTTACCCTTCTAGGTTCTTCTGGCTGGTCTAAGAATTAAATTGATGTGGGACAGATTAACAGTAGAAAATCAAACAAACTTTCGATAACATGTATACCCAGGAGACACCCAGGGAAACTGAGTAACTCACCAAAGTGGCTGAAACCCTCACCTTAAACACAGTTTTCAGCTAAAGACAAAAAGGGATGTTGGGGGGCTTCCCTGGTGGCGCAGTGGTTGAGAGTCCGCCTGCCGATGCAGGGGACACGGGTTCGTGCCCCGGTCCGGGAAGATCCCACATGCCCCGGAGCGGCTGGACCCGTGAGCCATGGTCGCTGAGTCTGCGCGTCCAGAGCCTGTGCTCCGCAACGGGAGAGGCCACAACAGTGAGAGGCCCGCGTACTGCAAAAAAAAAAAAAAAAAGGGATGTTGGGGTAGTGATTTGGACCTCAAGAGGAAGAAGGCAATTTACATAACCATGGAAAAGCAAGTTTGGTAAACAGATGTTTGCTTGCTTATTCAGAGACAATGAGACACAGAGTGAAATTTTAACAAACAGACTTTGCTTTCTTCCTTCCTGTCTATGCACCTAGTTCATACTATAGTTATCCATGGTAATAGTTCCCATCTTGGACAAGGTCCTCTACCTATACATTCTTTTAGGCATTAAGGGGGAAGGTCCAAGTTTCTTCCTGAGTCTTTTTGGGCCTTGATTGATTTCAACTTGAAATAATTCACATACCAAAGAGACATGTTGGGGTGGCAAATTTTGCTCTCCTACAGGATCATTGTTTAATTTTTAGGTTATTAGAGCAAAAGGGTATTTGCTTGAAATTTTACTAATAATGCTTGGGTACATGACTAGTTAAGTAAGAAACTTGTTTGTAATGGTTAATTTCCTCAAGCTCTGTTTGATGAGATGACATGCTCCCAAGATTCTCTTTAACAACAGGCCTATGGCACAAGCACAAAAACAGAAATATAGATCAATAGAACAGGATAGAAAGCCCAGAGATAAACACATGCACATATGGTCACCTCAGTTTTGATAAAGGAGGCAAGAATATACAATGGAGAAAAGACAGCTTCTTCAATAAGTGGTGCTGGGAAAACTGGACAGCTACATGTAAAAGAATGAAATTAGAACACTCCCTAACACCATACACAAAAATAAACTGAAAATGGATTAAAGACCTAAATGTAAGGCCAGACACTATAAAACTCTTAGAGGAAAACATAGGCAGAACACTCTATGACATAAATCACAAGATCCTTTTTGACCCACCTCCTAGAGAAATGGAAATTAAAAACAAAATTAAACAAATGGGACCTACTGAAACTTAAAAGCTTTTGCACAGCAAAGGAAACCATAAAAATGATGAAAAGACAACCCTCAGAATGGGGGAAAATATTTGCAAATGAAACAACTGACCAAGGATTAGTCTCCAAAATATACAAGCAGCTCATGCAGCTCAATATCAAAAAAACAAACAACCCAATCCAAAAATGGGCAGAAGACCTAAATAGGCATTTCTCCAAAGAAGATATACAGATTGCCAACAAACACATGAAAGAATGCTCAACATCACTAATCATTAGAGAAATGCAAAATCAAAACTACAATGAGGTATCACCTCACACCACTCAGAATGGCCATCATCAAAAAATCTGCAAAAATGGGTTCCCTGGTGGTGCAGTGGTTGAGAGTCCGCCTGCTGATGCAGGGGACACGGGTTCATGCCTCGGTCTGTGAAGATCCCACATGCCGCAGAGCGGCTGTGCCCATGAGCCATGGCTGCTGGGCCTGCACATCCGGAGCCTGTGCTCCGCAATGGGAGAGGCCACAACAGTGAGAGGCCCGTGTACCGCAAAAAAAAAAAAAAAAAAAAAGAATCTACAAACAATAAAAGTGCTGGAGAGTGTGTGGAGAAAAGGGAACTCTCTTGCATTGTTGGTGGGAATGTAAATTGATACAGCCACTATGGAGAACAGTATGGAAGTTCCTTAAAAAACTAAAAATTAAACTACCATACGACCCAGCAATCCCACTACTGGGCATATACCCAGAGAAAACCATAATTCAAGAAGGGTCATGTACCACAATGTTCATTGCAGCTCTATTTACAATAGCCAGGACATGGAAGCAACCTAAGTGTCCATCGACAGATGAATGGATAAAGAAGATGAGGCACATATATACAATGGAATATTACTCAGCCATAAAAAGAAATGAAATTGAGTTACTTGTAGTGAGGTGGATGGACCTAGAGTCTGTCATACAGAGTGAAGTAAGTTAGAAAGAGAAAAACAAATACCGTATGCTAACACACATATATGGAATCTTAAAAAAAAAAGGTTCTGGAGAACCTAGGGGCAGAACAGGAATAAAGACCTAGTTGTAGAGAATGGACTTGAGGACATGGGGAGGGGGAAGGGTAAGCTGGGACTAAGAGAGAGAGTGGCATGGACTAATATACACTACCAAATGTAAAATAGATAGCTAGTGGGAAGGAGCCACATAGCCCAGGGAGATCAGCTTGGTGCTTTGTGACCACCTAGAGGGGTGGGATAGGGAGGGTGGGAGGGAGATGCAAGAGGGAAGAGATATGGGGATATATGTATATGTATAGCTGATTCACTTTGTTATAAAGCAGAAACTAACACACCATTGTGGAGCAATTATACTCCAATAAAGATGTTTAAACAAACAAAAATTTATATTCTCAAAAAAACCAAAAACCAAAACAAAGAAACAATAGGCCCAGGGGTTGAGCTCATTTTGCTACAGATACTTATCCCTTTAAACATACAGTTAGTCTCAATGACTGAATATGACAATATGACTCAACCTGTCTTTGCAATAACTTATCTTTTCCCCTTTGGGACATGAATTGTTAACTCTACTTTTTTTTTTTTTTTTTTTTTGCAGTACGTGGGCCTCTCACTGTTTTGGCCTCTCCCGTTGCAGAGCACAGGCTCTGGACGCGCAGGCTCAGTGGCCATGGCTCATGGGCCCAGCCGCTCCGCGGCATGTGGGATCTTCCCGGACCGGGGAACGAACCCATGTCCCCTGCATCAGCAGGCGGACTCTCAACCACTGTGCCACCAGGGAAGCCCTTAACTCTACTTTTAAAGCGGTGAGAGTCTTGCTTCTTCTTTCCCTCTATTCTGTACACCCCAGGAGCATTTCAGAGAGTAACATTCTCAAAGGGTAAACTTGTGAAGGGAAATTTAAAGGCAAACATTCACTCTAGGAAAAGGCAGAGCAATGACAGCTTTTGCTTCCAAGGTTACAATGGCTTTGTCAAGAGTAAGAAGTGTCACAGAGACCCAGTAAAAGTTAGGAAATAGTTTGTTTCTCTTGAGGCATATCCTTGCCTACCTTTCCATGCCCTTCCTTCATGCTGTAGGAAAAAAGCTTCCAGATGAGCTTTAAAGTCTGACATAGATTCATCTTTCTTTTCCTTGCAGGTTTGAATAATAGACCAATCAGTGTGGGCAAGGAACTCTAGCAATAGCTTTTAAAATATTGTCTGCTATTTCATCATTTTTTCTGGTTCATAAGGGGACCATGTTGGAGACTGATATCAATATCACTCTTGAGGTTATGCCATTCTGCTTCCTGCACCTCTTTTTGGGCTTCACCAGGTCCTACCATCATGTGCAGAAGGTGATAAGGATTTGCCAGTCTGGGGTCTTAGGCCCTGATGAAGATTAAATTCTTTAGAAAAGTTTTGGGGATCCTTTCTGGGTTTAGGAAATTTTTTAACTGTGGCCCTTGGTTTGGTCTTTGACCCAAAGGTGAAAGATACCTGAAGGTGGTTACCCAAGATGTAGCTTTATTTTAAAAGATAACTGTTTTGGGACTTCCCTGCTGGCGCAGCGGTTAAGAATCCACCTGTCAATTCAGGGGACATGGGTTCAAGCCCTAGTCCAAGAAGATCTCACATGCCTTGGAGCAACTAAGCCCGTGCACCACAACTACTGAGTCTGTGCACTAGAGGAACAACTACTGAAGCCTGGGCACCTGTGCTCTGCAACAAGAGAGGCCACTGCATTGAGAAGTCTGTGCACCGCAATGAAGAGTAGCCCCCACTCACCACAACTAGAGAAAGACCATGTGCAGCAATGAAGAACCAATGCAGCCAAAAATTTAAAAAAAGAAAGAAATGAAAAAGATAACTGTTTAATATTCTCTGTAGAGTAGAAAGGCAATTCAGATAGAGGATTAGTAGATGTGAGTGCTCAGGTAAAGGAAGGTAGAGGCGAGTAGTAGGAGTCATATTAGTCTTATAGCCTTTCTGGGGGATACCTCATGTGTCTTCAATTTTTTAATAGCCTTTTGCAATGAATACTTCATTGAAGCTATTTTGGAATCTTGAAGACTTTTGGGGCTTTCTGCAGGCCAATAAAAATTGGTATCCCATTCTCTTTGTTTGATTTGGGAAACGTGGCTTTCCAGTGTACACCTTTAGTAAGATTTTGCTATTATTATTGATATCTACAGCTTCCAGGACCATATTTCTTAAAAATAAGGTGTGCTAGAAGGTGGAGCACTGAATTATTTGGATCTTGAAGATCCTATTTCTCTAGATAAGCCTTGGGTGTCTCAGAAATAAATTAACCTAAGAAGGGTGTGCCCCTAGGTTGAGAGTTTTATGGTGTTTTACAGGGTACCAAATTTTCCTAGCATGAGAGTCTTAGATTTAGGTGGTGAGTGCTCTAACAGCTTCTACATGCTTGATCTATACCCACCAGTTTTACAACTTTGGCTTCTGAGACTCCCATTAACAATAGATCTCGGTACTTCCCTGGTGGTCCAGTGGTTAAAACTTTGCTTTCAAATGCAGTGGGTAAGGGTTCAATCCCTGGTCAGCAAGCTAAGATCCCACATGCCTTGTGGCCAAAAACCAAAACATGAAAAAACAGAAGCAATATTGTAACAAATTCAATAAAAGACTTAAAAAATTGTCCACAATGTGCTTCCCTGGTGGCGCAGTGGTTGAGAGTCCGCCTGACGATGCAGGGGACACGGGTTTGTGCCCCCTCCGGGAGGATCCCACATACCATGGAGCAGCTGGGCCCATGAGCCATGGCCGCTGAGCCTGCGCGTCTGGAGCCTGTGCTCCGCAATGGGAGAGGCCACAGCAGTGAGAGGCCTGTGTACAGCAAAAAAAAAAAAAAAAAAAAAATTGTCCACATCAAAAAAACCTTTAAAAATAATAGATCTATTATTCCTTTACCTCCTGTGCACATTAACAGTAACAAACAGTAACTGAGGAAGCAGAACTATGGACACCAGCAGTAACCAAAGAAACAGTACTGTGTATTGGCCAAGGGCTAGGGAGTTCCAGGTGGACTGGTTTGCCAGCTCAAGCTGACCTGCTAAGCCCTGGACAGCAATTGTGGACTAACGAAGCTCTAAGGACTGGTACTCTGATAGAGCCTCCTGTCAGTCTGGGCTGACCTGTTAAGCTTGGACTAGAAAGTCAGTAATATTGAAGGGATTCATGAATTGGGCAGCATCCAATCTAGCAGATAGAAAGGAGTCTGAAGAGCTATAAAAGGCAAGAGATTTTATAGGCAGAAGGGAGCAGGAACAAGGAAGCTTTACTAGGCTAAAAAGCAGAGTGGTTATCCAAAGTTTACTTTTCTGATAGGGGATGGCAGGGGTCTATCTGGCAGATTACCTAATCAATACTGACCAGGCGATTTCTGATTGACTGGTTTAAGATTCTATTCCTGAGAGAACCAAAACTGTGATTATGTTAAGTCTCAGTTTGGTGACACAGGCCTTCCCATAAATGACTCCATTTTGAGCCTGCAGTCTTGTTTTTAAACAGGACTTAGTAGGTATCTAGGTTGTATAATTTTAGAAGGTCCAGGAGAGTGGCCCTGGCTCTCATTATCTCCCATATCAAAGAGTAATGATGTAAAACTCCTAGAAGAGAACACAGGCAAAACATTCTCTGACATAAATCATACCAATGTTTTCTTAGGTCAGTCTACCAAGGCAATAGAAATAAAAGCAAAAAAACCCAAATGGGGCCTAATCAAACTTATAAGCCTTTGCACAGCAAAGGAAACCATAAACAAAACAAAAAGACAAGCTACACACTGGGAGAAAATATTTGCAAATAATGTGACTGAAAAGGGATTAATTTCCAAAATATACAAATAGCTTATACAACTCAATAACGAAAAAAAATCCAATAAAAAAATGGGCAGAAGACCTAAATAGACATTTCTCCAAAGAAGACATACAGATGGTCAATAGGCACATGAAAAGATGCTCAACATCACTAATTATTAGAGAAATGCAAATCAAAACTACAACGAGGTATCACCTCACACTGGTCAGAATGGCTGTCATTAAAATATCTACAAATAACAAATTAGCAAACAATAAATGCTGGAGAGGGTGTGGAGAAAAGGGAACCCTTCTACAATATTGGTGGAAATGTAAACTGGTACAGCCACTATGGAGAACAGTATGGAGATTCCTCAAAAAACTAAAAATAGAGTTGCCATGTGATCCAGCAATCCCATTGTGGGCATATATCCAGACAAAACTATAAGTCAAAAAGATACATGCACCCCTATATTCATTGCAGCACTATTTACAATAGCCAAGACGTGGAAGCAACCTAAATGTCCATCAACAAATGAATGGATAAAGAAGATGTGGTGTGTAATATTACTCAGCCATAAAAAAGAATAAAATAATGCCATTTGCAGCAACATAGATGGACCCAGAGAATATCATATTAAGTGAAGTAAGCCAGAGAAAGACAAATATCATATGATATTGCTTATATGTGGAATCCTAAAAAAAAAAAAAAAATGATATGTATGAGCTTATCTACAAAACAGCAATAGACCCAGAGACATAGAAAACAAACTTATGGTTTACCGAAGGGGAAAGTGTTGGGGGAGGGATAAATTAGGATATTGGGATTAACCTATTCACACTACCATAGATAAAATGGATAATCAACAAGGACCTACTGTATAGCACAGGGAACTATATTCAATATTTTGTAATAAGCTATAAGAGTCTGATAAAGAATATATATATATATATATATATATATATATATATATATATATATATATATATATATATATAAACTGAATCACTTTGCTGTACACCTGAAACAAACACAACATTGTAAATCAGCTGTGCTTCAATTAAAATATATTTATAAAATTAAAAAAAAAAATAAATCCATGGAGGAGGTAAGGCATACAGTTATTGTTCTTTTCACCTTAGAATAAATTACTTCATCTGTTTTCTAACTCAGGACTGCAAAGCAAGAATGAGCTGAACAGGCCTGAAAGGGGTTCCATTGTAGGCATCACTTACAAGTCAGGGAGCAGTATGAGAACTCTAAATGGAGTCAAAGAGAGGTGGTTGGATAGAGAAATAAGGCCTAGTGCTAGCTCTGTTATTACCAGCAGGGTGTCACTTCATCTCTCAAGGTCTCAATTCCCTGATTTTTAATAAGGGGATTGGATTAGAGTGACTTCTAAGTTCCTATATAGTCCTGAAGTTCTATCAAGTCTATCGCTTCCATTCTAAAACCAGTGATTGATGAAGGAGTCTCCATGTGTCCTATATAAACCTGTTATCATACTATGAACTTTGATTTCATCTTATTTCATCTTTTCAGACTAAACGGTCTTAGATATTTTCGCATACAGAAGCTACTTTACATCCTATATTACTCTAGTTATGTGTTCTCTCACTTCTCCAGATTTGTTAAGTCATCTTCAAAGTTTCTTGACCCATAACTTCTTTTCACTGTCTTAGAGACAAGATGCATATTAAAGTAACTAAACAAGGCAAGATTCCTGTTTCATAATTTGCTTCCTTCCTAAAAAGTAACTGGTGTTTTGCTTTTGACCAAAGAGCACCCTAAACTGATATTTTCAAGACCTAATGAGACTCCTATCTTTGCTAAGGGATGAGTCACAGTCACATAGTCATTGTCATATTAGTAGAGTATGGGTTATTTTTATCTCAATAGGTTATGTTACTTTTGTCCCTACTGAACATTATCTTTGTTTTGTTTTTTGTTTTGGTCGGCCATGACTTGTGGCTTATGGGATGGGATCTCAGTTCCCCAATCAGGGACTGAAACTGGGCCAGTTGTGAAAGCCTGGAATCCTAACCACTAGGCCACCAGGGAACTCTCTGAACCTTATCTAATACTTTAATGCCTAGTTGCATTGCACAGCTCATGGATACTCTTCTTGCTATCTTTTAGGCACTGTCATATTTTCAAGCAGAAAACAAGAGGAACAGAGCTCCTTCCTCAAATTAAATAGTGTCTTTTCATCTTTCTTCTTACTTCATGCTCAAGAATATAAATCTCAGCAGAATCTATAAGAAGGTCTGGACAACAAACAGGATTATATCTCCCAATGTGAGCTCTAGTGCTTGAACATTGATATGTACAAGTGTAGTGAATGGCGTTGGTGGTTCTGGAACTGGACAAGGGACTTTATATGAGTAGCTTTGACCCTGCTACATCAAATTCATGAATCACATGTGATCCCTGCTCCTGTCCTAATGCTCTATTTCTGCAGAGGGAAAACTATCCGTACTAGAGAGTGGGAGGGACATCTGTAACTTTCACCTCTGTAAGGACATTCTTGATGCCACCCTGATATGTTTTCTGTTCCAAAGCATTCTCATCACACTCTTTGTCACTGTTTACTCCTCTTTCAACATCTTTTTGTAAGGTCAGTAGAAAAATAAGATTTAAATCTGTAATCTGCATTGTATCCTTAAATATTTTTTTAAAATAAGTGGGACGCATGGGTGTGAAAGAAATACTCAAATCAATTGGCCCATTTTTATTAAAAACAATTTAGCAGGGCACCTACACTGGTCATGAGACCTTCCTTAATTCAGTAAATATTTAGTGAGTCCTTAATATATTACAAACACTTTTCTTTTTTTTTTGCGGTATGCGGGCCTCTCACTGTTGTGGCCTCTCCCGTTGAGGAGCACAGGCTCCAGACGCACCGGCTTAGCGGCCATGGCTCACCAGCCCAGCTGCTCTGCGGCACATGGGATCTTCCCAGACCGGGGCACGAACCCGTGTCCCCTGCATCGGCAGGAGGACTCACAACCACTGCGCCACCAGGGAAGCCCAATATATTATTATTTTTAATGATAATAATATACAAGGTGCTTTGTATGTGTTATCTCATTTGATCTCTCAAGGACTGCATGAGGTAAAAATGAAAATTAGAAGAGTTAAATAACTTGCTGGGATTTAAATTCAGGTCTGTATTATTCCAAAGCCTGTCCTGTCTCCAAGCTGTTCTCAGGTTGTTGGTGGTTTTGATAGAATGTGGGGCATGGAAGGCAGAGCACTCTGATGATACTGTTAATGGGAATTAAGGGAAAGTAGGCAGTGAAGACACCGAAGCTTAACTGTGACAAAAAATGAGAGAGATGGAACCAGAAAGGGGAAATAGAGTCCAGCTTATGCTTCATTTTGTTTATAAGATGCAGTTTTGTGTAGTGATTAAGATCACATGCTCTTCATCCAGACTGGGCTGATTGGAATCCCAGGCTGCTCATCAGCTGAGTATTACTCAATCTCACAGGGCCTCTGCGTGCTCACCTCACAGGGCATTTGTGAGAATAAAAGGGGAGCTGATATGTGGAAAGTACTTAGGAAGTATTATTATTTTAAAAGTTTATATGCTGAGAGAAAGGAGGAAGTGAAGAGGAAAACTCTGGTAACAATTCTGTGATTCTATGATTCTATGATTAGATACCTAAATAGATCTTACCTAGGAGAAAAGGCTAAATGTAGTCCAAAGATATAATTGCTAAAGAAGCAGGGCTTCCCTGGTGGCGCACTGGTTGAGAGTCCGCCTGCCGATGCAGGTGACACAGGTTCGTGCCACAGTCCAGGAAGATCCCACATGCCGCGGAGCGGCTGGGCCTGTAAGCCATGGCCGCTGAGCCTGTGCGTCCAGAGCCTGTGCTCTGCAACGGGAGGGGCCACAACAGTGAGAGGCCCGCGTATGGCAAAAAAAAAAAAAAAAAAAAATAGAAGCAGCAATCACTCCTGTTAGCCAGTGTCTTAGTTCAGGCTGCTCTAACAGAATACCATTATTCTGAGTGGCTTAAACAACAGAAATTTACTTCTTACAGTTCTTACAGTTCTGGAGGCTGGAAGTCCAAGATTCAGTGTCTGGTGAAAGCCTGTTTCCTGGTTCTCAGACAGCATCTTCTTGCTTGTCTTCACATGGTAGAGGGAGCAAAGGAGCTCTCTGGGGTCTCTTCTGTGAGGGCACTAATCCCATTCAAGAGGGCTCCACCTTCATGACCTAATCACTTTCCAAAGGCCACACCTTCTAATACCATCACACTGGGGATTAGGTTTCAACATATGAGTTCAAACAGTGTATAGCAGCTGGGACAGGGAATGTTTCATCATTTTTGTGAATTGGACAAATTTCATATTTTGGTATGTATTCAAACATGATTGCATAGTGTTCTAGTTTTTGTCTTGATCTATCACAGTCACAGAGTGGCCTTGTCTGATATTAATGTTCTATGAAATTTTAGGCTGCATAGAACAGCAAGGCCTAGTTGTGAGAACAGGTCAGCTCTTGGCATCACCAAGGCCTAGCTGGGTGTTATTTTTGGATTTGGCCTCTTCGCATTACGGGGCCCAAATTCTAAGTGGTTCTTGACACTCACTAATAACTTAAAGGTTGACATATTGCAGAATGTTTTAGAGGATTTAAACCTTAAAACTTTAAGACATAATTGATAGATTACTGTTTAAAAATATAAAATTTTAATCTACTAGTTAAGTTGTGCCCTCTAAAAAATTAATTTTTAACCTCTCAATGTCGGATTTCTATTTTACCTTAAGAAAATTTCCCAGAAATTTTCATCTCTTTTACCCAGAGTAGTTACAATCAGAAAACCTTTTAGAGAAAATGTTCATCTAAAATTGAAATAGTTTGCACCAGGAACAAAATCTAGTAAGACAGGCCATGATGGATATTATAGTTCAAATATGAAGTCATAATCTCTTTTACTTTAATGCTGAGTTAATATGAACTCATATAATAATGGGTAAGATGTTCAAGTTCTTTTTATATATATAAAAATTTTGCCAGAGTTAGAAATAACTACTTGATACAGTGGCTTGAGCCTTCTTTGCATATTTTTCCATACTAAATCTTTAATATTGCTAAATTGCAAAGGCCACATATTTTGGGTAAGTTTTTTCAGTTATATTCTACATATATATATATTTTTTGAGCACTAACCATAGGAAAAACAGTATGCTAGATGCTGATGCCCAATTTCATATTTTAAACTGATTCAAAGTGCCCTCAGTTTTGGACTCCTTGCTTCTGTTATAGAGAAAAAAATGTGTATTCTGTTTGAAAAAATGTGTATTGAAAAAAATGTGTATACTGTTGAATACACATTGAATACTTAAAAAAATGTGTATTCTGTTGTTTTTGGATGGAATGTCCTATAAATATCAATTAAGTCCATCTTCCTTGCTTATTTTTCTACAGATAGAAGCCCCTGACTTCCATTTATTTTGCCTAGAGGTTCTAAAGTTTACAACTTTGTTGGAATGAAAAATTTTTTGCCCATTGCTTATTAATGTAAGAGGTCACACAGATACATTTTCCTCAAACTCTGGCTTTAAATGTATCTCACATTAAAAGAGTCACAGGGCTTCCCTGGTGGCGCAGTGGTTGAGAGTCTACCTGCCGATGCAGGGGACACGGGTTCGTGCCCCGGTCCGGGAAGATCCCACATGCCACGGAGCGGCTAGGCCCGTGAGCCATGGCCGCTGAGCCTGCGCGTCCGGAGCTCGTGCTCCGCAACGGGAGAGGCCACAACAGTGAGAGGCCAGCGTACCACAAAAAAAAAAAAAAAAAAAAAAAAAAGAGTCACAGTAAAGTCCGGAGTAATTGTGGATTAAAGCTCTGCTTCTCCTGTGTCACACAGCAATGCTGCATCATTAAAGGTTTAGTCTTGTCTCTTATCCTGGAAGATGACCAGAGTGTGTGATGGCTCCCACCTCACTGGTACAATTGAAATCAAAGAGTTGGTAAGTTATGTCAGTGACTGCAAGCAAACTGCAAACTTACTGGCTTTCATAGCCTAGGGATTGAAACTCATAAGGTATCTATGGCCATGCTGGCCCTTCGCACAGTCTGCCTAGTTTACTCACAGAAGACCAGATTAGGTGGCAGTAGGTATTAGACACCACTGTGTAATATCAGCCTGTGTCATGAGGACCTGGTGGACAGCACTACTAGATATTACAGAGCAGGGAAAATGTGGCATTTTACATAAACTCTGTAGCAGCCCATATCATGGGTCCCAAATAGAGTTCACCCAAGCTGATAAAGTTCAGCTATAACAAAGTAGTAGACAAATTATCATGCTAAGTGAGCTCAAAATCATATCACCTTATAAACTAATTTTACTCTTTAGTTGGCTATGAGATTATTGTGTAAGTTGACTTTTTTCCAATTTGCTTTCCACTCAGGAGTACAAAAAACAGTTTGAGATATTTTTTTGGATACATTGTCTGCTCTCAAATGTTTGTAACTTTCATTAAATTTTAAGCTACAACTCCATTACACATAAACTCAGCTGAATAACAATGGTTTGTTCATCCAACTGCCTTGAACAGGTAGAGCATCCACTAGAATCTTTCTAGGCTTTGGAAAATAAAAAAATTAGCTATCTTTAAGGCAACACTCCTTGAATTTGAACCAGTAACTACAAAGTTAATGTTTAAGGTGTTTTAAATTTTCCAAGTGCTGATGACATAGTTGAAAGAAGATTTTTAAAAATATAATCATATCAAATTTTCACTTTAGGAGGGCTCAGATTACCCTGCCCTTGAGCAAACCACCCATCAGTGTCTAGCTCCACATTGCCTGGGCCTGTGTAGTTCTGAGTGAGTTGTAAGACTTCTGTCTAATCTGGTAAATCAGTTAATCTGGTTAGTTTTTGAAGGTAGGCTCATTTTCAGAACTGAAATATTAAACCTAAAATGAAAATGGAACCAAATTTCCCCTTCCTTATTTTAAACAGAAGTGGACCTGAGCTGCCACAATCATGGGGGTGTTTGATATTGCAACAAAAGAAGTGAAACAGAGATAAAAGGGTCCTGTGCAAGGAGGGGCCATCTTCAGGTAATAGCCAGATTGGAAATGGCCTTTTTCTGGTTACAAACATTTGCAACTCAGAACTTCTCTTATTGCCTAGTGCAGGGCACAGCTCTTAACACAAATGGAAATACTAACAACAAATTTACACATCAGAGATGCTATTCCTGCTGAACCAGTAGTTGTAGCCAGTGTATATGCAAAGGCAATGGGAGAAAGAAAACTTTAGAAACCTGATGGAGGTTTGTAGATATGAAAAGCTGGAGCAATCAATTAAACACCCAAGTCCTTTAACACTGTTTTCAGTTACTTGAACCTTGGTGGCCTCTATGGACTCATTCATTTTTGCCACTCCCCACCTTAAACTCCATGTTTATCTCACTTTCATCAGTACTCAGTGTAATCTCTCCTCTCCAGGTCTGTTGCTGGAGGAACATTCTCTTGTCTGACTCCCTAAGTCTGAGTTAAGTGGTCTCCTATATCTCTCCTATTTATCTTACCTTATCATTATTCTTAGCATACAGTATTTAATTCCACTTACTAGTTTACCCTGCTGCTAGACTGCAAACGTTGGCTTATCTGTCTTGTTCACCATTTTATCCCAAATCCCTGGCACTTAGAAGTCCTTCAATAAGTGTTTGTTGAATGAATGAGTTCATTTATTTGGTGCAGAAGCACCAAAGAAATTTTACATTTAAAATTTTAAAAGTTTTAATAGTAGGATCAAATCTCAGATGGCACACACAATTGTGCAAATATTATCATTATCTTCATTTTCTTTAAATTAGCTGAATTCTAACCCCAAGCTGCTGTTCGTCTGGATGGTAGGACATTTGATGTCTGTCATTTAGGGTCTGGATCCTTCCTTGAAGTTGCACAGAATCAGAGAGTTTTATATGTGATCCAGGAAATGGCTGAATGGGCTCCAGGGTCCTTCTGGTCCTGCTCCTAGTGCAAGGCTGCAGAAGTCTCACCCATATCTGCTTTTGGTCTACACAGGGGTTCGTAGATCTGAGCGGCTTCTGGGAAGCCCCTGACCAGAGCCCAGCCTTCTGAGTACCTGGAAGGAATTTGCTTTAAAGCCTGATCACTGTCCTGTCTCCCCAGCTCTCCCACCCCTCAATTTGGACATTTATTTTGGATCTTAGGGAAATCTTACCTCCCCTGCTCCTTTTCCTTTTATCCTCCAAATAACACCTTCTCACTTTTCATTGGCACTTAATCTCTTAAAAAAGAGTAGGCCTTAGGATAATAAAAAGGAGGGAAGGAATCTTCTCTCTGAGTCCCATAAATCTTGGACAAGAAACACAAAAGGCATGAATAACCAGTTAGAAATTGGAAGTGGAAGGAAAGGTACTGAGTGTAAAAATCCAAAATAATTTCAAACAATGATGATAATAACAAAAGTCTGCTACCTCTTGACTCACGTAGGTGATGGTTTGCGCTATATGGTCCACGATATAAATAATGTTAGATACAGAATTAGAGATAATGCAGGTGGACAAAGAAGATCAGAACCATTTCCCTCAGGTACAAGCTAAGGTGGGCAACAATTTCTAGAAAGCAACATGTGGAAATTAAAACCCAAACACACTGTGTTTTATTTAAAGTTATTTCCTTTCTCTTTCCCTTTCATATATTATGATAAGTTTATATATGTGTTTATGTGTACACATGCATACATAATAAATTTTATATAACTATAATAATATATATTTGTATGATATAATAATTATATAATATAAACATGTATCAATAGAATATGTACATTTTATGGCATATAATATGTACTATATATGATATATGTACACAATTATATATTATAATTATATACTATATAATAAACATGCAATTTGTACTATATATGCTATATACATATGTGTATATATGCATACATATGCATCTATTTATATGATAAGCTTATATATAATAGACAAACATATAATAAGCTTAGGGATGAGTATTCTAAGAGGACAATGGAACTAGGGAGACAGGGTTATTTCAAAAACAATGGAATAAAATTCCCCATTGGGTGAGGTATTTCTGAGAACAGCACAGTATTTGTTATGTAGATTGTCCTCTAGTCTGAGGCATAGAATGAGAGGACTACAGAAATCAGGTAAATAAAATCACTATCATTAATAACATTTGTGGGGCATTCATTGCACATGGAGGGCATCAGCAGCTTTGGTTTCAGTAGAATCTGGCTACAATAGAAGGACATGGCTGCTATTTTCAGGGGACTGGAGATAGTCTCCCAGGCTCAGGCAGCAGAGGTCCATGTGCCCTCAGCATGTGGTTAGCAGTAGTCATCTTGCTTTTGCTGAGGTAGAAACAGGGGCAATCCCCCATTCACTCAATATTTATCAACTATATCCCTGAATTTAAAAAAAATGGCTAAGGGTTTTATAGTATCTAGTCTTACATTTAGGTCTTTAATCCATTTTGAGTTTATTTTTGTGTATGGTATTAAAGAATGTTCTAATTTTATTTTTTTACATGTAGCTGTCCAGTTTTCTCAACACCATTTATTGAAGAGACTGTCTTTCCTTCATTTTATAGTCTTTTCTCCTTTGTTGTAGATTAATTGGCCATAGGTGTGTGGGTTTATTTCTGAGCTTTCTATCCTGTTCCATGGTTCTATATTTCTGTTTTTGTGCCAGTATCATACTGGTTTGATGTCTTGTAGCTTTGTAATATAGTCTGAAGTCAGGGAGCCTGATTTCTCCAGCTCCATTCTTCTTTCTCAAGATTGCTTTGGAAAACATAGGCAGAACACTCTCTGACACGAATCACAGCAATATCTTTTTCAATCCATCTCCCAGAGTAATGGAAATAAAAACAAAATTAACAAATGGGACCTAATTAAACTTAAAATGTTTTGCACAGCAAAGGAAACCATAAACAAAATGAAAAGACAACCCACAGAATGGGAGAAAATATTTGCAAGTGATGAGACCAACAAGGGATTAGTCTCCAAAATTTACAAACAGCTCCTGCAGCTCAATATCAAAAAAACAAACAACCCAATTAAAAAATGGGCAGAAGACGTAAAGAGACATTTCTCCAAAGAAGATATACAGATGGCCAAGAGACACATGAAAAGATGCTCAACATTACTAATTATTAGAGAAATGCAAAATCAAAACTACAGTGAGATATCACCTCACACCAGCCAGAATGGCCATCATCAAAAAATTTGCAAACAATAAATGTTGGAGAGGGTGTGGAGAAAAGGGAGCCCTCCTACAATGTTGGTGGGAATGTAAATTGGTATAGCCACTATGGAGAACAGTATGGAAGTTCCTTAAAAAACTAAAAATAAGCTACCATATGATCCAGGAATCCCACTTTTGGGCATATATCTGGAGAAAAACTTGATTCAAAAGTATACATGCACCCCAATGTTCATTGAAGCACTGTTTACAGTAGCCAAGACATGGAAGCAACCTAAATATCCATTGAGAGATGAATGGATAAAGAAGCTGTGGTACATATGTACAGTGGAATATAGCTCAACCATTAAAAGGGCTAGATTGGGAGTTTGGGATTAACATGTACACACTGCTAAATTCAAAATAAAATGTCTTTCCATGAAAAAAAAATTCCTTTATTGGAAAAAAAAATGGCTAAACTCTGGGGGCACAGGAGTGAGAAAAACTCATGGAGTTTATAATCTAATCGAGGAAGAGAAGAAAAAAATTAAGTTAGTTCCTACTTGGTAGTCAAAAGAATACTTTGGGGGCACATGTGATATACATCCTGGGGACTCCAGGCATATTTGGAAGATCATGAAGGACCTGATGTTGACCCAGAGCAGGGGGTGACAGCTCCAGAGAACTGCTGTTTGTCTGCTGTGACTCTCTGTGGATCCCTAGTCTCATTTGGCCAATAAAATATAGGTTACATTTTATGATGTGTAAATTAAGTGTGTAGGAACCCAAATTTAGTTCTCAATTTTTGAAAAAGTCTTCTCATTTTGTGGACTCTAAATCGTGAGTCAAAGTCAAAGAGACTTATCTGAGGTTTTAATATGCTTTCAGCCAAAGCAAACCCTACCAACCATTGCAATGATGATCTGGGCCATGGGGGGTTTCTCCCTTTCTGTCTCTACATAGTGATGACTTTTCACAGCCCATTTCTTCCTGGTGAGAATCGTCTCCAGTTACACAGTTATGTGTTTGAATCCCAGCTCCATGTCTTACTTAGGCAGTTTATAACTTCTCTAAAACTATTTCTTGAAAAATAGGAGTAATAGCTGCGTCTTAGGATTGCTGAGCTTAAACACATTACATATGCAAAATGTCCTGAATAAAGTAGGATTTATAGGTGCTCAGGAAATTTTGTGTCCCTTTATTTCCAGTGACCCATCCACCCTTTTATTTCGTATGTAGCCATCTGGGACAAGAAATTTTTTCTGCCCTACATAAGCATTACTCAACGCCAAGGAAAATGGCTTTAAACTTTGCCCAGGATGTTTTCATAATATTTTTGAGCCATAAGTATGAAGAAATACCCCACACGGGAGGAGCACAGTCACTCTCTCATGGCTAGTTCTACATCTACTAGCTGTAGTTTCTCTTTCTCTTTCTTCTCTCTGCTGTTGCAAGTGCTCTGGGCATTAAGATCTTAGCTTTCTAAAGATTTTTGACTCCTCTTTGGGATCGTTTACAGACAGACTGTGTATGTGTGTGTATGTGTGAATGCATAACAATAAAAAACCTGATTTAGCTTTTGCAGCCAGTAGAACTTCTGTTACCACTTTCACCTTCTCTATTTCTCTTTTAAAATTTTTTAAATTGAAGTATAGTTGATTTACAACATTGTGTTAATTTCAGGTGTACAGCAAATTGATTCAGTTTTTCCCTTATAGCTTATTACAAAATATTGAGTGTAGTTCCCTGTGCTATACAGTAGGTCCTTGTTGGTTATCTATTTTATATATAGTAGTGTGTATATGTCAATCTCAAACTCCTAATTTATCCTCCCATCCTTGCCCCCCACCTTTCCCCTTTGGTAACTCTAAGTTTGTTTTCTATGTCTGTGGGTCTATTTCTGTTTTGTACATATGTTCATCTGTATCATTTTTTTTAAGATTCCACATATAGGCAATGTCATATATTTGTCTTTCTCTGTCTTACTTCACTTAGTGTGATAAACTCTAGCTCCATCCATGTTGCTGCAAGTGGCATTATTTCATTCTTTTTTATGGCTGAATAATATTCCAACTTCTCTATGTCTCTTATCCTTGCCAGGTCACTATTACAGAATATGATGAAATGTGTATTCTGTATTGTATGGACCCCCTGTGATTTGCTTTTTTAGTATTCTAAAAACCTTGTGTCTAAAGATCTTGCTATATTCCTAAAGGACATAATACATTTTGATGATAAAATCCTACTCTGGATGTTTATATTAACTTATTATTTTTTATCATTGAGACATCTTTCAGTTGCAATATTTGTACTAGTTGAATAGAAATGTCCTCTATCATTCTCTTCTGTTTATTCTTCAAATCAGAAAAATAAAGGTGATAATTCCTTGATGTCTTCTCTGATTTTCTTTTCAAGCAACAGTATATACATTTTAAAAGATTTTTTTAGTACCTTAATACTATTTTCTATGGTAAATATAGCACAAGAGTTTTTGGTTAATCTTTGTCAATTGTTCAACAATTGGATTGTGTTGTAGAAGAAATTTGTCACAAGAGACTGATATAGCTACGTATACTTTCTATTCTGTTCTATTCTATTATTCCCTCTGCAAACTCTTCATCTTGGCAGCATTTGGCAGTAGACACTGTAGGGAAAGGAGCTAATCTCACTTGTTCATAACCATCTTCCTAGTAGGTAGTGGGTGATCAATACTTATATACTGAATGAGTAAATGAAGGAATGAATTGATGTGCCTTTAGAGAAGAAGATGACTGTCAATACATCAGAAGTTTTATTCTACTTTTTGTCAAAATTTTCCCTTTCTGATTCTTTTGGAATTGCCTTAAACTGTTTTCTGTATCTTGTTGTGATACTTCCAACTCTATTTTTCCTATTTAGCTCTGGCTTTGGATGTGTCCCATAATTAATACTGGAAAGTTTTAAAAGAATATATGAAATTCAAGACAGGAAAACAGGAACAATCTGGTTGGCTGTCCTCCAAGAGGCCTTTTCCCAGAGTGCATGGCAAACCTGGCATGGTCCCTTGTGCCCCTGGACTTGATGGCCCAGATACCTGGCCTATATAGACAATACATTCACAATGAACTTGTTCAAGGGCATTCACACAAACCAAACTTACCCTTCCAAGTAGTATAAAGCAAAAATGTCAATGTACTGATTACAATAAGAAATATAACTGTCATGAGGACCAGAATACACATATCATCCTGCATAGTACATTTCTTTCCTGTAATCATAACAACAACCATAGTAATGACCAAAAATTTTTGAGAAAACTACAGGGAAGTCAACTTATAAACACTAGTTGTTTGCTGAGCATGAAATCAGAAGAGTGACTAGATGATTTAAATGTTTAGAAGCAACAGGCTACCTAGTTAAGGTATTCTTCCATCCAATATAAATTGAAAACTTTCTTTCTTCTAATCCCCAACTCCAACATGTTCCCATCCTTCACCCTCACAGATGACCTCACACACAGCCCACCAATACAATGGGAACTCTTCTTATTTCCTGTTATTCCACCTACAAACTTACCTGTCTCCACAGTGCCCCTTCCTCCTTCCTTTAGGTTACTCTAAAACCTCCCTGAGGTTAATTCCAACCCTGTTATTTATACTCCAGATCTTATGTGCACAGGGCTTCCACTTGGAGTTCATTCTATAAATTATCTCCTCCTGGCCTTTCCTTTTATGTTTCTATATCATAAGACAATACAGAATGCCCCACTCTTGATGCCACCCCAACACCACCTCCAGGATATATGGTTTCTTTGCTAGACTCCTGCCCCCTGTGGTCTGGCTTCCACCCACACTACTCTCCTGGTATGGCTCTTGGCAAGGGAACCCCCAGTCTCTCTGCCGGGAATGTTGAGACATGGTGGCGCCCTTGCCCCTTGAGCTCATTGTCTCCTTGATCTCTTACTGATCATTCTCAATGGGTTTTCCTCCTACATCTTTGGCTGTTCTTTCTTAATCACCTTTTTTGGACTCCTCCTTTCCAGTCCCAAGTGTTTTTTTTGTCCTATAGGAGATTTCATTTTTCCTTCTGGATGATTTATTATTTTTAAGTTGGAGGCAAACCTAAAAAATGTGGAGGCCCACATTTTCCTCTTACCTTTTGACCTATAGATATGACCCCTTACCAATTGAATGTACCACAGACGTAATATCTATGATTCCAAAACTGAGCTTGCCACTGGGCCCTGCTCCATCTCTGCTGGTTCTTGGCTTGATGAATGGTACCGCCATCACTTAATAGTTAAGTTTCATACTTCTTCCTTTGCACCTTCACATCAAACCAATAACCAAGTTCAGTTCATTCTGTGACTGAAATTTCTTTCAAATCCATTGCTGTTTTCCATCTTTACTGCTATGGCCTCGTCATTCAGGTCACCACCATCTCTCTCTTGGATCCCTTCAAGAGCATCCAAACACAATCTTATTTTCCTCCAATTTTGTCCTTTCAATTTCTTTTCCTACCCTAAAGAATACCCCTTCCATAGTGATCACTTGGAAGCACAAATCTTCACATGTCACTATTTTAAGCAAAACTCTGCAGTGGCCACCCTGTTTTCCTTATGTAAAAGCCAAAGCCCCTAACATGACTTACAATGCCCTTCATGATGTGATTTTGGCTTACCGTCCCTGCTTTATCTCTCACCTGTCTTGCAGTCATGCTGTAATGCAGCTACCAGATCTGCCTCGAGGACTGAAGCTTTATTCTGCTAGCTCCTGGGACTACTGTTGGCAGACAGCCCTCAGCTGCCATCCCTTTTCAGAACTGCCTTAGCTAAAGAGAATTCTCTCACACAAGGTCATGCCACTCCCCATTCCCAGAAATACCTCTATCCATTGACTGGTCCACATGGAGGAATAAAGACCTGGTCCCATTATCTCAACTTGGAATCACTCTGAGGGCCATCTCAGCTCCAGAGTCCCTGGTAGGTTTGGCTGAGCCCTCTGCTGACACTGTATCACAGCCCAACTTCTCTCTCTGCTCAACCTTATTTCCTTCCCTCCTTTCCATACTCCATAGTAAAGAGTGCTCTCTAAAAATACCCCCCCCCACCCCCAACCCTAACCTCTGTCTCAGAATCTGCTTCCTGAAAAATCCAACTTGCATCAACTCTGTTTTGCACCCCTGGCTCTATTCATACTGAATATTGTTGAATTTCTAGAATGCTTGTCTTGTTCTCTGTCACCTCCAGGCCTGTGCTTTCCAGATTAGAAGAAAGTCTTCTCTCATTTTATTTTCCTATTCCAAAAATTCCTTTTTCAATGTACTCTCGTTGTAACCTACACTTACCTCATTATAGCACTTATCACTCAACACTAGTAACATCCCTGGATTGTAAACTCTGTGTTTACTTTCATATCCCCATATAACATATCCCCTCTGGCACATAACAGAGGCTCAATAAACAATTAAGTTCATTCATTCATTCACTCATAATAGGGTAGCTTCATCAGAAGATCCAAAATCCAATGGTCAAGACTCACTCTCCAACAGTGCACTCTACTTTTTTTTTTTTGATGTGAACCATTTTTTAAAGTCTTTATTGAATTTGTTGCAACTTTACTTCTGTTTTATGTCTTGGTTTTTTTGGCCACGAGGCAAGTGGGATCTGAGCTCCCCCACCAGGGATTGAACCTTCACCCCCTGCATTGGAAAGCAAAGTCTTGACCACTGGACCACCAGGGAAGTCCCATTGTGCAGTCTGCTTTTGCTCCACTTCACTACTAAAGGTTGTCTTAATAAGAACCTCTCCTGGTTGGGCATTACTCAAGTTTGCCTATTATGTTCTTTATCTGTGTTTTCATGGTGGACCACCAATCCCGTTCACATAAATATATTTGTTCTTTAGATATGTTAACATATTTAACCAGTTAAGTATAGTGTTGCCAGCCTGGGTGCAGTTGTGTCACTTCGAAGTGATTTTAATATATTATTTTTGGCCTCATCTGCTTTTGTTGATTTTATGCTTCATTTTTTCCCCAAGTTTTTGTGGAGGTTGCTAACTCTCCCCCATAGTTCCCATGTTCTGGCGGCCAATAACAGCAAGGCCATTTATTAACATTTTTCTCTCTTGGCTTTTTCTGGTTTGCAATAAAACAAATATGTTTTCCAACTATTGGTAGCAACTTATGTTTTTTAGCAGGATTCTTGCTTGTCCATGGGAAGAAACACTAATTTTGGGGAAAAGGTGACACTAATGGAGAGATAATAATAGGCAAGAAGTAGATTCAGAATGCTCTTTCAGATACTTGAAATATGAAAAGTAACACCTCATTAATATATGAAAAATACCTGTAGACTAACTGCACATGTAAAGCACTCATTCCCCTTAGCATTCCTGTTCAGTGAGCGCAGCACTCGGGCTTCAGGGCTTGTCCTGCACAGAACACTTGTCAGTAGGATCTCTCAGTTACCCACACCAGAGTGCACTTCTCAGTCCTTCCTGCTCTTACCTCAATGGTAAACACTTCTCCTTTTACACACTTGCCTGCATTCTTCCCTTTCCTCCTCTCACCCCTCCTGGTTCCTGCTGGGCCTCTTCTTCCACTTTCACTGTGTTGTTTTGCTTCATAATTTTTTGAATATCTGTCTCACTAGACTATGAACTACTTCAGGGTAGAGATTGTGTCTTCTGGGTCCCTAACACACAAGCAGAGCTCAAACACAGTAGGTGCACAATAGTTATTGACTTAATAACTGAATACCCTAGAATATGTTTATTTTTATAGTCCAAATTTGCCTTCTTATTAATCTCAAAAAATCACTCTAAACTAATTAAACAATCAAATTTTTAAATAGTCTAGAAAGATATATGCTTCTTATGATAGATTTAAGTAAAATCATTCACTTATAATAGTCATCTAAATTTTTTGGAAACTCTAGTACTAGTGGTGAAAGATATGATTGATATATATCTCTTCATTTGGAACTTAAGCTTGCATGTGCTTTTATTTTATAACAACCCTTGGCAGGGATATGAAACTATGTTCTAAAGATACCATTTAATTATTGAGTTGTAAAAATAATGTTTCTCCTAAAAAGAAATTTCGTTATTTTTTTCCTATGAAGAAATGTGATAAAAAAGATGCATCATTTAATTTTCTTGTTCTTAATATTATTTTATCAGTAGAGATTAAGTACTATGAATAATATTTATATTTTTCAATTCAAGAAATATTTTTGACCACCTATAATATGCCCAGCAACATAAAGGCAATGATCTATTTTTGGTGAAAGAGACATTGAATTGGTTTTCTATGGCACTGCTTTTATTTTTCTATAATACTCTTAATATATATACATACTTCTAAAAATTTTAAACTAGAATATAATATTAGCATAAATTTGGAGACTGATTTCCTGAGCAAACCAAGCATGAAGACTGTGGATACTCTGCTGTTCTAATCTCAGAGTAACTTGGATTTGATTTAATGAGAGATTATTTCAGCTGATAGGGGAAGAATATCACATCACAAGCACAGTTGTAATTTTTATCTCTAGTTCAGAAACCAGAAACAAAAAGTTGCTTTCTGTATATATAAGGCATAGATGATAAAAGGTAAGTGCAGTTTCAGTGATTAGGCAGCCTTGCTCTGGTTTAATGAAACTCACATGGAACAACAAAATGATGGAAAAAGTTTGGACTGAGAGTCTGAGACTGTCATACAGTTCAGTTCTGCCTTTTAGTGATGACTTGGGAAGATTATTTTACTCCTCTGGTCTTCCATTTACATTCATTCAGTTATTCATCCAAGTGACAGATATTCATGGAATGGCTATGTTGTGCCAGAAACTGTTTTGTAGTGTGGGTATAGAACAATACTCAAGATGCTCTCATGGAATTTGCAGCCATCAATGTAGTATTTCTGAGAACAGGCTTACATTACTTGGATTATTGTTTTTGGGCTATGTAGACTTTTGAATTATAGCATATATCCAGGGAGTTTGCTACAATTCAGTTTGAATTTTCCTGTTTGGCTTGTGCCATGTAAAATATTTTATATTTATTAGTGTGGTAAGTTATATTCTCCCAATAAGTTTTCTACATATAAACTTTGTATTTTATAAATTTCTTTGCCTTATTTCTTATTATAATACATTATTTGCTGTGAAAAATTTGAAAAATACATGAAACATAAAAATCACTTATAATTCTATGACCTCACAAGAACCCCTGTTACATATGTGTTTATCTTATCTACTTTCAGTAGTTTATTAGGCATGTACTTTTTTGGTTATTTTTGCAAAACTTGGATCAAAATTCTGTAATTTTGTGTCCAACTTTTATATATTATTAATAATTTATTATTTCCTCATATACTAACTTCCAAACAAATTTCAAGGAGTTCTTTGCCAATTTGATGAATAAAAGGAATTCATCTATTTTTTATTTATTACTTTGAGCACCAGTGAAGTTGAAAATACATTTAATTATTTTTATTATGAAATAAGTTAGGAATACAGACCATAGATAACAATGTAATGAACATCCATGTATCCAATAATAAGTTTAAGAAAAATAATTACAGATATAATTCTAGCCTTCAGTGTATTCTTCCTGGATGCATTTCTACTTTCCTCTCCCCAGAGGTTAACCACTAGCTAGAATTTATTAGTCCCATGCATAATTTTTATACTTTTACTATGGAACTTTGTATGTTTAGTATTAGAGTATTGATATCCCAGTTGGATATATATACTACTGGAACTTTTAAAAAGGTATTATATTTTTTTGCTGTTTAGTCATGTTGATACATGAAGCTCTAGTTCAATAATTTTCACAGGTTTATATGTCTATTATATGAATATATGAAATGTAAGTGTTCATGGATATTCAAGTGGTTTTCATTTTCATTACAAGCAAAAAATGCCGAACTGAACATTTTAATATGAATTTTCTATGTATATGTGAGACTGTCTCTAAGGAATATCCTTGGAGAGAAAGTGCTGGGTCACAGAATACTTACATCTTCAACTCTACTAGATACTTCCATATTGCTTTCCAAAGTGATTTTTCTGATTTATACTCTCATCAGTAGTGTATAAGTGTTCTAGTTCCTCCATATCCCAGCCAATCACTGGCATTATCAAACTTTACATTTTTGGTTAATCTGCGGGGTGTGAAATCATATCTCATTATGGCTTTAATTTGCACTTCTATTTTTAGTGGGGTTGGGCATCAGGTTTAAATGGCATTTTCTCTTCTGTAAATGCCTTTTATATCTTTTGTTATATAAAAACTAGCCTATCTTTTATGATAGTTCTTTTTACCTTTTCTTATTAATATTTTCTTGGTTATATGCATTGCAAAAATTTTTCAGCCTGTGTTCATCTTTTAACTTTGTTGATGGAGTCTTTGTATGAAGTTTTAAATTTTAATGTACTTTAATTTAACAATCTTTTCCTTTATAGACTGTGATGATTATATCTTGTCTTTCTGTACCTTAAGGTCTTCAAAAGGTCATTTCCCCCTCAAAACATTCAAAACATTGAGTTACATTTTTCATATAAAATTGTTCAAACCAACATGGAATTTATTTTTTAATATGGCATGAGGTAAGGGTATGATTTGCGGTTTTTTCTACAACCAATGGTCTCAGATTCATTTATCAAATAATCTATTCTTTTCCCACTGGTACACAATGCAACATCTCTCATATAATTTCCATATATATAAGGGTATATTTCTGGGTTCTAACTCTTTCATTGATTTTTTTTGCACAGTACCAGAAACATGCCTGTTATTATAGCATCATAATAAGACTGAACACACTGCTTCATATTTTGTAGAGGTTACGCCCTGCATTAGGACACCAGGCTGAAAGGATGGGTGGAGTCTGAAATCCAAATCTTGCTTTTTGCACCCTGGCACAGGGCTGTGTCTGCTTGGAAGGAGGTGCACATTTTTCTAATTCACAGGAAGACATTGTTAGGCACTTTTTCCTCCTCTGGAAAATTGATAAAGGCTATCAGAAGCCCTGAATCAATGTCTGATTGGGCAATTCTCCTGCTTTGTCCTTCTTCAAAGGTGTCTTGGCTCTTCTAGGCCCTTCACTCTTGCTGAAAAAAAAAATTTTTTTTTGCTTAATTTTCATTAGCCTTGCACGGTTTCTTTATTACTTTGTGGGGACATTGGCATCTTTTTGATATTTAATCTTTTCATTAATTGATATGGCCTATTCACTCATTTATATGTTGTTAATAATGCCTTTTAATACAGTTTAATAATTTCTTCATAAAGGTTTTTTTTTTTTTTTTTTTTTTGCGGTACACGGGCCTCTCACTGCTGCGGCCTCTCCCATTGCGGAGCACAGGCTCCGGACGCGCAGGCTCAGCGGCCATGGCTCACGGGCCCAGCCGCTCCGCGGCACGTGGGATCTTCCCGGACGGGGGCACGAACCCGTGTCCCCTGCATTGGCAGGCGGACTCCCAACCACTGCGCCACCAGGGAACCCAAGGTTTTAAAAATACTTTGTTAGATCTACTTCCAAGTTCTCTCTCTCTTTCTCATTGTTTTTATGCACTGATACACACAGAAAATTGAATTTTAAAACTATGTTATTGATATTTAGGAACACAATTTTTGTATAGTTATGAATATACTTTCCTTATAGTTATTGTCCATTCACAGTGAATTTCCAGTTTAAAACTTTAATCCATTTTTCTTCTGGGGTACCTGTGGCTTGTCATTTCCCATCCAGTGATTTGTAAGAACTTTTAAAACATTAAGGCTAATTGTTTTTGTCATATGTATTGCAACTTTTCTTTTTACAGTATGCCATTTGCCTTTTAGCTTTATTTATGTTGTTTTCCTTGACTGCAGAAAATTAGAATTTTTATGGAGTTACATACACCAATCTTCTGTAGTTTTTATGTTTCCTCATACCAAGATTAAATAACTGTTAATTTATATTTTCTTTTTGTTATTTTCATTTAACTTTTTTTTTTTTTTTTTTTTTTTTTTTTTTTTATTTTTTTTTAATTTTTTTCCGGTACGCGGGCCTCTCACTGCTGTGGCCTCTCCCGTTGCGGAGCACAGGCTCCGGACGCGCAGGCCCAGCGGCCATGGCTCACGGGACCAGCGGCTCTGCCGCATGTGGGATCTTCCCGGACCGGGGCACGAACCCGTGTCCCCTGCATCGGCAGGCGGACTCTCAACCACTGCGCCACCAGGGAAGCCCTCATTTAACTTTTTAATTCATCTGGAATTTGTTTTGGTAATTTACTGTAATTAGCAATGTCTGGTTTTTTTTTTTTTTTTTTTTTTTTTTTTTTTTTTTTTTTTGCGGTACGCGGGCCTCTCACTGTTGTGGCCTCTCCCGTTGCGGAGCACAGGCTCCGGACGCACGGGCTCAGCGGCCATGGCTCACGGGCCCAGCCGCTCCGCAGCATGTGGGATCTTCCCAGACCGGGGCACGAACCCGTGTCCCCTGCATCGGCAGGCAGACTCTCAACCACTGCGCCACCAGGGAAGCCCAAGCCTAGCTCATTTTGATTAAAGTGGTAGAGTGTAAACAACCTTTAATTTAGGGTTAGGAGATATACCTGCATTTAAGTCCTGATTCTCAAGTTCTCATCTGTGTGACACCAACAATGCTCTTCTCTTATCGACTCTAAATTCCGTTTCCTCATCAGTAAAAGAAGGATAAGTAGCTGTCTTATCCATTTCAGAAGTGTCGTCAGAATTGGGTAACAGAAGTGAAATAAAAGGATCTAACTTCCAGTCCAGTCTTCTCCGTTGTGAATGATCCCCCCACCCCACCCCGCCCCCATCCCAGAAGAGATCTTCTGAAGGCAATAGATTATCTTTGTCCAGCCTTGTCTTTTAACTTTTCTTGCTCGGGTTTCTCTTCCTGAAAAAACACATTACTGCGGTACTTTTTTTTTTTTTTCTAACACTTTAGTAATTTTGAATACCAAGAGAACAATGTTTAGGTTTGTATCTCTCACCTCTTCATTTCATTTATCCTGTGTTTTTCTGCAGTTTTTTTTTTTTTTTTTTTTTTTTTTTTTTGCGGTATGTGGGCCTCTCACTGTTGTGGCCTCTCCCGTTGAGGAGCACAGCCTCCGGACGCGCAAGCCCAGCGGCCATGGCTCACGGGCCCAGCCGCTCCGCGGCATGTGGGATCTTCCTGGACCGGGGCACGAACCCGTGTCCCCTGCATCGGCAGGCGGACTCTCAACCACTGCATCACCAGGGAAGCCCCTCTAGTTTTTTTTAAAAAAATTAATTAATTTATTTTTGGCTACATTGGGTCCTCCTTGCTGCGAGGGCTTTCTCCAGTTGCGGTGAGTGGGGGGCCACTACGCCGCGGTGCGCGGGCTTCTCATTGCTGTGGCTTCTCTTGTTGCAGAGCACGGGCCGTCTAGGGCAGGGGGCTTCAGTAGTTGTGGCTCATGGTTTCTAGAGCTCAGGATCAGTAGTTGTGGCCGCTTGGGCTTAGTTGCTCTGCAGCATGTGGGATCTTCCTGGACCTGGGCTCCAACCCGTGTCCTTTGCCTTGGCAGGCGGATTCCTAACCACTGCACAACCAGGGAAGCCCTCTCTTTAGTTTTAATTGCACTGAACTGAAACTCAAATTTTCAAAAGCTAATTTTAGTGGGCTTTTGGCCAGCAGAGCTTCCAGATAACTAACAGGAAAAATGTTTTTGTTTCCTTCCCTACAGCCTCAGCAACCATAGAAAAGCATTTAACTGGGTACATTTTGGTTGCTTAAATCTTCGTACATCCTTGGGGGGAAATTACTCATCTCCCTATAGTGGTGACTATAAAGAGAATGTTTTCCTAAAAGGGGCCAACTGGGCGGCTCCCTCTTTTCCCAACGCCCCGATTTCTATTCTTAGATCTGGAGATCCGCGGCAGCTTTTATTTTTCTTCTTCCTAGTTCCCAGACCTTCCGCGGGGCTGCAGGAGTCAAGGCTGGTGGGTCGGGGCGCGTGGGCCGCGGTGCCCACCGCGCGCCTCGCCGGCCGCTGCAGGGCCCGGGGACTGGGCACTTGGCGGAGTCCGCTGAGTCGGTTTCTTCCTGCGCTACTCCCGGCCGCGCCGCTGCGGAGAGCCGGATCCGGTCTCGGGAGGCTGCGCCGTCCCGGGGTCCAGTCTCGGCCGGCGCGGGGGCCACGGCCACTGTCACCCGGGCCGGGCGGGCTCTTGCTGCGTCCTGCCTGCCTGCCACGGTTCTGCGGGCACAGCACCTCAGCTGAACCTCTCGCAGGCCCCAGAGCTGTGTTTTGGCCCTGGGTGGGGGAGGGGGAAGCAGAGGAGGAAAGGGAGCGGGCGGGGGAGGGCGGCGCCGGACGCGGAGCCGCCGCCTTCGCATAAATGGGCGGGCGTGGGCGCAGATGGGGTCAGCCGGGAGCGCTGGCTGCGGGCGGTGAGCTGGGCTCGTCGTCTGACCGGAGCGGCCGGCCTTGGTGCGGGAGGGGCGGCCGGTTTGAAGCAGGGTCGGTCATGGCCAGTGGCAGCTCCCAGGACTGCGAGGAGGAGGATGAGGAAACTCTGAAGAAGTTGATAGTCAGGCTGAACAATGTCCAGGAAGGAAAACAGATAGAGACGCTGGTCCAAATCCTGGAGGATATGCTCGTGTTCACTTACGCCGACCACGGTAATCGTTTGCCAGGGAACTGTCCCTTTACCGTCCCCCGCCCCGGCCCTCCTTCCCCCCCGGCCTTTTTTTACAAACTTTCTCCCCCCGAACTTTGTGGCCGCACAAACCTGGATTCTTGAGAAGCCGCAAACTCTCTACTCCTTAGGGAAGAAAAGAGCTGACAATTCTAGGAAGGTCTTGAGCTCACTTCTTTTGTTTTCTCCCTCCTTTTCAGACTTAAAAGGGGTGCCATGAATCGTGACTTTGCTACTTTTCCCTAACCCCCTTCTTTTCCAGCCTCCAAGTTATTTCAAGACAAAAATGTCCACGTGCCTCTGTTGATCGTCTTGGACTCATATATGAGAGTCGCTAGGGTGCAGCAGGTAAAGGAATTGTTTTCATTTCTCCCACTTCCCCTTCTCATTGGAAATAGGTGTTTTTCTATTAATATTCTATACCCAGAGTTCTGGGTTATTTCTGAGATTTGTCCTGACAAACCGCTGACTGTGGTTTTAAAATGGAAGCGTTTTCAAATCATTATCAAATGTTAACGGTGTAAGAGGGCCAACTGTGTGCTCCCTAGTTGTATTTAAGAAGTAACTTTATACAGTCGGCTGACAGAATATGAATGGTGGTGGGAGGGGAATAATAATGGATTGAGGTTTCGTTCTGACATTGGCTAGATGGCTAGTTCATCAGTGCTTAAATAAAATTATTCTAAGAATCTTCCCAATGTACAGCATGTCCTGCAGATGACACAATTGTGAATAGTTCGGGAAAGAGGAATAATGAACAGTAATAGGACTAATAATAATTAAATTAATAAAATGAAGTTACTGGCAAACTCTCATAGGTTTAAGGTTTTCTTTTTTTTTAAACTTGAAGACAGATTTCTAACCTTCCTTAGTTGTAGTACACAATGTATTATCTAAAGAGTGATGTTTTAGGATTCCCCTATAAGTTTAAATCTATACTTCTCAACCGTTTTCATATAAAATGAATGTAAAAGTGAATCTTAGAATCTGCACTGTAGGAAACCCAGAAATTTGTTACATATCTTAGATATATTTAAAAAGGAGCCTTAAGATGATAATTAAGGATGATTTACAGTCAAAACAAAATTACTGCCTAAGGTTAACTTCCTTTGTAGCTATTGAGATTTGGGGAACTGAAATTACTTTTTTCATTTGCATGTTAGATCCTGAAGGGAAAGAGAATTGAACTTTGAACTCTATCGAGGTGCAGTGTATCTTAATACCTACTTGAGAGGCTAGACAGATGTAAGAATTATCTGGATCTCTTAAGTCTGTATCTGTCTATCTTATGCTAATCTCTGTGTCTAGCTATGTCTAGTTTGGGTGAAACATATATCTAGCTTCTTTTATATGAAGATGTTTATATCTCAGATAAATGGTTACTTTTATTTTTCTTCAACTGAAATATTTCCCATCTGACTATTGATTTTCAGGCTGTTAGCAAATAAGATCATGAAAAAATGGAGACATGATAAAGACACTGTTCTTTTTAACACCCAATGTCTGAATTTTGCCCATGAAACATGAGTCACTCCCTGGCACTGGCCTATTGTGCTTGCTACTCTCCACCCACATCATCCCTCTTACTTGCCTCTGCTTTGGTGTTCCAAAGTGCCTTGTCTGGCAGCCTGCATTCCTTGGATTCTGTTCTTGGTAGTCTCCTCTGCCAGGTACAACTCAGAAAAATTGGTCCCTGGGTGGCCTTTGGTCTGCAGGGTCCAGAGGAGGCAGTGCTAGACTTGAGAATCCAGGGAAGCCTGCAACATTCCCACCACCTAATTCTTCTTCATTTTAGAAACTGCCTGAGCCTGGACATGTTTGTTTGGAGTAGTTATGAATGTCACTCAATTTCCTTGCCCAGTAGGTACCAGAGATAAATGAAAATAAGGAATTGTCTTTTGATTTGGTAATTTAATGGAATAGAATTATTAGTTTCAGCACAATATATTACTCTACAAAGGGCATTACGTATATTATATCATTTGATTCTTGCTGGACTCTCACTATCCTCTCAGAAATCACACTGAATGTTTTTTCCTCAGAATAGCTCATTTAGGATCACAGAGCTAGTGACAGGGTCAGGACTCAAGCTTCACACACCTTCAGAATCTTTTTCCATCATATAGTAGATGCTGATGTCATAAGATTTTTACGTAAGTAAAAAGTACAATGGTATGATACAAATACTGTGGCCGTGCTACGCACAATGACATTATCGATTTAAATTATCATTGATCTTATCAAAGGGATGTGGAGTGGGGTAGCTCTACTGATATTTTAATACTCCACTTAAAAGAAAAAAAAATTTTTCCTTCAGCTTTCTTCATATTACTGGTGAAATTAGTCTAGATATTCTTTAAAGCTTTATATCTTGAATCAGCTGGAGGTGCTGAACTAAAATCACTTGATGAATTTAAGGAGTTAAGGTAAAGTACCCTTCAAAAGTAAATAGTAAGGTTTGTTTTCAGAATTCATTTAACATGACATTCCAGACTCTGAATTTTTATTTTCAATGCCTTTTCATATTTTATTAGTTCTCCTTAATAAATGACAATCTTCAGAGAATTGGTAGTTAGGCTGCTGTCTTATAAATTTCTTTTCCTGTCAGTCATCTGATCATTTCTCTGTGTTCTTCAGTTTACATTACTTCTCTTTATCCACACAGTTTCCACCTTTGATGTAAATGAGTGAAATATATTAAAGTGACTGAAATTTTCTTTAACCCCTAGACTCTTTCCCATTGTGCATTACTTAGATACTTGAGTTTACAGAATAATTATAATAAAGTGAAACTACTAATTTAATTGTATTATAACTGTGCAGGATGGGAGCCTTCTCTTTTTGAAAGATAAGCTTTTAATTGAATACATTAATGGATCAATTGTTACCTCTGCTTTGCTGCTAGCAATTCTATTTAATCTTGGAAGCTCAGTTGCCTCAGTCTTTTTGCAAAGCAATTACTGATGCTGCTGTTTCATCAAGCAAAACAAAACAGGTTTTCTCCTTGAGTTAGCCATGCAGGTGCAGAGATGAGTATAGCATCCTGTGTGATTTATGATTTTATATTTCCTACCAGAAACTGTTCCATATGTTAATTTTTGAAATACTTGGGGAAAAAAGTCTTGATGATTTTATGAAAGCACAAAAATAGCCAGTTTCTATGACATCCGGATTGTCAATATCTGTTCGACTTACGTGGAGGAGGTTGTCTACTTAAATATAGGTAAAAATAGCTGTCAGAAATTGCTTCCTTTTCAAGGAATTTGAAATTGTGTAAGAGGAAGTGATGACAGAGTAAAGCAATTCATGCTTAATCCAGAAAAGATCTGGAAATAATATTGTAACAAGATCTTATGTAATCACTTTTATCTTATTAAATACCCCTTGTTTATTCCTGTAAACAAGTAGGAAATGTGGCATTATCCTTTTTGGTTGCATAGAGATTTCTCCCCTTGTCACTCAACCGTCTGTACAACTCAGCTCCAACTCACGTATCCAGTCTCATTTAGCAATGGGCCCCTCTTTGGCAGCCTCCTCACCATTTAGCATCTTACTTTCCTTCCTCACAACTCATCAGTATTAGAAGTTTCCATTTCCCTATTTTGAGTGACCAAATTTATAATTCTTTTGAAATCTGACTCAAATTCTACCTTTTCTGTATTATATTCTTCCCTGAGTAATTCTAGCGAATCCTGCTTTCAGGATTCATATTATATTGGTATTTATCACACATCGTGCTTAGGCACTTTTTCATTAATCTCTAGATCTGCATGTATATACATTTTCTATTTTCTTTTTCTGACCATATCAAGTTTAGTTCTGTAATATAGTAGAAAGAATTGAAGAGTCCTTAAATTTGGGGAGGAAACTATAACAGGAAAAGTGAGTTAAATTTAATCTCCAGTTTGGAATTAAAATATCGTATGTAAAAAAATGTATTTTTTTCAGAAGTAAAGAGCAGCTTATTCAAGTTGGCATCATGTATAAATGAGCTGAACGAAGGTATATTTAAAATTCATCAGTAAGATCATACTTAATTTGGGAATGTGAGAGAGTTTAGGGATACTTGTGATGTCTGAATCTCATCAGCTCATAGTTAGGTGTATGGAAGAAATCTAGAGGGGTCCACTGAGAAATTCTACCTCCTCTCTATCTCATAATGCCTGTCTCTTTTACCTGTGAAAGATGTTACACTGTCATCAGACGATACTACTTCTTTTGCTATTTTTTCTAGCTCCATTATCTGGGGAGCAGTCTTTCCTGAAAGCTTACACTTTGCCATCAAAATCTCCAACTTCCCCTAATCCTCCATTCCAAACTACTTCATTTCTTCTTATAATTAAAGTACTAAATATTTAGAAGAAAATCTGTCAGGTAGATATGCCTTAAAAAGTACGAAGGCCTGAGAATAGCCTTTCCTGTACTTCATAATTTTGGTGTGTCCTCTAAAACTATTTTTTTTGTGTGTTTTATTTCCTTTTATGTAGACAATAGGCAGTCTATTGCCTTCATCATTCAGAAATGTTATAATATTTTTGTATGCCTTTTCAGTAGATTTTTGAAGAAAGATGTATTCTAAGTATATGAGTTGCTTTTCTCAGTAAGCATTTTTAGAGTATCATTTTGTTTTAAAATAATTATTTTAAAATAATGTAGCCACCTATTCTATTAAGAATGAAGAGATTCTTTGACTGAATATATTCTATTTGTGTGGTTTTTTAAAAAATGTGAATATTTGTCTTTCTTGTTTTTAGGTGGGTTGGTCACTTTTATGCAAATTAATAGAAATCTGTCCAAATACAATGCAAAGCTTAATGGGTCCCCAGGATATTGGACATGATTGGGAAGTCCTAGGGGTTCACCAGTAAGTATGTAAAAACAAACTGCATTGAATATTTATCTGTACATATGACAACCCTTCCCTTGATACATTATATTTGCAATCCAAGCCAATCTGGTAAAAATCCTTTAAAATACATATAGTTTTCCCTGAATCAGTGATTTACATTTATAGAGAGCTTTTGACTCAGAAGTCTATAATCTATTTGAATTAGAAAACTAACATTTGAGGTAAAAAGTCAGGTGTTGTTATGATTTTAGTAATATAATAATAGTTATACAATTGATTAAGTTGTAGATTGTTGATGACTGTTTATGAATTCAAACCAAGGAAAGATTTTTTCTTTTCTTTTTTTTTTGGGGGGGGGGTATGCGGGCCTCTCACTGTTGTGGCCTCTCCCGTTGCGGAGCACAGGCTCCGGATGCGCAGGCTCAGCGGCCATGGCTTACGGGCCCAGCCGCTCCACGGCACGTGGGATCTTCCCAGACCGGGACACGAACCCGTGTCCCCTGCATCAGCAGGCAGACTCTCAACCACTGCGCTACCAGGGAAGCCCCTCTTTTTTTTACTTTTTAATAGTAGAACTGACACAAACCACTACTTCTTCAAAGCAAAAATATGGGAACTAAAATGTTAGTTCTATAAATAGTAATTTAGAAGTTTATGCTTTACTGTCTTTAAAAAGTACATTTATGTATATTCATACATATATATTTAATGAGCTTAAACTACAGCTTTCAAAATGAAGAAAAAAGAGGAAATTATCTTTCAGCACATCTGCAGCCAAATCTTGATAGCTATTTACCAGCTATATTATTGCAGTTTGCAACATAATGACTTCTTAAATGAGACTACTTCTTTAGCCATAATTAGTTAAGAAAAACTTTTCTGAAAAAAGAATGTGTTTCCAGGAAAATCCTTTTTGGATAACTTTGTTTCTTGACATTTAAGACAATATCTTCTGTCATCAACTTTAGGTGTTCTTTATACCTAATGTGACTCTTCTTTACCACAGAGAAGTGAATACTAATTGCTTCCAAAGGCATATTGCTTGTGGAAAACGTAATTAATGCAAAACTAAAGTTTACATCTTTGCATTATTTATTAGTATTAACTGTGGCTGCAGATTTTGACAAATCAGAGCTGTTTGTTCATAGGCGAGCATGCTCGTGCTTATACATTTTTCCATCTTTGATAAACGTGTTGCCGTTCTTCGGTTTCTAGCATCTGAAGACTGTGCTCTGAAAAGAGACTAATTACAGTTAATAGGTGTTCTCTGAACACCAAACTAATCTCTAAAATTCTATGAGTCAATAGTAAAGAATACTGCATTTAATGAGGAATTAGACAAAATATGCCTGCAATTAGTAGTTGTAATGTTATGTGTCCCTTGGTTTGGATGAGAATTTCCAAGATCCCCAAAGATTAGCCATCTATAACTTTAGCGAGCAATGGAAAACTCATCTAGTCATATTCTGGTATAAACCAAATGTTCAAATTAACTTACATAAACATTTCTACAGGGAGTTTCATTCACTCATTTATTTGGTCACTCACTCATCATTCATTCATCTTCTGTTCATCAGGTATTACACTCCTTTAGGCCAGAAGTAGTGTGAACAGTGTAGACACACTCTCTCTACAGTGGAGCATATTAGATCATTACCAGCAAATATTTATTGTAAAACATATCTCCTTATATTCAAGGACTTTTATCCCCCCAAAGGCTTACAGTACTAAAGGAGAAATCTCTTGTGTGGTGTTGAAGTCAGGAATAGTGGGAGTGGTGCAGGGAGAGGTAGGGGCAGCATAGGTAGGAGGAGAATTGACAGAGTCGAAGGACAGGGTCTCTCAGTTCCTCACCTCACCACCTGGAGACCACGTGCCAAGTTTCTTGGATCTAGGTGAAGCCATGGAGGCTCTCTCTTCTTCTAACAATAGAAAGCCAAACAGCACTGGGGTAGGAATAGACTAAAGATTGTATATTTTAGAATTGATAACTCAGGGGCTCAAATTTAATGCATTTGAACTAATTGAATACTATTGATAGACTAGGTTCACTTTCTGTTATAAAATATCAATTTCTCTTTCAAAAATAGTAAAAATCAATAATTTAAATATTCAAATGGTTCTTAATTTTTATATACAAGCTAACATTTTAATTACATCTCTCTATAATAATATCAATGTGTATAACATAATTTACAAGTTTGTATCACATATAAAATGATTGATCCCTTGGTGCATATAGCTCAATATTATTTTGGATATAGAATTGGGTGAAATAGTTAATAGTTGAATTTGAATATTTAGAGGAAAAAGTTATAACTTTTCTATTGAGACTCATAATAATTCCCTGTTAGTCATCATAAACCTGGCTCAGGTTTACAGGGAGAAAAAATACACTAGCTTCAATATAGGGAATGAAATACAATGAGATGAATAAAAATGTAGGTGAGTAAAAAACAATATCTAAAAGAGCAAACATCTAGGTATGATCTTGATTTTTGTTTTTAATTACAGACTGATTCTTAAAATGCTAACAGTTCATAATGCCAGTGTCAACCTGTCAACAGTTGGATTGAAGGCCTTAGATCTTCTCCTAACTTCAGGTAGTATATACACACATTTTTAATGTTGACTGAAAAAACCATTTTAAACCATTTGCTAAATGTGTTTTGATGTTATTTTTTTAAAGTATAATCACATAATATAACCTCAATATTGGTGATTTCCAAAATTCTGTTTCCATTTTCCATTTTTTAAAAATAAATTTATTTATTTATTTTTGGCTGCATTGAGTCTTGGTTGCTGTGTGCAGGCCTTCTCTAGTTGCGGGGAGCAGGGGCTACTTTTCATTGTATGTGCGGGTTTCTCACTGGATGGCTTCTCTTTATTGTGGAGCATGGGCTCTAGGTACGTGGGCTTCAGTAGTTGTGGCATGTGGGCTCCGTAGTTGTGGCTCGCGGGCAATAGAGCACAGGCTCAGTAGTTGCGGCACACGAGCTTTGTTGCTCTGTGACATGTGGAATCTTCCTGGACCACGGCCCAAACCTGTGTCCCCTGCATTGGCAGGCAGATTCTTAACCATTGCGCCACCAGGGAAGCCCCTCCATTTTCTTTCCTTATCTCTTTTCTCTACACTTTTTCTCTCAAAAATACCACCCAACATCTTGGCCTTAAACATCACCTTATATATTACTCCCAAATCTAATGTCTGTCCCCAGCTTTACTCCTCAGATCTGGTCCCACATCTCACATTCTCATTAGTTTGTTAGCCATACATGTCTTTGTCATGACTGTATTGTACTTCATTATATCTCTAATATGTTTTCTATAATATATGCTCTAGAGTATGACATAATAGTAATATGTCATAATAAAAATACATAGCATTTCTTCTTGAGTGCTTGCTAAATGCTAGGCTTAACATGTAAAATACTTAATATGCTTTTAAAAGCATAATCCTCAAAACATCCCTTAAGTTTATTATTTTATCTCAGTTTTCTAGAGAACACTGAAGCATAGAGAGATTGCCTCAGCCAAAAAGTAGTAGAACCAGGGTCTGATTTCACATGTCAGGTTCTTTCCCTGAGTAAACTTATACTTGGAGGATAATGGACCTGAAAACAAAGAATGTTGCTGTGGTGCAATAGTTGTGATCATTGCTGTGACAGACACTTGCTATGATGTAAGGTTCTGAGAAGAAAGGCTCCTTTCAGGGAAGCTAAGCATGAAGGATAGAGTGGATTTCCTTCAAAGTGTGAAGGGTGCTTTAGGTCAAGAAAACAGCATGTGCAGCGTTGCAGAGGCCTGGGAGGGGCTGGATGTGTGGGTGGTAAGATTTTTAAAGGCCCTCATTGGCCATGCTAAGTGATGCAGGTCCAATAGGAGAAAGAGAAAGGAAGAAAGAGGGTGAAGATCAGAGAATGAACTGAAGAGGGATAGGAAAGGCCAGAAGGTACTCACCACTTCACCAGAGCCTTTTATTAAAATATATAATGGGATGTACTAACTAGTCTTAACCATGATTTATTTAAACTCATCCTTAGGATCTTGTTTTTTGGTGGAGGTGAGGAGGTAAAGATTTATTCTCCATTTGGCAATGGACAGGAGGTTTATGAATTTGAGAAATCTCCCAACATGAATATATCAAGGTTAGCAGCATGTAGACAAATAGTAAATTTGACATGTGTTTTAAAAAGACTAGTTAATTTCTTCCACGTAACATTAAGGATTTTGAGCTTTTAGGAAAATTTGTAATGTGTTTTAGAGTTCATTTCAGGTACTTATTAGAGGCTAATTTATGAATCATATTTTTGTTTGGCTTATTTGTTAACTGAGGTAATAGTTATTGGGCACTTACTGCTGTGCTAGCTGCTAGAGAACTCTCAGACAGGTGAGGCAAAGTTCCTACAATGTAGAAGTTCACAGTCCAGCACCACTGTCCAATATAACATTTTGCAATGAAGGAAATGTTGTATATGTTCAAAATCATGGCGAGTAGCCACGTGTGGTGGTTGAACATTGGAAATGTGAGAAACTGAATTTTAATTTTATTTAATTTTAATTGATTTAAATTTGAGTTTAAGTAGCCTCATGTGATTGGTGGCTACAGAATTGGATAGCACTGACAAAGAGATAAAAAGCATTTAAAGAAATGATTTCAATGTAATGACAAAAGTACTCTAACAGAGATATGAAGAAAACCACCATAGGAACAAAGAGAAGAGAGCAGCTAAGCTCATTTGTAGGAGTTAAGAGCATGGTCATGACCTGCTTTAATTTTAATCCAGCTCTGCCTCTTATTTGTTCTACTTTGGGCAAAGTCACTGCATCACTTCTGTGCCTCAGTTTCCTTATCTCTATCTAACATGAGGATTGCACCTACCTCACGGGGTTGTGGTGGTTTACACGTGTTAGAGTGAACTATCAATACTTCAACCTATGTCTGACATGTTATGTGCTGTAGAAGTGTTTGCTACGACTACCACTCCTACAGTTTTTATTGACAGAATAGGTACTGCTTGTGTTATTTCTTGATTTAAGGTAGGATCATATTTGGTGCAGAAAATGGCAAGGGCATTCCATGCAGCTAGTGCAAGTGCAAAAAGATATCAAAAGAAATGTGTTCATGATGAGCAAGGGGTTTAGCATGTTTGGAGTCAGTAGTGCAGGGAGGGACGTGAGGCTGATGAGATACATGTAGTCTGTGAAAAGTCTTGTTTGTCAGACTGAGGAGTGCGAGAAGGCCTAGAAGACTTCAGCAAGGGATTTACAGATCACATTTGTGTTTTAGAAATATAATGCAGCAGGTAAACTAGTTAGGTAGGGATTTGGACCTACCAGAGCAATTATGCAATTGTGTTTGCATTCTAGGTGAGAAGTGTTGGGGTCCTGAACAAGACAGAAATGGAGGGGCCTAGTTCAAAAGGAGTTTTTGAGATATTTAGAAGTTAGACTTGAAGGACTTGGTAATGAGTTGATTCTTTGTCTAGTCAGAGAATGAGAAGAGAGAGGGAGGATGAAAGAAGGAAGATGACTGTAGTTTCTCTGGTAACTATTGGATGGTGGTTATTGATGAAGAGATGGAACTGGAGTAGGCAAGGTTTGGGTGGCCATGGAGTATTCAGATGGTGTTGTCTAAGAGGCAGGTAGAAATGTTTCAGGAATTTGGGGCAAGAGGTCTTGGCTATGGGTATTGATTGGGAATCACAGAGTTATAGTAAAGTGTACTGGGAGTTTATCTCATTTAGAAAGACCGTAAAGCTTGATAGGTCTAACATCTGGGGCAATTAAGTGGTTCATCAAAAAGAGAAGTCCACAAACCATTCATAACCCTCATGTAAAAATGAAGACATTAAATGTTAAAGCAGCTATTTACTTGGAGCATATTCTCTTTGAAATAGGTAAAATCACTTTGCTGATACTGGATGAAGAAAATGATATTTTCTTGTTAATTTTTGATGCCATGCGCACATTTTCAGCCAATGACGAAGTCCAGAAACTTGGATGCAAAGCTTTACATGTGCTGTTTGAGAGAGGTATTTAAAATGTCAAATTCTTTATTTTGATATTTATATAAGAAGAAATGGTTTATAGTGGGATAAGTAGGATATAATTATGATAATAAGAAAATATCTGAAATTGTACTATTTATTAAAAGTTGGATTGTCAGTCAAGGATAAGTAATGGGGTTAATTCAGAAATATTGCTTGTTTTTGCAGAATTAATTTCATTCATGGATTATCAATTATGCAATTGTAGTAAACTTTCTTCCATTGCTTAGCAAGGCATAGGTTCACTTTGCAAACTGTATGTGTAGGAGTTAAGGAAGAAAAAGTAATACTGTGAAGCCAAGCATAGGTTAAGTTTGGGTTTATGATGTTAAGTCATCACCAGAGGTTTTAGAAATTGCTAAAGGCTCTGGATAAAGAACTAAAAGGTTTACAAAGTGTCCCTTAGGAAAAAGACTAATATGTATTTTATCACATGGCACTGAGAATGATGACAGAGATAGCCATGTAATTTTATAGTTGGTTGGAACCTTTAGTCCTTCCACTGGCTTGGTGAGGAAATGGATCAGAGAAGTGAAATGAGCAACCTGCCTGAGAGTACACAGCTAGTTATCTCCATTACAATTCAATTTACCACAGTTTTTGAGAGCACCTTTTGTGTCATTATGAGAGCCAACAGTGCTAGGAGTTTAGGATAAGAATAACGTATGTGGGCCCTGTGTTCATATCAGTTTACCTACTCTAGTTTCTGGAAGCTCCAGGAATGGAAATTCTACTGTTTAATTCTCTGTCTTATTCCAGAAGGACTTCAACTAGCTTATAGATATTTATAATACATTAGAGGAAAAGAAAAATGAATGAGGAAATGGGTGAAGGGAAAATGATATGAAGCTAGGTTAAATTTACTGCTTACTTCAGATCCTGTATCTTTGCAAAGGGATGGACCAGAAATTTGGTTCTTTGCTTCCTATCAGGCAAAGAGGTAAACATCATTGGTTACAAAGTTACTTGAGATAAAAGTAAACTCATTAATCAGAAGACGCAATCAGTCTCATGGGAGACTTGAGAAAATACTCCCTTGGGTTTCCCTGGATAAGTTGATAAAATACATACAGTTTGCAAGGAACACAAAGTGTATTTCAGTGAAAGAGATTCTATCAAGAGTCAGAACAGCATGGACATGGGGCTCAGCTCTCTGGTGGTAGAAGAGAGGAATGGAGGAACTGCATGTCTTTCAGGCTGTCTTCTCTAAATGTCATATCTTGAAACTAAGCTTTTCATAAGAATTGGGCAGAATAGAGTTTGAGGAATTACTGTCTTGAGGGCTTATAATCTTCTGTGCTGCAGTTTAAGGGGCACATTCTTATTCATGAAAGAAGGGTTAGCATCACTCACCAGCATTGTGGGATCCATCTAGGACATATGGAGAAGCGCCAGGGAATATTAAAAAGATGATCTTATTTGATAGATCAGCGCTGACAGTGTTGTGATTGTATATGTAGAGTAGAAACATTTCTGAAGTTTTCAAGAATATGAAGTTCCCCATTAATTAGTGGCACGTGTAAAGTTAATTTTCAAAATTTGAAACTATGCTCTGGAAACTGTTTCATAAAGTGAGAAGGTTTGGTGATACTTCTCATTTATTAGAAGAACCCAGTCAATTTCACATTATATTATATGGACTATTGGTGTAAAGTTGAACAGCAAAAAGTAATGTTGATTATGAAGAGTGACACTGACATTTATGTCAGTGTCCTTCTCAGGCTAGATAAACCAGATTTTTATACATGTTTTTGAGGTTCCCACCCAATAAAATGACTCCAAATGAAACTCATTGGCTTGATCCCAAGACTTTAATTATGAAAATTAATGATGACAATTTTTGATCTCTGATGAAGTCAGACCATTAAGATAAAGTATTTCAAAGTCTAATTACTTGTTATTTGCTAAAGTTCATTCCTCTTGAACTCATCCACTTAGCTGAGCTGCCCTTCAACAATGTACCATTAACCACTCCTTTTTTTTTTTTTTTTTTTTTTTTTGCGATACGTGGGCCTCTCACTGCTGTGGCCTCTCCCGTTGCGGAGCACAGGCTCCAGACGCGCAGGCTCAGTGGCCATGGCTCACGGGCCCAGCCACTCCACGACATGTGGGATCTTCCCGGACCGGGGCATGAACGCGTGTCCCCTGCATCAGCAGGCGGACTCTCAACCACTGCGCCACCAGGGAAGCCCAACCACTCCTTTTTAAGTATTGTGATATGTTCACTTCAGTAGGCCATCTTTATTATTCATTGATTAGTTTTCTCTAGAATCTTTCAAATGAAATTGTAAATAATTTAATTTTTCTGAGAACTGTTTGGTCACTACATGGTCACTACATTTCAAAACATGGAATAACTAATATGGGTCAAAACAATTATTTTAACCTCAATAGCTATTTTCCCCATTATAAAATTCCTAGGAAGTGCTCTTTGCTAAAATATAATTTTTAATTTGTTGTATCGACTGTCTTATCTAATCATCATGAATATTATATTTTTGAGTAATTAAACTTTTATATCATGTTTGAACTCTTTCGGTATTTTGTCTTTCATTTTTTAGTTTCAGAGGAGCAACTGACTGAATTTGTTGAGAATAAAGATTATATGATATTGCTAAGTACATTAAAACATTTTAAAGATGAAGAGGAAATTGTGTTTCATGTACTGCACTGTTTATATTCCCTAGCAATTCCTTGTAAGTAGCCTGCATACATGGTTTCATTTTTGAATCTGAAAAATTACAATATATCTTCTTTCTGAGTGTGTTTCAAAAATATTTTTATTATTTAGAAACTTGTAGATGCTAAACTCATTCATTTATTCATTTAATAAATTTTTATTTATTGATGCTGTACTGCTACCGGCTCTGGGCTTGGTGCTGGAGAAACAGTAGCAGAAAATGTAAACATGTTTCTTTCCTTTTCTGACCCCATAGTACCCCACAAGATACAGATAAGCATGGAAGTGATTACAAAGTATTATAGGGCAAGTGTTGGCAGAAGTACCTAGGGTTTTGAGAACAAACAGGGAGTGAGGCAAGATCTCTCAGCGGAGTCTTGAATGATGAGGAGAGCTTTGTGTGCGGAGAGGTGTGAGGTGAAGTAGAAGTGCAGGCAGTATCCCAGGCAGTGGGCATCCTAAGCGTAAACATCCTGGAGCAAAAGATAGCATAGAGGAATCAAGAGGATAAAAGTAGCTCAGTAAACTGTATTTATAAGTGTGTGCACGCATGCGTGTGTGTAATACACATGCAGAGCCCTGAGCATCTGCTCCTGTGCCATTTCATGGAGGTAGGGGAAGGGCTTGATGAGAGTCAGTGGATGAGGCTGGAGACATAACCAGATCCTAGGGCCTGAAAAGCCACAGGAAGGAGTTGGAACTTTATTGTGATTCTTGTTTGGCATTTGGGTGATGCTATGAAATCTAGCCACTTTTATAACAAAAAAGTACAAATAAGAAGAAATTAATTTGCTGTGTATGCTACCAGTGAATACTAATGGACAAAAATAATACATCAGATTTCTATTACTTTTGTAAGTGCACATGAGCATTTTGTATTTCATGTATTACGTGTTTGGGCTTGTACAGGATTTACACATGCATTTATCTGGTAATAATTTCATCTTCACACATGTGAAGTTGTGAGGGTTAAATCAGTTAAATAATGTGAAAAATGTAGAATAGTACCTGGTAATGTAATGTAGTAAGTGTGGTTAAAACACTGACAGTATTACTACATGCTTTGTATTTCATACATATGTAGCTTATTATATATAATATGCATATATGGTTTCAGACATAGAAATCTCACAGATGTGAGACTAATCAGCTTGTGAAATAATGCCCGTTCTTAATAATGGTTATAAAATCCATCATTTTCTTATCCATGGAAAGTTAAACTCTTAGAAGTAGATGGGGCAGAACAATAATAGGAAATGGAATTTAAACTTCTCTGAGTCATCTACTGCCAACAAACTGAATATATTCTTCATTTTACCTTTCCTTGGCTATACATTTATTTATTTATTTTGTGCTGGTTGTTTTGAAATTCATTCTTTTCCACCCACATCACCATAACTCCAGTGTAAATGTGCTGATTCATAAAGAAAAGGTCAAAGAAAGCAGCAACTAAAACTTAAAAAAAAACAAGTGTCTTAAACTTTACCTTGAATCTAGAGCAGGTTGTATCTTTGATTCTGAATAAAAGGAGTTAATTGCGTTGAGGCCATTTCCTTTCATTTCATTTCCTTCTTTTTCCATATTTAGTGTTTTTTTAAATACAAATTAAGCATTAAAAATGTAGTTTTTGGAAAACAGTTGGTTAGTTTGATTGTGCCAGAAAAGAAAGAAAAATGTTTTGCAAACACCTTTTTTCTGTCTGTTTTAAGAATAGTCAACATTTCATTCAGACATATAAATTAGTTTTCTCCACATAGGTTCACATACTCTATTGATTAATTGCCTTTCCCAGTGGATTCTTTCCTTCCTTTGTGGTTCACCTATGTTTATCCCTTAGTTATACATTTTAATATTATGTCCCTCCTCTCCCCTTCATCCATTCTTTTCCCTGTCTATCTCAGAGTCTTCAGGAAGCTCGGTTTTGCTGCCTTTTACACTGGCTGCTCTTCTGCTGCCCTTCTGGAATGGACAGGAAATAGATGATAGCTGATTCTACCTCTTCTATTATGTGATATAATCTTGATTTTCTTTCTGTTGGTTTGAGGAAAGGAGGAATTAAAATCCGTTATCCAATGGAATAGTGCCTCATTCGGAAACAGGCCCCAAATCCATTTATTTGAAAACTTACAGCCAAAACTTTACGTATTTTGACTTATATAAAAAGCACTCTCAGTTTTCCCTTTATTTTCTTTAAGTTTTTAAGCCAAAAATACAGGAATAAAGCAACTTTCCCTTAATGCTAGAGATGAGTCCTAAATTGTATTATATTAACATCGAACAACAGTATTTTTATAGCTATTTGACAGAACAGTATATTTAAATTTGGAAATGTAGCCATTATACTGCCATATATTTCAAATCTCTTTAAGGTGTCTTTGTATGCATATTTCAAAGGGGAAATTATTACCTTATTGAAAATTATGATTTCTTTAAATTTAGGTAGTAATGTTGAAGTCCTCATGAGTGGCAATGTCAGGTGTTATAATATTGTGGTAGAAGCCATGATAGCATTCCCTATCAGTGAAAAAATCCAAGAAGTGAGTTGCTGCTTGCTCCATAGGCTTACATTAGGTAAGTTATAATTCTTGGTTAATTTATCGCAATTCTATATGATGTAAGTATATATAGCATACATATGCTTATGTTTATGGATAAGTAAATATTGACATACACTGGATGGAAATATTGTAAATTAGCAAACTGTTCTGCCATTCTTAGGTGGAATTTTAATAGGAGTGGCAAAAATAAAAGTGTGCAATATGAGAAGTCTTATTACTGTTATGCTATATTTAAAGTATTATTGTGTAAATAGTTGATACATACAAAAAAATAAGCATAACATATAGAAAATGTGAAGCACAGTGCAAAAGAACTCCTTACCCAACTTAAGTATTAGTACATTACCAGTGCTGGTAAAGCTACTCTGGGCTCTGCCCTTCTTCCACTTTCTCTACAGAGGTTAACACTCTCCAGAGTTTTGTGTTAATAAACCTTTTGCTTTCTAAATTAAATTTTACTACATTCATTTGTCTCTGTAAACAAAATCGTTAACGTTTGCTTGTTTTTGCTTGATAAAAATGGCATCATGCTGAATGTTGTCTTCTGCAAGTTTTTAAAGACTATTTTGTTTATAAGACTCATGAATATTTTTGCATATAGTTGTATGTAGCATTCTATGATGTGAGTATACCACAATTTATTTATCCATTTTCCTATTCACGGACATTGGTTTATGTCTTGTTTTATGCTACTACCATCTTTCTTGCTATGAAAGTGTAAAGGAAGGTGAATATCTTTTCAAATATTTCTTTGCTATTGGTACTTCCTCTTTTTGTGGAGTACCTGATTTGCCTTTTTCTTTTTTTTCATGGTATAGTCTGTCTTCTTAAAAATTGATTCTTAGTTCTGGCTAATAATGTTTTGGTTGTCAGTTATATGTATCGAAAATATTTTGTCTTGATTGGTGAGCTGTCTTTTTATCTTCTTTATGTGGCTTTTGTGGTATAGTTTAATTTCATGATTAGTTGCTTTGTGATTTAACCTTTTTAATGTATTTTAAGAAATCCTTCCTTTGCCTAAGATAATAAATGTATTCCACATTTTATCCAAAATCTTTCTAATTTAAGCATTAAAGTGTTAAAATCTGTTTGGAATTATTTTATACAGTAGGAATTCAATAACCCCCCCATTTATAATATGGAGAGCACAATTTATTATATGGTTCAGCCATTTCCCAGTAGTATCATATATTGAATATATGTATATAATATGTATGTATTATTTATAGGTTTATAACATGTAATATATGTATATTTCTGTTTTTGCTGTTCTGTTGTGTTTGTTGATTTGATTTGCCTGGCTCCATATCAAACTGTTTAAATTATTATAGCTCTGTAAGTCCTGATATCTCAAAAGCTAATAGGTAAAGTCATTATATATTATTCTTCTTTGGTTACAGCTTGGCTTTTTTCATGGGCCTTTACAATGCCATATACATTTTAGAATTAACTTGTCCAGTTCCTTGGAAAACTCTATTTGGATTTTGATTAAAATCATACAGAATATATGGATCAATTTAAGAACTGACAACTTTACATTATAATTTTTTCCATACAAGTCTTGCACATCTTATTAGTTATTTCTAGGTACCCTATTTTTGTTATTATAAACGGTTTCTTTTTTAAAATTGTATTTTTGAACTGTGTATGTGTAAAGAAATGCAAATGATTTTTTGCATATTAATCTTATCTAAACTCTTATTAATTCTAAAAATTTATTTATAAATGCTCTTAAGTTTTCTGTGTAGCAGTTATTTAATTTGATTTCCTTGTCTTCTTGCATGGCCCACAATTACTAGTACAGTGTTGACTACAAGCCATGATAGTAGGCATCCTTGTCGTTTTCTTGATTTTAAAGGGAATGCTTTATATTCTTCTATCCAGGATAATGCTTATTATATGGGGTTTTGTTGTTGTTATTGTTGTTGTTAATCTTGGTTTTTTTATTATTATTATTATTTTTTTGTGGTACACGGGCCTCTCACTGTTGTGGCCTCTCCCGTTGCGGAGCACAGGCTCCGGACGCGCAGGCTCAGCGGCCATGGCTCACGGGCCCAGCCGCTCTGCGGCACGTGAGATCTTCCCGGACCGGGGCACGAACCCATGTCCCCTGCATCGGTAGGTGGACTCTCAACCACTGCACCACCAGGGAAGCCCCAATCTTGTTTGTTTTGTGACAGGTAGCTTTTATCAAGTTAAGAAGTTTCCTTCTGTTTCTTGTTTGCTTTTATTTTAATATGTGGGCTTTTTAAAAAGAATTATGAATATTGAATTTTATCAAATATTTAAAAAAATTTTAAGATCATTTGTTTTCCTCTTATCTTGATAATATGGAGAATTAGAATTGCATGTACAGGTTTTCTAATAGTAAGCCACTTTGTACTCCTATGATAAACTCAACTTGGTCATTTTATTAGATTTTTTATATATTTATAAAAAAATCTAAAATATAAAAAATATAAAAAATTTATATATTTATTTTCAGATCTGCCAGGTAACTTTTGACTGACTCTTATTCACTCTTCCCTTCCCCTTTCTCTTTTCTTTTATTCTTTTATTTCTTTAATCATTAATACATAACTTTCTTGTGTTCTGTGTCTGATAATTCCAATATATGAAGTTCTTGAGAGTTTAAACCTACTGCTCCTGTGCTGACTGCCTGTCTGTCATGGAGTCTTGTTTTCCTGTATGTTTGTGAGTTTTTCTTTGATTGAGTTTAATCTCTGAGAATCCTGAGGACCTAAACATCTCATCCAGAGATGTTTGCCAGAAACTAGGGCACAGGACTGACCTGGGACCACTTTAGAATCTTTTTAAGATTCAAACTTGAAGTGGGAGACTCTGATTGAGCTACCCTCCTTTGGAGAGAGTACAAGGCTAGTCTGATCAAGGCTAGTTGATCACAGTGACTCATACTTTCCCACATGGCTACTCTGGCTTGACCATTTGCTTTCAGCTCACAGTTCTTGTTTCAGCTCCTTGTTGAGCCTTCCCCAACTCCCTCAATACACACCTTGGAGATTTCCTTGATGTTTTTGTGAGGAGAACAATGCATTAAAAAGTAAATGGTTGGTGAATAGTAAGGCAGGATCCCTAACTGTTGGAAATTGGTTCCGACAACCTTTTCTAAAAAGGATCACCAGAAATGTTTTGTGCAAAATCAGGATTATTATAATAGACATTTGACTTTTCATCACTATAACTTTGGGAAAAAACATCATCATTCATTAAAAAAACCTCATTTTTATGTTTTTATTGTAGCAACTTATATTTTTACTTACATAAATATGGCTATATCCCCTGTATTCAGAATTTGTATAATTCTGCAATTGATTTTAGCCTTAGGAATATTCCTAGGTAGTTTCAGTTAAAATGGAATTTTTATAAATTGAATTCTAATTTGCATACACAACTTCAGTTTGTTTCTTTCCTTGATAAGCATTTATTGAATGCTTATCATTTGACCAAAACTGTGGAGATATGAAAATAAAGTCTTATTTGCACATTTCTTTCATATTTTCTAAAGTAGTTTCATATATAATATATAATTTTTTGATCCTTGAAACAATCCTGGGAGATGTGATATTTTTATTATCTCCATATTTACAGATGAGGACCTATTTTAGCAAGTCTGTGTGTCTTATTCAAGATCATGTAGTCAGTAAGTGGTAAAATACAGAATTTCTGCATTCATAAGGAAAACAAAGCATTTCTTCTAAAATGTTGTAGCCATTTACTAGTTTATTTCTTTTATCAGGTGAGAATTTTACTCATATTTTCATGAAGAAGCACACAGTTGTACAAGCTAGCTGATATCTGGGAAAGTTGTAATTCAAAAGTTGATTTCTTAAATCTAGGTAATATAGTAGCACACTAATACAGAATTCTCTATTTCATGTTCTACGATTTACCACTCAAGTTAAAACTTGCATGACATACTAAGAATGTGAGTTTACCTTAATCCCTTAAATGAGCCAGACGAGGAAGTGGTTTTATTGTCATGTTGAGGAAATGGTACTTGAATTTCAAATAGGTCTACAATAGCACATTAAGGGTGGTTGACATTATACTGTTGAAATTAAATAAACCATATAAACTATTATAAGTTTCATATTGGTCTGTGACATTTTTTGAAAGTAAAAAGTCATCAAATTGATCTTTTTTTTGGCCACACCTCAAGGCTTGTGGGATCTTAGTTCCTTGACCAGGGATTAAACCCAGGCCCTTGGCAGTGACAGTGCAGAGTCTTAACCACTGGACCACCAGCGAATTTCCTCAAATTGATCTTTAGTTAAAGGTGCTTTCTTAGTGACTAGAGAATTTATTGTCCCTGTTACTGTTTCAAAGAAGCTGAATAAAACTTACTTCTTCCTCATAATTAAAATAAAAACCCAAAGTCAGTAAATAAATACTAAGCATTTTGTCAAATTATGAAATTCAATTATGGGGTTAATGCATTTAAAGGCCTTATATAATTTACTATATATTTTCACATAAATTAAATATAAATGAAAATGAGATAAGCCCAGTCTCACTGATGTTTGCTCAGAGTCACACAGTTTTCAGTGGTAGAGCAGCTGTTGGCAGTGGCATGGGAATAATACTAGGGAAAAGGAGACAGCCCAAGTTTAGATAAGCTGGTAAAAGTGGAAAAGAACCCTTTTTGAAATGACCCTCCAAGATGAGAGACCACTAAGGGCTGGGGAGTATGTCAGCCTAATGGGTGAATACGGAAGAGGCATGAACATAAAAAGATGTTGATAAAGAAGAGCTACCCCTAGTTAATCTGCCTTTTGATTTTGAAGCCTTGATTAATATTTAGTGTGGGCTTTAGGCTTTTCATGGTATAGAATCTTTTCCAATTCTGGCTGTGTGTCTCAGGGATCATCTAATTACACATATAGCTAACTAGGAGTTTCATTCTTACTCCTAGAAGGAAACTTGGTGACTGTTAATGAGTTACAGATAAGCTAAGTGGAAGGAGGCACATATTTTTGGACTGTCATTTACAAGTGTTTTCCTTATAAGGATTTAGATTCCTATATGATTATGAGAAGAATGAGTATAAAAATGTAAGGGATGTCTTCCTGGGTTGGGTTAGAGGTAGTAAAATATTCTCATATTTTTCTTCTGAGATTATCATAGACAAGATCAGGTAATGATAAGTGTGCCAATGGGTTTTCTGAGCACTATTCTTTAAGTGAAAGAAGGCTGTTTCAGCAAAAGCATTTAATGACAAGGAAGGTTTTTTTCCCCCGTCTTTTAGAAGGCAGGAAAATTAAGCTGTTTTGTACACTCAATATTGTAGTGTCATGAATAACAGATACCTCATTGTTTTAATATGATGATGACATGAGAGGGAGTCAATGAACACAAGTTAATATAACTCAAACATTTAATTTTTTTTTTGCCCAGTCAGTTCCGTTGCCTAAGCAAGATAATTGAATGAGTGCATAAAATAAAATTTCAATACTTTATGCAATCCTTTTAAGCTGTTTTAATTAAAGTAAATATATGTTTTAATGTCATTAAGAATAGTCATCACTACTCAAATTTGTTGATTTAAATACTGTTATGTGATTAAAGGTAATTTAAGTTCCATGGATGAGAATTTCCACTAATATCTCACTTAACTTTCAGGTAATTTTTTTAATATCCTGGTATTAAACGAGGTGCATGAGTTTGTGGTGAAAGCTGTGCAGCAGTATTCAGAGAATGCAGCATTACAGATTGCAGCACTCAGCTGTTTAGCTCTCCTCAGTAAGTAACTTAACTAACAAGGAAATTCTTACAGGTGCATTTGATCTTGAATATTAACATTATAACAAGAAAGTCATATGTGGAGAAGGAACCCTTAAATGCCTTTTCTGTCTTAATGTAACTCATTGTCCAATAGACGATACTTTCAAGGGAACTAACAGTTGTGGTAAGTACATCCTTCCCAGTTCAGATATCAGTAAATACATCCTTGATTTAGCTTTATTATTAGCAGTTAACTTCCTTAATTAATCTTCTTCTAGCCTATTAGTTTTGTTTGGTACCCTCTTGTTCATTTGGTAATTTATCTAGATGGGATAGCAGTATGATGAAGTGTGTAATATATTTAAAAGGTCTTTTAAATAACCAGGGCCACTACTAAAGAATACCTCACTCTGTTGATAATGTTTCAGTATACGGACTTAGAGTTGGTCATTCAAACTGTAAGTAAGTTACATGTTTACATTTTTTCCAAGCTGAGACCATTTTCTTAAATCAAGACTTAGAGGAAAAGAATGAGAATCAGGAGAATGATGATGAAGAAGAAGATAAATTATTTTGGCTGGAAGCCTGCTACAAAGCATTAACGTGGCATAGAAAGAACAAGCATGTGCAGGTTAGACTCTTTCATAAATTTTGTAGTCTTTCAGAATTGTTCGTTCAATAATTTATTTTTTGACAGTTTTCTTTTTTTCCTTCCCTAATCCAGGAGGCTGCATGTTGGGCCCTGAATAATCTCCTTATGTACCAAAACAGTTTACATGAGAAGATTGGAGATGAAGATGGCCAGTCAGTAGTTTTGATTCTATATGATAGAAAATTTCAGTCATATTTTTAATCAATCCACATGAAATACCATAACTGAAATTTTTATTGTTTGAAATATTTTTGATGTAGGCATTTATGTTTTAAGTGTTGCCACAAAATACTTGTGGATATATATTTTGATCCTATTGCCTTGGATAGTTAGTAAAAGGTGGTTTGTTTGAGAATTATTACTGAGAGATTTAGAATCAAGAGTCATTCAGTAAATTATGAATCATCAAGAAAGAACCTTTCAATTTTCTGGCTAATCATTTAAAATGCCATATTAATTAATCTCAAGTGATAGAAATCAGAGAGCAATCTGTGACCTTTTCTGTTGTGGTTACTAGCCAGCAGGTTGTCAATATCAGGAATTAGATGTGCTTAGAAGCCTCCTATAGTGATTCCCCACTTGGTGTAGCAGTGTTGAACTCTCTTCTCTAGAGAGGGTTATTTGTAGCTGTCAGCTCTTGAGGATGCTTTCTATGGGAGCACCATTTAAACCTCGTAAGACCAGTCATCTCTCCCACAGATACACGAGTTCTGAGTATATCAGATTTGTTTCATGTCCATGAACAACTGCTTAGATTTTTACTGTTGGCTCTGCATATCCTCTGGATTTTAAATTTTGAATGACTTACCTTGGAAATTTCAATAGTAATATTCTGCATCTCAAATCCTGACAGCCTGTCAGCAGAGTGATCTACTGCCAATCAGAAGGGAATTAATGACACAGATGCTATTTATTTAAACATCTATTTTGAATGGAAACAGTAAATTTTGAAAAATATATGTTAAACCAGCCTTCTAATCTGCTTTGAGCAATCTTTTAAAGAAATTAGGATAAGGTTGGTTCATGTTGCAGTTTATAAGTTTCAGTTCATAGACACTAATTCCTCAAAATCCATAGGAGATCATTAAAAAAATACATCATTAAAACATATTTATGCTCTACATTAAAAATTTCACTTTGCTTCATTATGACTTTTAATTTTTCATTTCTTGCTTACATCATCTTCTTTTTCTCACTTAATCTTTTTACCCTTAGCACCTCTTTATATATCTGCTGAGTCTTTTATTTTCTCCGTCTACTGCTTATCTACTTTGAAGAAACAGAAATACTACTTTACTAGTAATTCACGGATTTGAATATAACTTTTAAATACAAAACTGTTTAACTGTAATTCACTCCTGTGAGTAGAGGTGGCATAAAATATTGTTTATCTGCCCTTATTTGTTGTTAGAGAGATTAGATAACAGTAAGTGAATATTTGAGCTAATTATTAAAGAGATTACTATTCACACTGTGGTTGAATTTGTGAAAGGTTCCCAGCTCACAGGGAAGTGATGCTCTCGATGCTGATGCATTCTTCATCAAAAGAAGTCTTCCAGGCATCTGCAAATGCATTGTCGACTCTGTTAGAACAAAATGGTAAGAGATACACCATATTTTTTAATAAAAAGAAACACGTTTTGTGGTATTTTTTAAATTATAAAAGCAATATATTATAAAAACTTCAAATATGTAAATTATACATCTAATATATAGATATATTGATATATATAGGTAAAAGGATAAAGAAGAAAATAACATTTTGATGTTCTTCTGGACTTCTATGTATGTACTTACACATGGCATATACAATATGCTTTATATTTTTTGGAGAAATGGGATCATATAATTTTTTATAAACAAATTTTACATTTCTTTTTTTGTGTTGATAAATGTAAATTCTCACATTATTGTTTTTAATGGTTGTGTAGTTTCCCAATGTATGCCTATTTCCTATTTTATAGTCCAGTTTCTTGTTGATGGACTTTTAGCTTGTGTCCAGTGTATTTTTTTTGGATACCTATAATAATCACCAAATGGTCACTTTTTTCCCCCAGTTTCCTTTATACACTCTTCTTGTTATTTTATTAGGAATGCAGTGGGTGGAGAGATATTCACCATTATAAAATCTACTAAAATTGTCCATTATAAAAATTAAAAAAAATAGTCCTTTACATGTAAATCTTATAGCTTTGCATTATTAAGGAGAGAAAAATGGCTGTTATACATTTGGAAGAACACTTGAGGTTTAAAACTGAGTCTCAGGCTGCTCTGATTCCTGCCCTTATAAACAGGAAATACTGCCAGAAAATCTTGGGAGAAAATTCATCATAAAGGCATTGGGACTTGGCAGCTCTTGAAGGATATTTTTGGAGGGAGAAAAATAGAGAAAAACACTGAAAGCTTGAAAATAAGACCAGTGTTAGCATCAGCTTTTAGTAGAGAACCTGATTAGAGTGAAAAGAATAAAGAAACCTCCTCATGCATGTTTCCTTACACTATTATTTAAATCAAATCAAGAGAAAAATCACTTCTTTGTTTTCCTCCTTTCTTGCTCTACCTCTCTGATGGCACTGAAAAGGCCATCATAAGAGGCTTGGGCTGGCAAGAGCCCTGAGAGATAGCCAGGGGTTGCCTTCAAGGGATAATGAGTCAGAGCAGGAGTGGCAGAAAAGGAAACTGCTCTTCTTGAGTCACCCATCCTCTACTGTGCAGAGATCTGGATGGGGATCTCACTCTTGAAAATGAGCACTGGCCTTGGCTGTTTTTTGTGTGAGGCCCCTTAGAGAGGAGACAAACCCTTACCATGTACAAACCACATTGTGTTGGTGCTGTAGTTCTTAACTCCCTGGATATCTTTGATATGTCAACAAAACAACCATGATTTTGTGAGATTTAAACTGCTTCTTTTTTTTGTTGTTTTTTTAAGAAAAGGATTACTTTATACATATTGACACATACATGTAAGAATGCTGGAGACATTAGCTAAAGCTACTATAGTAGTACTCATTTCTGTAATTGGTCACCAGGTCGTAGTTGGTGTGTGTATGCGTATATGTATATATATTTAGTTAGTTTCTGTTTTCATCTCCTCATTCCATACTTCCCATGTCCTCCGCCAGAACTTCAGTTGCTCCTGGTTCTGGAGTGACCCAAACCTTCATCCATGAAAGGTCAAAGTCCTCAGTCATACTGATTGTTTTTGGTTGCTGTAGTTTTCTTTCTTTCTTTCTTTTGAATTTTTTTAAAATTTTTTTTCTGGAGTGACCCAAACCTTCATCCATGAAAGGTCAAAGTCCTCAGTCATACTGATTTTTTTTGGTTGCTGTAGTTTTCTTTCTTTCTTTCTTTTGAATTTTTAAAAAAATTTTTTTATTTTTATTGAAGTATAGTTGATTTACAACATTGTGTTAGTTTCAGATGTACAGCACAGTGATTCAGTTATACATACATATATTCTTTTTCAGATTATTTTCCCTTATAGGTGATTATAAAATATTGAGTATAGTTCCCTGTGCTATACAGTAGGTACTTGTTGGTTACTTATTTTATATATTATAGTAGTGTGTTGGTTGCTGTAGTTTTCAATTCACTTTTACTGTTGGGGATGCAGGTATCAAGAGGCTGCTAGAGCTTACCTTGGATCTCAGACAGTCTTCCTCACCACCATTGTGTAGCAGTAACCTGTCTCCCCTTGGTAATTGGATCAGTAACATCAGCCAGGAGAGTAGCTCCTTTTTTAAACTGGTGGTTCAGTTCATAAGTAGCTTAAAGTGGCCAGGTAGATGTCACATGTTCTGATTAGGTGGAACCATTGTTGTTTCCCCTGATGAAAGCTTATCCTGCTCCATGCAAGACAGTAGTATTTAGGTTGGAAGATGTACCATTTTTACTTTTTAAAATATTTTTTCTTGTGCTTTTTTCTTCATTTTTATTGAGATATAATTGACATAAAGCATTGTATAAGTTTAAGGTGTACAGCATTATGAAATTATTAGTACAATAAGTTCAGTGAACTTCCATCATCTCATATGGATACAAAATAAAAGAAGAAAGAAATGTTTTCCTTGTGGTGAGAACTCTTAGGATTAACTCTCTTAACAACTTTCATATATAACACACAGCAGTGTTACTTGTATTAATCATGTTGTACATTATAGCCCTAGTATTTATTTATCTTATAAATGGGAGTTTGTACCTTTTCACCACTTTCATCCAATCCCCCCTTCCACCCCTCCCCCAGCTTTTGGTAACCACAAATTCCTCTTTTTCTATGATTCTGTTTTTGAAATATAATTGACCTGCAACACTCTGTTAGTTCCAGGTGCACAACATAGCGATTTTATATTTCTATACACTACAAAATGAGCAGCATGGTCAGCCTAGTTATCATCTGTCATTATACAAAGATATTACCTTATTATAGGCTGTATTTCCCATGCTATACATTCCATCCCTATGATTCCTTTATTGTGTAACAGGAAGTTTGTGCCTCTTAAGTTCCCTCCCCCTCTTTCACTTATCCCCCACTGTTCTCTGCTCTGGCAACCACCATTTTGTTTGCTGTATCTATGAGTCTGTTTGTTTCATTGTTTGTTCACTTCTTTTCCTTTTTACATTCCACATATAAGTGAAATCATAGGATATTTGTCTTTCTCCTACTTATTTCACTTAGTCTAACCCCCTAGGTCCATCATGTTGCTGCAAGTGGCAAGATTTTACTTTTTTTCATGGCTCAGTAATATTCACATCTTCCATTAATGTATCTATGGGCACTTAGGTTGCTTCCATATTTTGGCTATTGTGAATAATGCTACAATGAACATAGAACATAGGGATGCATATATATATTTTCTTTTTTAAAAAATTTATTGGAATATAGTTGATTTACAATGTTGTGTTAGCTTCAGGTGTACAGCAAAGTGATTCACTTTGTAATATGTAAATATTTGTAAATATTTGTATTCTTTTTTTACATTCTCTTCTGTTATAGGTTATTACAAGATACTGAGTATAGTTCCCTGTGCTATGTAGTAGGTCCTTGTTGGTTATCTATTTTATATATAGTAGTGTGTATATTTTAATCCCAAACTCCCAATTTATCCCTTCCCCCCATTTGGTAACTATAAGTTTGTTTTCTGTGTCTGTGAATCTATTTCTTTTTTGTAAATAAGTTCATTTGTATAATTTTTTTTAGATTCCTCATATATAAGTGATATCATATGATATTTGTCTTTCTTCATCTGGATCATTTTTTTAGATTCCTCATATAAGTGATATCATATGATATTTATCTTTCTCTGTCTGGCTTACTTCACTTAGTATGAGCATATATCTTTTTGAATTAGCATTTTTGTTTTCTTTGGATAAATATCCAGGAGTGGAATTGCTGGATCATATGGTAGTTCTACTTTTAATTTTTTGAGGTATCTCCATACTATTTTCCATAGTGCCTGCACCAGTTTTCATTCTACCAACAGTTCATGAGGGTTCGCTTCTCTGCACATCCTCGCCAGCGTTTGTTATTTGTGGTCTTTTTGATGATAGCCATTCTGATAGTTGTGAGGTGATAAATCATTATGGTTTTGATTTGCATTTCCCTGATGATTAGTAATGTTGAGCATCTTTTCCTGTGTGTGTTGGCCATCCCTAAGTCTTCTTTGAAAAATGTTTATTAGGGTCATCTGCCCATATTTTAGTCTTGTTATTTGTTTTTCTGATGTTGGGTTGTATAAGTTCCTTGTATATTTTGAACATGAACCCCTTATTAGATATATCATTTGCAAATATCTTCTCCCATTCAGTAGGTGGCCATTTCATTTTGTTGATAGTTTCCTTTACTGGGCAAAAGCTTTTTAGTTCGATGCAGTCCCATTTGTTCATTTTTACTTTTGATTCCCTTGCCTGAGGAGAGAGATCGAAAAACATATTGCTAAGATCATTGTCAAAGAGCATACTGCTTATGTTTTCTTTTAGGAGTTTTATGGTTTCAGGTCTTCCATTTAATTCTTTAATCCATTTTGAGTTTATTTTTGTATATCCTGTGAAAAGAAAGTCCAGCTTGATTCTTTTGTATGTAGCTGTCCAGTTTTCCTAACACCATTTATGGAAGAGGCTGTGTTTACCCCATTGTATATTCCTGCATCCTTTGTTGGAGAGTAAATGAACATATAAGTGTGGGTACATTTCTGGACTCTCTAGTCTGTTCCATTGAGCTATGTGTTTGTTTGTTTGTTTGTTTTGCCAGTATCATACTGTTTTGTTTACTATTAGTTTGAAATCAGGGAGCGTGATGCCTCCAGTTTTGTTCTTCTTTTTAATATTGTTTCGGATATTTGGTGTATTTTGTGTTTCCATAAAAATCTTAGAATGGTTTGTTCTAGTTCTGTGAAAAATGCCATTGGTATTTTGATAGGGATTGCTTTGAACCTGTAGATTGCCTGGGGTAGTTTGGTCATTTTAACAGTATTAATTCTTCCAATCTATGAGCACAGAATAGCTTTTCATTTGTTTGTGTCATCTTCATTTTCTTTCATTAGTGTCTATAGTTTTCTGAGTATAGGTCTTTTACATCTGTAGTTAGATTTATTTCTGATGCAATTGTATATGGGATTGTTTGCTTAATTTCCCTTTCTGATAGTTTGTTCTCATTGTGTATATAGGAACACAATGTATTTCTGTATTTTAATTTTGTACCTGCAACTTTACTAAGTTCATTTATTAGTTCTAATACTTTTTTGGTGGCATCTTTAGGATTTTCTTTATATATATCATGTCATCTGCAAACAGTGACAGTTTTACGTCTTCCTCTCCAATTTGGATTCCCTATATTTCTTTGTCTTGTGTGGCTAGGACTTCAAATACTATATTGAATAAAATGACAAAAGTGGGCATCCTTGTCTTGTTCCTGATCTTAGAGGAAATGCTTCAGCTTTTCCCCATTGAGTATGATATTGGCTATAGGTTTTTCATATAAGGCCATTATTATGTTGAGATATGTTCCCTCTAAACTCACTTTGTTCAGAGTTTTTATCATAAATTGATATTAAATTTTGTCAAAAGCTTTTTCTGCATCTGTTGAGGTCATCATATGCTGTTGTTTTTCTTCAGTTTGTTAATGTGGTATATCACATTGACTGATTGGTGAATACTGAGCCATCTTTGCATCCCTGGGATAAACCGTGGTGTATGATTCCTTAAATGTACTGTTGAATTCAGTTTGCTAATATTTTGTTGAGGATTTCTGCATTTATGTTCATCAGTTATATTGGCCTGTAATTTTCTTTTGTGGTATCTTTGGTTTTTGTATCAGGGTGGTGCTGGCCTTGTAGAACAGGTTCAGAAGCATTCTTTTCCCTTCAGTTTTTTAGAATAGTTTGAGAAGTAGGGGCATTTACTCTTCTTTAAGTGTTTGGTAGAATTCATCTCTGAAGCTGTCTGGTCTTGGACTTTTGTTTGTTGGGAGTTTTTTTTTTGTTTGTTTATTTGTTTTTTTTACTGATTCAAATTCATTACTGGTAATCAGTCTGTTTGTATTCTCTATTTCTTCCTGGTTCAGTCTTGGGAGATTGTACATTTCTAGGAATTTGTCCTTTTCTTCTAGGTTGTCCTTTTTATAGCCATATAATTGCAATAATCTCTTATGATTCTTTATATTTCTTTGGTTTTGATTGTAACTTCTTTTTTATTTATGATTTTATTGATTTGGGCCAGGTCCTCTCTCTCTTTTTTTATTCTTGATGAGTCTGGCTAATGGTTTATCAATTATATTTATCTTTTCAGAGTACCAGCTCTAAGTTTTGTTGATCTTCTCTATTGATTTTTTAGTCTCTGTTTCATTTATTTCTTCTCTGATCTTTATGATTTCTTTCCTTCTACTAATTTTGGGTTTTGTTTGTTCTTCTTTTTGTGGTCCTTTAGATATAAGGTTAGGTTGTTTATTTGAGATTTTTCTTGTTTTGTGAGGTATGCTTGTATTGCTATATAATTCTCTTTTAGAACTAATTCTGCTTGCATCCCATAGAATTTGGGTTCTTTTCTTTGTGTTTTCATTTATTTCCAGGTATTTTTAAAATTTCTGCTTTGATTTCTTCAGTGACCCATTGGTTGTTTAGTACATATTGTTTAGCCTGCACATATTTGTGTTTTTTTGCAGTTTTTTTCTTCAAGTTTATTTCTAGTTCTATAGCATTACGGTAGGAAAAGATGCTTGATATGATTTCAGTCTTTTTAAATTTATTGAGACTTGTTTTGTGGACTAGCCTGTGATCTGTCCTGGAAAATGTTCCATGTGCACTTGAAAGAAATATGTATTTTGCTGCTTTTGGATAGAGAGTGATATATATCCACACACACACACACACACACACACACATACACACACACACACATATCTATTAAGTCCATCAGATTCATTGTGTCTTTTAAGGCCAGTGTTTTCATATTGATTTTCTGTCTGAATGATCTGTCCATTGATGTAAATTGAGTGTTAAAGTTCCCTAGTATTATTGTGTTGCTGTCAATTTCTTTCTATATGTTTGTTAATATTTGCTTTATGTATTCAGGTGTTCCTATGTTGTGTGCATATGTATTTATAATTGTTATATCTTCTTGCTGGATTGATCCCTTTATCACTATGTAATGTCCTTTCTTGTCATTTGCTACAGTCTTTGTTTAAAGTGTATTTTGTCTGATATAAGTATTGCTACCCCAGCTTTCTTTTCTTTTCCATTTGCATGGAATACCTGTTTTCATCCCCTCACTTTCAGTCTGTTTGTGTCTTTAGATCTGAAGTGAGCCCCTTGTAGGTAGCATATAGGTAGATTTTGTTTTATTATCTGTTCAGATACTCTATGTCTTTTGGTTGGAACATTTAGTCCCTTTACATTTAAAGTAATTACTTATGGTGCGTGCTTATTGCTGTTTATGGGTGCTTTTTTTTGTAGTTCTTTTTTGTTCCTTTTTCTTTTGTTCCTTTCTCTTACGATTTGATGACTATCCTTTAGTTTTATGTTTGGATTATTTTCTTTTTTTCAGTATGTATCTATTATAGATTTTTGGTTCGTGGTTACTGTGAGGGGTGTGTGTGTGTGTATAAAATTATTTTAAGTTGATCTCTTAACTTTTTATTTCTAATTTATTGATCAAATATGGATTTATTTTGTTATTATGAGTATATATTCCTATATATATTATAGATATATATACAGACACACACATACACACATATAAAACATTAATCTGTTGTATTTTTCTTTTTTCCAATGTTACTTTCTTGGGAAGATGATCTCTTAACTTTGAAAGCATTTTAATATCCCTGCATTTTTACTACTCTCTCCACATTCAGTGTTTTTTATATAATATTTTGCATCTTTTTGTTTTGTAAGAATCCCTTACCTACTTATTGTGGGCATAGATGATTTTACTACTTTTTTCTTTTAACCTTCCTACTAGTTTTATAAGTGGTTGATCTACTACCTTTACTTTATTTGCCTTTACCAATGAAATTTGTCCTTTCATAAATTTTATTTTTCTAGTTGTGGTCTTCTTTTTTCCACCAGAGACATCTCTTTAACATTTCTTACACAGCTTAGTGGTGCTGAACTCTTAGCTTTTGCTAGTCTGTAAAACTCTATCTCTCCTTCAAATGAATGATAGCCTTGCTGGGTAGAGTATTTTTTCCTTTTATCATTTTGAATATATCCTGCTACTCCCTTCTGTTCTGCAGAATTTAAGCTGACAGTCTTATGGGAGTTCCTTTGTATATAACTAGTTGCTTCTCTTTTGCTTTAATATTCTCTCCTTATCTTCAATTTTTTCCATTTTAATTACAATATGTCTTTTTATGGACCTCGATCTGTTGATCTTGTTTGGGACTCTCTGTGCTTTCTGGACCTGGATATCTATTCCTTTCCCAGTTTAGGGAAGTTTTCAGCTATTGTCACTTCAAATAATTTCTCTGCCATTTTCTCTGTCTCTTCTCCTTCTGGGGTCTCTATATGAGAATGTTAGTATGCTTGATGTTGTCTCAGAGTTCTCTTAAATTGAACTCATATTTTTGTATTCTTCATCTCTTTAATTCTTTATATTTTCTAACTCTTTGTTAAACTCACTGCACTCATCCTTCTCCTGAGTTTGTTGAGCATCTTTTTTTTTTTTTTTTTTTTTTTTGCAGTACGCAGGCCTCTCACTGTTGTAGCCTCTCCTGTTGTGGGGCACAGGCTCCAGATGCACAGGCTCAGCGGCCATGGCTCACGGGCCCAGCCGCTCCGCGGCATGTGGGATCTTCCTGGACCGTGGCACAAACCCGTGTCCCTTGCATTGGCAGGCAGACTCTCAACCACTGTACCACCAGGGAAGCCCTGTTGAGCATCTTTTTGATCATTACCTTGAATGCTTTATCTGGTAGATTGCATATCTCCACTTGGCTTAATTCTTCTGAGATTTTATCTTGTTCCTTCATTTGGAATATATTCCTTTGTTGTCTCATTTTGCCTAATTTTTTGTTTTTATTTGTATGTTTAGGTGGGTTGATTGTTTCCTGATCTTGGAGAAGTGTCCTTATGTAGGAACATATTATTAGATCTAGGAGTACACTCCCCTCTGGTTAACAGAGTATATCTTCTAGGGGTGCCCCCTGTGTGTTCTGAGTGGGCTCTTCTGTTGTGGTGAGTCCAACTACTATGGGTGCTCAGGTAGGCGGGGCCAGTTTCTGGCTGGTTGGCCGCCTGAACCTCCTGTGCAGAGGCTGCAGGTCCCTGGTGGCCAAGGCTGGGTCATGGCATGGCTGATTGCACAGTCTGGGGATTTCTGGGACTGGTTCTAGCCCACTGGTGGGGGGTGCTGGGTCCTGGCAGGCTGACTTCAGGCCTGGGAGGTCTTGGGGCAGTTGACTGCAGAGCTTAGGGTTTTGGAGCTGGTGCCAACCTGCTGGTTGGCAGTGCCAGGTCCCTGGGTGGCTGGCTGTGCGCCTGAGAATCCCGTGGCAGCTGACTATGGGCCTGAGGGGTTCTCAGGACTAGTGCCAACCTGCTGATCGGTGCAGCTGAATCCTAGTGCTAATTGGCTAGATGGAGAACTCCAAAATGGTACTTGTCAGCACCAATGTCCTCGTGGTAGAATATGCTACCCAAAATGGCTGTCATCAGCATCTCTCCAAGATGAGCAAGTGGGTCTGACCCAGGCTCTTTTCAACTTACTGTGTGCTGGGTCTCCAAGTGTGTGAGACTTCGCATGCACTCTTTAAGGGTGGAATCTCTGTTTCCTACAGCCCTCTTGCTCTCCCACTATACAAGCCCCAGTGGCTTTCAAAGCCTGATGTTCTGGGGGCTCATCTTCCCAGTGCAGTACCCCCAGGCTGGAGAGACCAATGAGGGGCTTGGACCTCTTGCTCCATGAGGAGAACCTCTGCAGTTGTGATTATCCTCCTGTTTTTTGGTCCCTTATCCGGGAGTGTGAGTCTTGACTACATCACTTTCTACACCCCTCCTGTCATCTCATTGTGGTTCTTCTTTTATGTCTTTAGTTGTGGAATATCCTTTCTGCTAGTCTTCAGATCATTCTCATAGATAGTTGCTCTGTAAATAGTTGTAATTTTGGTATGCCCATGGGAGGAGGTGAGCTCAGGGTCTTCCCTGGGAAGAATCTTGATCTCTGCAATTTTTTTTTTTTTTTTTGCGATACATGGGCCTCTCACTGCCATGGCCTCTCCTGTTGCAGAGCACAGGCTCCGGACACGCAGGCCCAGCGGCCATGGCTCACGGGCCCAGCCGCTCCGTGGCATATGGGATCTTCCCAGACCGGGGCACGAACCCATGTCCTCTGCGTCGGCAGGCAGATGCCCAACCACTGCGCCACCAGGGAAGCCCTGATCTCTGCAATTTTGATCAGTCCCTGGGCTGATTCTTATTATGGTGTCTCAGGATTAGTTACATTTGGAGTTAACCTTGGTTTCTTTGTTCAGAATCAGTTCTCTGCTCTTTCTGCTTTCTTACTTCTTTGTTCTTGGTCACTTGCCATGTTAACTTTCCTCAGATCCCTTTGTATAGTCCTTGGAGTTCTGCCTTATGAGAGTATTAAGAACTTAAGTAGTTTGTTCACCAATCTCCATGGGCAACTTGTCATTGAAACACACTTGGGAACATTGCATGTGTAGGGCTGGGTATAGTTTTCTAGAAAAAAATGACTGGATTCTTGGCCAGAAAAACTGGGTTTTGTGATGGTGCTAACCAGGTGAAGGTTCAAGCATCTTGTGTAACATTTTCTTCATTTAATTAATTAATCAAATTAATATTTATTGAACCTTAGGCACTTGAGACACGGCAGATAAATAGAAATCCCAGGCTCATGAAGCTTACACTCTAGTGGGGAAGATAAATAAAAAGGCTAATTGGCATATATGATATGTGAGGTAACTAAGAAAAAAATACGAAGCAAAGAAGGAGTATACATATTAGGGTTCAGAGGTGATGAAATTGTGACTTTCCTCACTTTCCTCACTGCCTAGTGAGGAAAGAAGGTGACTATTGAGGTGAAGGCCTGGAGGGAGTTTTGCATATTGTTATTGGTCTTGTAAAGCAGATAATTTATTGCTAAAATGGAGTGGAAGAAGTCATGAGTATTGTGTAGATAGCTGGTAGATGAGATAAGGTGTGTAAAGTCTTCTATAAACTCTAAAGTGACTCCATGCTATAATTTTTTCTCCAACGTGTACTGTACAATGGAATTTCTACTCTTAATTTTCAAGTCTCAAATTGAGTTAATGTCCAAGACAGTGATCATTATAGTGTGGTCTCTGGACCAGAAACATCATTTGGGAACTCGTTAAAAATGTAATTTCTAGGGTGCCATATAGACCCAATGAATCATAAACTCTGTAGGTGGAACCCAGCAATCTATTTTAACAAGTCACCCAGGGGATTCTCATGTACTCTGAAGTGTGGGAACTGCTGGTCTAGAATAAGTTCTATAATTTAAAGTATTTCCTTGGTTGGAATTTAGCCATTTTAGGAGGGGCTATTAAAACTTCTTATCTGACTGAGCAAAACAACCAAATTCTTTTTTAAATTAGTTAATTAAAATCATTAAAAATTTTTTATTGGGCTAAGATTAGTTTATAACATTATAAGTTTCATGTATGCAACATTATATTTCTACTTCTGTATATACTACAGTGTGCTCACCACCAAAAATGTAGTTTCCATCCATCATCCCCTTTATACATTTCACATTCCCTGGCCCCTCTCCCCTCTGGTAACCACTAGTACTCTGTTTTTGTTTCGTTTGTTCATTTATTTATTTTTTTATATTCCACGTGTGAGTGAAATCATACAGTATTTGTCTTTCTCCATCTGACTTATTTCACTTAGCATAATACCTCCAAGGTCCATCCATGTTGGTGCAAATGACAAGATTTCATCTTTTTTTATGACTGAGTAGTATTCCACCATATATGTATGTCATATCTTCTTTATGCATTCATTGGTTGATGGGCACTTAGGTTGTTTCCTTATCTTGGATATTATAAATAATGCTGTGAAGAACGTAGGGGTGCATATATCTTTTCAAATTAGTGGAGTTTCACATTTTTTGGATAAATATCCAGAAGTGGGATACCTGGATCATATGATAGTTCTATTCTTAATTTTTTTGAGGAATCTCCATACTTTTTTCCATAGTGGCTGTACTATTTTACATTCCCTTTTATCCACATCCTCACCAACACTTGAATAACCAACTTCGTATTATATTTTAATGTGTGCTATTCAGGATGTCTTTAAAAGGTGTTAGTTTTCAGATTTTTGCCAGTAATTTAGAATGCATATATCACTTCCACTTATTTCTGAGTTTTGTCTGATCTTTTCTTTTTTTCTCAATTTGAGATGCATATCTTATTTTTTCAAAATAGTACTTAAAGCTTTAAAAGTTTCATTTCCTGCCACCTTCAAAGTGTTGAAATATAGTGTATAATGTTGGAATTGATATTTATATAGAGGTTTCAAGGTAAGTGATATTTATATAGAAACTTTAAGACAGTGTGGAAACTTTAAGACACTGGATTTGCATTTGGTGAAGAAAGTTTATTATGAAGAGGAAAATTAATTTGTAATAATTATTGCTGGGATATAATTACTTTTCCACATATAATACGCAATCAGTTTCAAAGCAATCTATGTGTTTCTTAAGCTTTGGCATTATTCTGTGAAAGTATGTAATTATTTTTGTTCTCTATCAGTGCTTTTCATCACTTTGCATATCATGGCACACATAGAAATGATAATGTTTGTACATTCCACTGGGGTAAATGGAGAAGGTAGCTCAAGGCTGAGGGCAACCCAGCCTGGTTTCAGCCCCACTTCCTGCATCCCCCAAGAGCCAATAGAATGCTCAGTATCTTCACACATCTATAGCTTATTCCCAACTCACTAGTGAGCCTTAGCTCTATATAAGTATGGTTATTTTAGGAAGTTGTTTTAAATATTAGAATGAAATTTAACTTTCATTCTTATTTTGGAGGACATTATTTTAAAATGCATTTCTGCAAAAAATACTCTTCACGTGGATGATGGTTACATTCCACTAGTTTACTCTGTGAATGAGACTTTAATACTAAAACCTCAACAAATGGTTAACAAATGTGTAAAAATTGGAAATGGTATATATTTTAAATTAAAAAAATGAATGATCTTTAAGTTGCCAATGAAATATAAATTAAATATGTAGTTTAAATACCTTCCTATGAATTTGGATTATTTTAATAGTATGTGTCTTTTTGCAAGATTATGAGAATGTGCTTTCATTTATACAAGTAACATTTAAAAAATCTTGTAGTTAATTTCAGAAAGATCCTGTTATCAAAAGGAATATATCTGAATGTATTGGAGTTAATGCAGAAGCATATACATTCTCCTGAAGTGGCTGAAAGTGGCTGTAAAATGCTAAATCATCTTTTTGAAGGAAGGTAATACATATTTCTGAATTTATGTAGAATATATTAATTGGACCAGGTAGAATATCAATATTTTGAGCATAATTTTAAGAATAAAAGGAAAAACAAGGCATTTGAAGAGTGAAACATTTTGCAATATAATTTCATGTCAGTGATACATAGACTTATTTTATCTACATATTGAAAGGGATGATAAAGTAGAAATACGTTGAAGGTTTGCTTTTGTGCTTAATGCTTGGTGTTGACTATGTTTTGAAAAATGGCAGTTATATAGAACATAACCTTAAACAGTTTTTCAGATTATTGTGTTATGTGAAAGGTATAAAAGATAAAATCAGGATATGGCTTCTAATTGTTATTTTTAAGTTTACCTTAAATTGTGATTTTTATGGTCCTGGCAGTGTGTGAACCTTTATATATGAGGCAAAAATGCAGTGGAATAACTGACAGTTTAAGATTTTGTACATTCTGGGCAGTTAATGTTTCTGGCTGTTTTCTCATATATTAAATGTGTAAATTTCCAGTCCTGGGGATTCAAAATTAACTATGACAATGTGCCTGCCCTTAAAAATCTCCCTGTCTAGTTGGGGAGACTAATTTATAAACAGATAATTACAATACACTGTGATAATTCAATGGCAGGATGTGTAAAATCATAGGGTCTTGGTGAACCAAGCTAGGGCGACCAAAGGAGAGAGGCTACAAAGAGGGGATGTGTTTAACCTGGGACTTTAAAGTGGAAAAAAGGGACTATATGTCAGTAACCACAGACCCACGGGAAGTGAGGACACAGTTATGCGGAAGTTTTAGTCAGTAGGGCACTGTGTAAAGCAAGGGCTGCCTCTATTACAGTTTGTAGGACCTACTGAAATCTACATTTATTTATATGTAAAAGAAAGTATAGCTAAAATACCTTAGAGACACCAAGACTTAATGCAAAAAATAATTAAGAATACCATATAAGAAGTCTAGTGGTGTTAATCTGGAAGAGGCAGGTAGTTATACAATAAACAGCTCTCTGGACTTGGCAGTCAGAGTTTGCATTCCAGCTCTGGCTCTGTCACATTCCAGTGATATGACCTTGATGTTTAACCTCTGTCAGCCTAAATTCTGTACCTGGAAAATGCAAATAATAACACCTACTTTCCAGGCTTGCTGCCAGTGACCCATGTATAGATCAGAAGGAAGTTGTTAGTTCTGGGAAACTATATAAAAGAATTCCCAGTTTACTGTAAATTTAACTTCTTGACGTCAAAGTTTAACTAAATGAGAACTTAAATTGTGTATGCTCATACTGCCGAATTCACATCAGCCTTTTCTGATAAAATAGTTCTGTTTTCTCGTACTTGTTTCAAATTGGTGTTTGTATTGGAATCAGGTTGTACTCTTAATAAGCATTTCAATATTTTATCTCTAGTAACACTTCCCTGGATACAATGGCAGCAGTGGCCCGCAAAATAATAACAGTTATGAGAAGTCATGAGATGTCAGTATCAGTGCAGCTGGAGGCACTTCGAGCTATATTACATTTTATAGTTCCAGGTAAGTTACATGATTGATTGTGGGAAGAGATGTCATTTTAAGTGGATTTTTTGACTTTTCATGAAATATCAACTTTCTAGGCAAAAATTAAAGGACCAGTTTCTGCCAACGAAATGTAATCTTTTCACTAGCCCAAAAATTAAAATAGAGGGAAAATGATGATGTGGAAGAGTCAGATAAATTTAGATTAAAATTTAATAAGAAACATCAATAATTTATTTCCAGAAAAAATAACTGCAACATAGTGTGGAGCTTTACCTCCAAAGAGAGTGTCATCTCTGCTATTTCTTTTCTATTTCTGTTGACCTTACCAAGTCCAAGTTTTTTTGTTTGTTTTTTTCCTGTCTGAATTATAATAATACCCAACTAATTTTCATACTTCCTCTTTTGCCTCTTTCCAGTCCTTCTTTTACTCTCTGGTTGAATTAATCTTTCTCAAATATAACCATGTAGCTTTTACTCATGAGCCACAATAGTGTCAATCCTCCCCACATTTACTTCCTGCTTTCATCTGTTATGACCTTATTTGTCCTCCAAAGCCCATTTAAAACAACGGCTCCCCCATTCATTCAGCACGTAGTTATTAAGTGCTTCTTACGTTCTATATATTGTGATAACTGCAAAGGTCTGAAAGACAAGTAAAACAAGACATGACTGTACTATTTATAGGAGCCTAGAGGTAGACAGATAGTTAATTACCAGACAGTTGCGAGGAGCTATTATAGATACATGTATTATAAAAGGCTATGAGAGTATTGATGGAGGCACAGATAATTTATTCAAAAGAGTAGGCCAGAGATTGTGATATTTGAACCTGATGGGTGAATAAGGCTGACCTGGTAAAGCCAGGAAGGACATTTCAAGCAGAAAGAGAAAGTGCTCATAGTGTGGGGTGAGTGGAGCATGGTATGTGAGGAAAGCAGTCCTGGGGATAAATGTGGAAGGACAGGCAGAGGCTGAGAGGGAAGGGCCTTGAATACAACACTGAGCAATTTGTGCTTTTTCTTAGCACAAGTCAATTCAAATTTATTTAAGGTGTTTCAAAATTGCAGTGTCATAACCAAATCTGCAATTTATAACAGTAGCACTGTGGTGTGGATAATGATTGACGGGAGGGGAACCTCCTGCAGGGTGATTAGGCTGGAGGCTGTGATAGGTGAGACATAGTGGGGGCCCAGCAAAGAAAACCGAGGAGAGGATGGATGTGGGAGATGTTTAGGAGGTACATTTGGCGTGATTTTCTGACCACTGAATATCAGGGATGTTATTATTATTTTGCTCTGTAAAAGTCCCAATTCTTTTGAAGCCCATTTTTTTTGGTCCTTTTTAAATGAAATCTTCCTAAATCTACCGTTATCTGTAGTCATATTGGTATTTTATGTTTCTGAGTATAAGAGTATTCTCTGTATAAGAGTATAGATTTTTTCAAAGAGAGGGCTTTCTTTAGTCATGCCTTTTTTTTTTTTTAACCCCCTGGTAACTTGAACAAAAATAGCTATTCAATAAATTTTGAATTGAACCATGATGTCCCATTCATAGTTGTCACACAACTTTAGAGATATAATTTAACAGACATAGTGTTGCTTGAAAATATTATTGTGAATTTTTTTAAACTTTGTAGATTGTAAAAATAACAAAATCCTTTTGATTACCCTTAAAGGTGTCAACGTTCTTCTTTTGAGAGTGAATTTGAGTTTTAAAGATAACCAAAAGACATTATGAATCATCTGTTAGTTAATAACATTCTTTTAGTTCAAAAATAAGTTTTGAATGTAGAATTTCTTTTCTTTTATTGTTCTGAGATTGAGCCTGAAGCGACATTGAGAGTCAGTAATAATTTAGATGTATGAAATGATGTATTTAAATGTTTTTTTTATAATAATGTTTAGGTGTATTAAACAGGTGCCCTTGAAAATAATTTTATAACTTTATGGTGGTACTTTATGTATGGAAACATATTAATAGATGTATTTTATAAGCATATCAACATATAAATACATTTCTCTATTAGGTAAAGGCTTAACCATCTACTTCACTCTATGCTAACCTACTATATTACCATACCATACCACACAATACCATACTCTACCATGCTGTAACTGTACCATACTATACTTTATCATTCTATATTATATCATTCTCTGTGTCAGTGAGTAACTATAATATCAGTATGCCAGTAGTTTTGAGGTTTAATATGATTCTCAGGTTTTGACATGCTGAAGTAGGTACTTATGTTTAGATGTACATGTATTAATTTTATTAACTAGACCACATTCAGATTATTAATTGTAACAAAGATGTGCATTATAGCAAATATGTATAATTTAATTCAGGGCCACATATTGCAGCTAGTATTATGTCTCTTAAGTTTCTTTCAATCTGGTACTGTTCACTTCCTCCTCTTTTTTATAACAATAACTTATTGAAGTGATTGAGCCTGTTGCTTTAAAAAATAATAATAAAGACCTACTTATTTTAATAAAATATCATTTGACTTGTTCTTTCTTGATTTAGTGTCAGTTCTAGAGGAAAAAATTCTTTAGGAAAGGACATATGCATATTGGGAAGTGTATAGAGGAAAGTGATTATGAATATAAAACCACATCCTTAAGAACAATAAGAGAAGCTGAATTTGTTTAATTTGGAGAGGAGATAATGCAGGAGGTTATGAAAGCTATTAAAATTCACTCATTTATAGTTAGTAACAAATGTGTAAGGCATTATTCAAAGTACTTTATGTATATAAACTTTAAAAATTCTTGTAGCAACCCGTAAGGCAGATTCTACTTTTCCACCCCATATCACAGATGATGAAACTGAGGCATAAGATATAGAGATTTTAAGGTCACAGCTTATGTAACGGAGCCAGGTTTTCACCCTGTGCAGCCTGAATCAGAGTGGGTGCTTTTTAAAGACACATTTGTGCAATAAGTGTATGTGGAACAACTGTTATACCTAAAGTACTCTGCTTGGAACTCTTGGTAACCTGGAGATGATTAGGTTATGGATCCTGCCTTCAAAAAGTTTGCAGTTCAAACAATTTAAAGGACTATTATGTGGAAAGGAAATTATATCCATTCTGGATAGTAGAACCTCAAGTGATATAACAAAGACCAGAGATGAACTTTTGGGAATATTCATTTGGTCTTAACATAAGAAAGACATTTAGTAATTCTCCTTACATATGGCATGAAGATTTTACTTCTCAACAGGACTGCTTTTAATGGTCACATCTGCTTGTGATGTAATGGGCAGCTTCAGCAATTAATGTGATCTTGGTCACTGAAAATGAGACACTGAGAGTTTAAGTAACTTATCGAAGGTCATACAGCTGTAGTGAATGTCAGGACCTGTTTGAATAAATTTTAAAATGAAGACTGAAAGTTCTAGGAGGGTGAAAATCATGCCTGTCATATTCACTGTGGTATTCTCAGCATGTAGCAAAATCCCTTGCATGTAGTTGGCATTCAAATGTTTGTTAAGTAAATGAAAAGTTATATGCAGTCAACTTATAGTTTGTGTTAATACAAATTATTGAAGTGAAAGGTTAGAAGGAATTGTTTATTAATAATTATTTCTATAGTCATAGGTTTTATTTTTTATTTATTTATTTATTTTTTAACATCTTTATTGGGGTATAATTGCTTTACAATAGTGTGTTAGTTTCTGCTTTATAACAAAGTGAATCAGCTATACATATACATATGCTCCCATGTGTCTTCCCTCTTGCGTCTCCCTCCCTCCCACTCTCCCCATCCCACCCCTCCAGGCTGTCCCAAAGCCCCGAGCTAATATCCCTGTGCCTTGCGGCTGCTTCCCCCTAGCTATCTACCTTACTACGTTTGTTAGTGTGTATATGTCCATGACTCTCTCTCGCCCTGTCAAAACTCACCCTTCCCCCTCCCCATATCCTCAAGTCCGTTCTCCAGTAGGTCTGCGCCTCTATTCCTGTCTTATCCCTAGGTTCTTCATGACATTTTTTTTCCTTAAATTCCATATATATGTGTTAGCATACGGTATTTGTCTTTTTCTTTCTGACTTACTTCACTCTGTATGTATAGTCATAGGTTTTAGAAACGTTATTTATTCATAATAATTTTACTTACATGTTCTATTGCATAACCAATATTTTTTGACTTCCTGTTTTTCCAACAGTTTTGGGTTAGTTCAGCTACAGTGTAGCTGAATAAGGAATATGTTTTCTTTAAGTTACTTAATACTTTTATACAGCCTTAGAGGACTTTTAATAAAACTATATGCTCTTTACCATTATAATGCTGAAACTAAAAACTTTTTTTTCCCACTGTTATTCCAGCTGCTCTTTTATGTCTACATTTCATATCTGACCTTTTTATGTTGTAGTCCAAGTAACTTTGATCTTTTCTCAAGTTGTCCATTGTTGCATAAAAATCTTCTAGCTTCTTGTAATGAGTACAGCCTATTCATACAAAAAAGAGATTGTTTGTTCCAGAAAATTCCTCCACCATAGTAACTTCTTGCTACTTTAAATTCAGTGAACATCCGCACACACTGTATTTATTTTACATTCAGTGATGAACTGTTTTTAGAAATTTCTTAAAGCTAAGAGTTATTTCTTTGGTAAGGAACCATGGATTAGAAAAAGGTATAACATATATATGTATTGTTGGGTTAATTATAATCATTCCTAATAAGTGACAATCTATTCAGCCCAAATCTTTATGAGAAAAACATTTGTTTATTTGTGCATTTAGGCATCCCAGAAGAATCCAGGGAAGATACTGAATATCAGCATAAGCTAAATATGGTTAAAAAACAGTGTTTCAGGAATGATATTCACAAATTGGTCCTAGCGGCTTTGAACAGGGTACGTATAATATAGGTTTTCTGCCTTTATACTCTTAACTACAATATGAAATTGGGGAAGTAGGGGGGCTTTTATTAGCTTAAGTTTTCCATGTTCCGTTTACTATGATAGTAGGAAGTTATATGTTTAGAGACATAAGATGACAGTAGGGATGTAGGGGGTGAAGAGATGTGCCATTCCAGCTAAGAGAAGTGCACCGTCAACTACAGACTTTGACAGGCTCTTTTGATAAATCCACTCGAGTCTGTTCAATGAGAAAGAGAACTCTAGATGTGCAGCTAAGCCTCACGAGCTCTGTCAGGAGCCATGACTGCTATTTTCTCTTTCTGTCCTCCTGGCTGCTTGTCTTTATTTTCTGGTCCCAGGCTGAAAGGTTCAGTCCATGAAGACACACAGGGCACACATTAAAGTCTTTTTTGATTCCCTGTGCTTGTTTTCATTTTACTCCTTAGGGATAACCTCTGAAATGGCTCAGTGTGTATTTTTTTCTCCCAGTGTTAGGTATTTACAGATCTATGTACCTTTGCAATAATATAATTAATAAATTAATAATCATACTACATCTGAAAAAGGAGAAGAGGAGCATTATGCTTATATTGTGCAGTGCAAAAGGTATTGATGGAATTAAGATGGTTTTGAAATTTAACATAAGATGAATTGGTTCTTTATAAAAGATACCAGAGTAAAGATGTAAAGATGTGAAGATTCGGTTAATGTTTTCATGAAAGGAAGAGAGTAGTCAAAGCAATTAATGGAAAAAATTCCTTGTGATTTAGTATACTTTGAAAAATGTCATGAATTAATTAGAAAAGCCTGCAGAGAGATCTTCAAAAATGCGATTTAACCTGAGCTTTATAATGTAATTGTTTATGATATATTTGAGTCATTTGTACTCAGACCTTAATATGATTCTTGAGTATAGCCATGGGTTGAATTTAATTCCAGAAATATTTGGTGAAAATAAGTATATGGAAGGAACTGTGTTAGACACTGGGCAGACAAAAATGAATATGCTTTGTATCCTTCTGTAATGGATCTCATAATCTGGCTGGGCCATGCATAAAACATAAAACACATATTAGATTATTCTGTATTAGCACTTATGAGCTGCACTAGCTTTATGAACAGTACTTTAGGAACATAGAGGAGAAAGTAGTTAATTTTGTTCATGGTATGTGTTGGTGAGAAGCAAGAGGTACCAGAAAAGCCTTTTGGTAACTCTGATTCTGGTTATCCCATCTTTCCTAACATTACTGAATACGGGTGTGATAGAGTGGAAGGAGTGGGCAGTCAAGGGAGAAGTACTGTGCTTACTGCCATCAGTACTGTGATGCCAAGAAGATCACTCTGCTCCCAGGTCTTACTTTCTTTTGCTATATAATCCCAGGAGAAGTGGTTGAGAACCTCCCTACCCCTTCCTTTATTTTCCATGCCACACTTGAGTAATGACACACAGCATCTCACTAAACAGTGACTGTCATTTGTGGGCAGGGAATTAAGGTCATGGGGAAACAGAAGTGACACTATTTATTTAAAAATATCTCCCCTGTATAATTCCCCTAATTCTTCACCATGGTTGAGAAAAAATGTTCTAAAAGATGAATGTATCTTTTTTTTAGTTCTAAAATTCTGTGATTGCATGTCTCACTCTGAATAAATGTTACAAGGAATCAGAAGTTTTAGGTCCAAATACTACTGATGTAATAAAATGAATTACCATTAAAAATAGGTCTATTCTTGGAGAGCAGACTTCCAAATAAGGTAGAATTTGAGATTCAACTAAGATTTACAATGTGAAGACTATTAAAAGTATTTATTAAAGTGAATCAGTGTTTGGAGATATATATGTGTGTATGTAAATATATACACATATAATATGTATATATATACATATGTATGTATAAATCCAGTAACATTCAGGGTGAAGTTAAATGTCTGAAATATTGACATTCCATTTATGCTTGATCCTTTTAGCTTTTTCTGCACATGAAACATTCAGTCACCTATTCTAGAGAGATTGATTTGCCCAGTATCGTCTCTGAAGAACACAGTAGAAAATAGGACTCTCAGCATTTTGGTCACATCTGTGCTTTGTCTGCAGTGACAATGCTGCTGTCTTCAGCCAGGGAACTTACAAAGTCAAACCAATCTTCTGATTAAATGGACACAAATCAAAGAGCTTGTGTGCTTCTCAAAAACCTTAAAGCAAAATGTACCCAGTTTAAATACTGAATATATTTATTTCAACTGTAAATAATATGTAATGAAAGAAAGAGCTTATTTGCAAAAGTAACAATAATAACAACAGCAAAAAGAAGTTACATAGGAGTAAAGTAATAAAAGTGTATAAAACTACTCTAAAGAAAACTGAAACAACTGAGAGTAAGTACAAAAGAAGAGTTGAACATAGGAAAATGTATATACTCTCTGTTTTGATAAAATTACTAATTTTTTAAAAATGAAAATTGATCTGGATTTATGAACCCTTAATAAAAATAACAATAGTATTTTATGGAACTAGATAAGCTAGTATAAAATTTTGAGAAAATTAATTAAATAATATATGTGAATAACCGGTCAAATTTTGAAAAAGAGGATAATTAATATGGCCTAACTCTAGTAGATTATAAAATGTATTATAAAATTTTAGTAATTAAAATGGTGTGAGGGCTTCCCTGGTGGCGCAGTGGTTGAGAGTCCGCCTGCCGATGCAGGGGACACGGGTTCGTGCCCTGGTCCGGGAAGATCCCACATGCCGCGGAACGGCTGGGCCCGTGAGCCATGGCTGCTGAGCCTGCGCGTCCGGAGCCTGTGCCCCGCCACGGGAGAGGCCACAACAGTGAGAGGCCCGCGTACCACAAAGAAAAAAAAAAAAAAAAAAAAAGGAGTAAAAAATGGTGTGACATTGGCACTGGAGATAGATCAATGTCACATAATGGTGATTTAGGAAATAAACTCAAATGCAAATGTTCAATTCATATATGATATTTCCCAACCACTGGAGAGGGAAATAGATTGCTTGTGTTGGAAGAACTAATTCTCTGGCCATTTGGAGAAAGCAAAGGAAGCTGCATATTTACCTTACTCATTTAAAGATTAAATCTCATGTAGATGAGATTTAAAGCTAAAAATGAATTTGGCATATAAACACATGAAAAGGTTCTCAAGTACGTACAGTCATTATTAAAGAAATGTAAATTTTAAAAAAGAAAAACCTTTTGGGGGAAATTTAGTAATATCTATCTAAATTAAAATGGACATGTTTTCTGACCAGCGGTTCCACTCTAAGAAGTTATAATATAGATATACCTGTACATGTACACAAAGTTTTTTTAAACAAGAATGTTTATTGTGGCGTTA